>NC_137458.1:84532378-85112226 GCF_964235325.1 Thermobia domestica | reverse complement strand
ACCATCCGAGCACTGTTCATTGACGTTATCCTAATCCTTTGCGAGCTTATGTTGTTCGGATCTCACGTCAAAGTGTAGGTCCACGTCTTATATAGCCTCAGTGTTGAAAGGAACGTTAAACTCCAATCCGTACAAATGTTAGACTGAAATTAAGGATTAGGATTGGGAATTAAATTTCTGGCCTATCAGCAGCTATGACAATCTTAGCCTGTTACGTATGAGGGATGAAGTCTCTCGGTGATCACACTGCCCGAGGAAGCGGGGAGTAAAGAAGGGAATGAAGAAGGAAAGGTCTCTGGGACCATTTTGTGAGGTCCCATCCCTGTATTTGCCTGATGAAAATGAGGAAAACCCAGGAAAACCGCACTTAGCATGGCTGGCTTGAAAAAGGTTTAACAGTTTCTTGACCGAGTATTCCTACCGGGAATCGAACCCGGGTTCTCTTGCACCAAAGCGACTACGCTATGCGGGGCAACTAGATCCAAAATTATCCGTTGGTAGCAGAGAGCTGAAAGCTGAGTGATGATTAGTTATACCACGGGAAACCCAGATGCACATGCACAACGGCTGTTTTAATAGCACTGCCGCAAATCCCGGGGGAAATGAGGGGGACATGTCCCCTCCAATCTTGGACCTGAGGGGGACTGTCCCCCCCAATAATGCGATTTGAAATGTGTTTTTGGGGAGAAATTTTATTTTTGTCCGATTGCCACAAAGGAACGTGAGATGAAATTGATATCCCCCAGAATAAGCCTCAAATCTGCCCGCCTACCAACATTCAAGACAACTCTGATCCTCCACAACATTGTTTTCCAACTTCGTAAATATTTTGGACATCGTAAAAAAAAAAAAAAAAAAAATGATGGGAACGGTCTTACCCGTCCCCCACAATGTTGAAGACAGATTTGCGCCACTGTTTAATAGTGCTATGCAGATTTCAATAGTGTACAGACGACACTAGAGTCGAATTAACTATACTTCCCAAATACTGTATTAGTGTACTGAAATACGTGTAATTTAAGATTTTGTTAACTTTCTTTCGAAAAAAATATTGGAGCAAGTTTCGAAGAACAAATATTTTTTTTTCCTTAGTTCTTGACTTCAATTACTAGCTGTTATTGATTTACTACATTGATGCAATTTGTAGGACAGTTCTTTAAAATATCTGGAACCTATACACCGCTATCTATGGTGACATTCATCTCAGTTATGTGCTGTTGCACGTAGTAATGTATCATTTACTTGCACATTAATGGCATAAAATGCATATTTGGCGTCCAGAAAAATAATTAAAACTAGTTATTGCGCATAAATTATTTTTTAAAATTAAATCCAGTCTTCTAATAACGAAAGATAAGGCTTCTTGTGGTGTAAATGATGAAACTTTAGGTTCTAACTTTTTAATTTTTTTCTTTCTTTCTTCAGAAAACCACTCCCAATGTGGAGAGAGGAGTTGGCAACAGATAGCAGATAATTTTGGAAATCTTGTTACTTGTCACGTATGGTTTCCTTAGAACTGTAGTTGTAAACCGAGGTTTTATTACACTGGATTAAACAGTCATCCGAGCAAACGTAGGGGGAGAATATTATCACGTGGAGTCAGGTCCTCATTTTAGTGTGAATTTCGTAAAACAGAACGCACCTTATCTCTTCCATCGGGCGCTGCTTGGACATGTATCATTTGAGCATCCCACATGGACGTAGAGTATTCATTTCTATTACACCCGCATATCTATTTCGTAGATGGATTTGTGGGTATTGTTATTGTTGTTGCTTGTAGAAGACTGTTAATGTGAAAGCGTGTATTTGCGCTGTGGTCCATTGGTCCTTCCTCTCAATCATGAAGATGTTATCCTCCCGCGTACGTTGTGTGTTTATAGTCTGCTGCGATGTACACTGTGTATGTACGCAGAGGGTATTCAATGCAGTGTTTTGACAGTTAGATATATAATGTAGGGAGCAAATACAATATTGTTTGTTTTACAATATTCTCGAAACATGATGGATGGTATCGCTAGTTTCTTCTTATGATACAATTAGTTGTTTATAAATGATTTACTACGTATAAGAACAAACGTAAGTCACTAGGTATAAAAACAAACATAAGTCACTTGGTATAAAAACAAACACCTTAACTATTTACCCAAATAGTTATTGTGTTGGAGTCTTCTGCCCGCTGTTCAGTATATGTTAAAATGGTGCATAATTAAAATCTGTAATTGTTTACATTCAACAAATTTATTATTATTATTCTTTATTATTATTATTATTATTATTATTATTATTATTATTATTATTAGCTGAAATGCTCGTTCTTCGTAGGGGAGTTATACATTTATAAAAAATATTTGAAAACTATATTTGAGCACCATTGCCTCTTCCTCCTACCATTATATATTTTAGTTAAAATGAAATAAAAACTCAGCTCAACATAAAAACTTAGCTGTGTTTAAAAATGCACTTCATTCGGTGCAGCCGTTATTCTTTGCTAACATTTTAAATCCTCTTCTTCCCTTAAAAAACACTTTTTTTTTTCAATCAAAGTGAATTAATAAAAAAAAAACTCAGGTTGACTAACTCACTCACTCTATGGCCTATCGAACCCGGAGGTTCAATGCCGCGTTCATAAAAGTTCTCCATTGACGTCTGTTCTTAGCCAACTGGATCCAGTTTCTACTTTGTATTTTTATTTCTGCGAGATTCATGTTAATATTGTCGTCTCATCTGCGCCTAGTTCGACTCAAGTGCTAATTATGTTTACAAATACATTTTAAACAGTTTAAACATTTCCTTACTTCGGTCATTTTATGACTACGATACGGAAAATTAAAATATTTTAGAATTTGCCCACTGATCTGCTTTAGAAGTGAAATTTTTAAAAACACTGGGAACACGTGACCACTTGCTTTCAGTAAGGAGTTTATAAACCAAGTTTCATCTCCGTAAAATGAGAGGTTTGTTTAATACTCAATTTTTGGCGTACATGTTTAACTCCCGTACCCCCTCTTAGCCGATGCCTATCTTAACGAAAATACATGATAAAAATACGGCTTACCGAATTCATTTCATGCGATTCGGCAGTTTTCGTGCGGTGATAAGACACAACGTCGAAAATATTATAGGAAATGCTGTTTTCGCCCCCTTTAGAAGCGGTACTTTCGTAACCTTTGGGGCACGTGACCACTTATTATAATAAAGAGCTTATATACTGAGTTTTATCTTCCTAACGTGAAAGGTTTGTGAGATTTAACTCCCCCTTCTTCTTAGGTTTGCCATTCAAAAGTTAATTTTAAACGATTCATTTCGTTTCCTGTGATGATGACATACACAACGTCGATTTGAATATGGAGAAAAGAAGAAAGAAAGAAAAAAGAAATCTCCTTCTTCATTCCACTTAGAAGGAGCATTTCAAAATCGTTAAAATGCGTGTTCTATTATATTTAGTTAAGAGTTCAAATGTCAAATTTTGCATCTCTAAGCGAATACTTACATTTGCATGCTTTAAAAGGCAGAAATTGGGTGGACAAGTAACAAAAGAGGAAGAAATTGGAGGACAAGTAACAAAAAGAAAGAAATTGTAGGACAAGTAACAAAAAAGCAAGAAATTGGAGGACAAGTAACAAAAAAGAAAGAAATTGGAGGACAAGTAACAAAAAAGCAAGAAATTGGAGGACAAGTAACAAAAAAGAAAGAAATTGGGGAACAAGTAACAAACAAAACAAGAAATCGGAGGACAAATAACAAAAAGGGAAGCAATTGCAGGACAAGTAACAGAAACAGAAAAAATGCAGGACAAGTAACAGAAACAGAAAAAAGCAGGACAAGTAACAGAAAAAGAAAAATGCAGGACAAGTAGCAAAAAAGGAAGAAATTGCAGTACGATTAATAAAAAAGGAAGAAATTGGAGGACAAGTAAAAAAAGACCGCCATAGTTCAATGACTTACCATTATTCAGCATTTATCTTAATAATGTTCTTATTTTTGTGTATTGAATAACTTTTTTCAATAATAATAATAATAATAAAATTGCAAGAGAACTGCAGAAAACCTGTTTGGACAACATTCAAATTAATAAATTCTCCACAAATCTGATCTCGTAGTTTTATTAAGGTGCCACATTTCAAGATGGTGATTTTTATGTATTCTTCGTATATTTTAGTCCCTGTCTCATTTTTATTATTTTTTTAAAATTTATTTCCACACCTTTCGGCTCACATGTCTATTATATACCATACGAAGAACATTATTATTATTATTATTGATGTAAGAAAACAGAGAGAAACCGTTTGTAATTTTTAACAGCTGAATAGTCACCTAATAAGTCAAATTGTAGCACTGGTGAAAGATCGCAAAGGTAAAATGTAAAAAGAAAAAGAAAATTATACCTCTGACCTTTTCGCCCTACCAACAAGAAAATGAAAGAAGAGGGTAAAAAATAAAAGGATTTTTGCTAAGTTTATTGTTGTAATCCTTGTTAATGGCAGTACATCACGAATGCACATTAACAATCGTGTTAAACGGGACCTCTCTCTTCTATCTTTCGCTGTCATACCATAACTCCCGACTTCTGTCACATGTAGCCCAGGCTTCACATAAAATAAATATCTTCTGAAAAAAACTACACTGAAAAAACTCCTGGAAGAGGGAGAATCGGCATGAGTTTACTGTGCGTGTTTTTAGATATATGTGTACTGGGGGAGAGCGAACCAAAAAAAAAAAAAAGTAGAAAAAAATCCGTTCATTCATGCATACACGAGGGTTAGAGAAAGAGAAAAAGATAGAGTGAGGCTTTGATATTTGATTCTTGCGTGTTGGACTCTACAAAACATTAATGTTTTGATAAAAAATATTTATATATGAATGAATGAATAGATGAAAAATTCATTCTCTATGAGATGTAATTGAGTGACTTCCGGAAGTCTGTAATGGCGGCATTACTTATCTCATATAAGTAATTTATGGAAAAGACTTCTACTCCCTTTATAACCACAATCTCACATCATATATAGACACGTTCTTAACACCATATTTCGTAAATCATTCGTAACTAAAAAGAAAGGAAAGAGTAATTCTGACGATGTAGGGGAGAAAAAGAATAATAGTGCTGCTAGCAAATAAATAAATAAATAAATAAATAAAAATAAGAATTTTTAGTTCTTTCTCGTAAGGGTTATCATTTTTGTCTTTCCAGTGGGATATTCGTGTTTAATCCCCAGTGGGAATATGAAATGAAATCTTTAAATTTTGCATCTCGTTGTTATGCCGGTCAGGCTAAAGGAGAGGGTGGTGATAAGAAATGAAGGAAACGGTGGAATGAACAAAGTGGGAGGAAACGGGAGAACCCCGAGAAAACTCACGCACACGGTGTTTGTCCACCACAAACTTCACTTGGCACGAGCTGGGATCAAACCAAGGATCTCATGCACCATTGATGAACGCTCTACCACTGAGGCACCCTGACCCCTCCCCCAACTTCCAGCGGGAATATATGCGATTGGCGATTCCATGTTAAGCTGTAGGTTCATGTCTTATCCAACCTTGGTGCTGAAAAGAAAATATTAAAGCAATTTCTGCATCCATCTTAGAAAACTCATTGCATTTAGTTGCATTGTATAAACCTGTAATGAAACGTCTCTCAGGTATTGGATGTAGTCCAATTTACTCATAGTTCAGAGATAAAACACTCATCTCTGGTGTTAATGGTCTCTGGTTTGATTTCTTGATAAATTCTTGGATTTCTAGAGATTTCTGACTCCCTCTGTACCGCTCGTTTCAATAAGTTTTTACTTAGGTTACTTTCTTAGGTTACTTGTTAGTTTGTTAGAGTCACGTATTGCAACTTAAATTTCACTCAGTTTCATTCTAACTAGAGATCAGAAATGTTGCACACATAAGTAAACCGATGAAAATACAATATTTCCACTTTTATGTTATAGCTAATCGTCTTACTGTAAAAGTAAGTATTTAGATATAATTACCGAGCACCTGCCACTTGTGTATATATAAAGCATATCTTCACGGAAGTTTGGTTAGTTGCCGACGAGTAAGTGGTCTATTGACTTAATATTAAGTTTGATCATTTCTCTTTTCTTAACATAGGTAATATAGTATTGCCTTCCATAATGCAATTAAAAGTATGGATAAAACGTTTAAAATATTTTAAAAGTAATCGATTAAAAGCGAACTATTAAGACTTTTATGATAAGCACTGAAAAGGGAAAAAATTGTTGTTTAAGTCAGTGATAATAACAAAATTCAGGAAAAAATATACTTGAAAGGTGCACCCAGGGCCGTATCCAGGATTTTCTGACGGGGGTGCACCAACTACCAGTACATTTGAATTAAATTTAAGTTTTTTTTTTTTTTTTTTTTTTTTTTTTTAATGCCTTTAGGCACCTGTGATGTGAATGAGGAATTGTCCTGGAAATGCTAAGTGTCTGCTTTCGATGAATTATTTTCTTTCAGCCTTCAGAAAATTGACTTTGCAAACTATTGATTTTGCAAAACTCACTGCTAGCTTCTTACTTCAGATAGTGTATATTTACAACGAAGGGTGGGTGCACGTGCACCTTTGCAACCCCCCTCTAAATCCGGCCCTGGTTGCACCGTATAGGTGATGTTAGAAATTGTTACAGTTTGGCTATTAACGCACAGTATTATTTCAAAGATACTGTTCTGCTTCACCAACAGAAATCATTTAGCGATTTTTTTTTTTTTTAAATGTGATCGTCGAGTTACACGAAATGTTGAGATATCGTAATTCTATTGTATTGTCGAATTTGTCACTTTGTTGTATTTGTCACTCATGGACTTGTTTACTGTTTTTTTACTTATTTATTTATTTGTTGAAGTGTTGGATTCTTTACTTACTCGGGGTCTCTAATTTTGTGTCTTTTGAACAGATATCAACATTTTCTATAAAATAAAACGCATGATGTGGTATGGTGTTACTTCACAATGTAAGGCAATGAAAAGCATTGCACAACTGCATAGAATACATGTACTGTATAATACACTATAATTCCGTCCATTCACGACGAGAGAGATTTTATACTCATATGCCCTTGTTAAGTTAATGGCTTTAATTTACAGAATGAGATGACATTCTGCTAACTCGAAAGGAAGTTCCCTTTCGGCTTTCAACATTATTGTCAATCATTCTACATTTATTATTATTTTTATTGTTATAAGACTATTATTTGCTATACCACACTTACGTCAAAAAAGAAAGAGAACAGCAATATATAGAAAAAGAGCTAGAATGATTATGACATTCACCTGTTTCATGTGGAAAATTATATGTATTACATTACACCAACCATGGACTTGTTCGTTCATTCAATAATCTTGACAAATCACACATCATTGCGTTGATGGAGCAGAAACGTGAGTGCCTTTAAATGCCCTCTAGGTACTACTATAAACTGCAAACAACATGTGCTCATCCATTTTTTTCCTTTCTTAACCGTCTGTTGCCTGCTAACTAATTGTGATGAAGAGAGTGAAATTACGAATGACTGAGCATAAATACTAGATTATTCATAACGTTGAACGCTTATTATCATTCCCCTTTGCCGTTCTATGTCTCTCTTCTCGGACTAATGACGCAAAAGCTAATTTCACGAGCAGACAGCAGTGCCGGATGAATGGTATTACTGTAGTGCCCTGTTTTTCCTTCAAGTGTATCATACAGTATTTTTTTTCTGCGTACTGCAACATTTAACTTACCACAAATAGGTTGATACGAATGTATTTGTGTTCATTTTCTTAACATTTTATAGCTTACTTTAATAACTAGTCGCACTGGAATACCGTTTCTCGTTAGATAAGGGGAAATCAAGCAATGCCGAGTTTAGTTTGAGAAAAAGTGAGTGATTGTCAGCACTCATAAAATGGTATTGGGCATTCCGGCATCCAAGTAGCGTAACAAGGAAATTTGGGGAGATACTTGAAAGAAAGGAGTAGCGAGCTTGGATCTAGAAGGCCAGCATTAACGGCGAGGGAGTCTATGTACTGACCACATATCACCCCAACAGTCTTGCCAACCAATTTTTCAAAAATCAGGAAACTTTCTATCCAA
Source organism: Thermobia domestica (assembly GCF_964235325.1). Lineage (NCBI taxonomy): Eukaryota > Metazoa > Arthropoda > Insecta > Zygentoma > Lepismatidae > Thermobia > Thermobia domestica. The sequence goes on along the minus strand of NC_137458.1, from coordinate 85,104,146 downwards.
AATCCAGGAAAAATCCAGGAGAGACAACTTACTATCTAAAGATGTTAATTAGAAAGATTACTTTTTACAAGACAAACGAGCCCATCAGTTTTACCACCCTAAGCAATAGATATGTGATCATCACACATCTTACTTTTCCTTACTGTTTTTCTCTAACCACCCTCGCAGATTTTCTGCAGACTCCCATTCTTCTTTATAACGCTGTTCTATTTCGTTTCTTTTTCTAGTTCCTCCTTGTTCACTAATTGTTTAGTAATTAAAATAACACTGCAGTAACACACACGTAACACCACTCAAATCACCAATGACATAAGCATTGGTTGACTACTAGCTTCATCCAACAGTTCCGACTTTCCAATATTTGTGCGTGCATATCAATGGCGGGGAGTGTTATATGTTTTCAGGGAAGTCTCAATATTTAATTAATTTATTTTCAGTTAAAGTCTTTTATGAACACTGTCATAAAGGGTTATGCCGTGATAAAGTAAAATAAACTGGTACTATAAGGATAAGATGGAGCTGCCCTTGCTTAGTCGGTAACACGGCTAACTTAAACGCAAGAAAAACGGGTTTAAACCTTGGTCCAAACTAAAATCTTGTGGGTGTGCAGCACCCACAAGATTACTCGTGTGGGTGCCAGAGCCCCGGAAAATTCAAGTAGTCGGCGCGCATGGCTTCATCTATGCACCATCACAATGAAAATGGAACTAAGAAAGGTTGTGCAAGCAGCGGAAAGCGTAGATGTCATGCAAAAACGGAAAAGTTCCATTTACTGATGGGTATTCTAAGAATCGAAAACTTCCTGATAATTTTGCAGATCAGGAAAGTCAATAAGTCTAGGTAACAACGAGCTTATTACGTGTTCAGCAGAACAAAACGAAGAAAATTGTATAGATATTGAAAACAAACAAAAAAAAATCAAATTGCAGCTAATAGAAGAAACAAAGAGCTTTTGGGTGATACAAAAAACCAGGAGAATTTTAACATTTAAAAAAAAATAATCAGTAGACCAGGAGATAACTTGAAAAGCCAGGAAATCTCCTGGAAAATCAGGAGACCTGGCAACACTGCGACCCCAAAGACTTGAGTGCCACAAGCTGTCTGGTAGGCACTGGCCACTAAAGGCTGTTCTCTCTCTCTCTCTCGAGCTTTCTCGTGGCTAAGCGGTTAGCGTACGCGCCTTTGGTGCAGAGGACCCGGGTTCGATTTTGGGTGGGAGCTCATGTGGTTCGGATCTCACGTTAAGCTCTAGGTCTACGTTTTATATAGCTTCGCTGCTAAAAGAACGCTAAATTAAAATCAAATCAAATCAAAAATCACGAGAGATAGAGATAGATAGAGAGAGAGAGAGTCTTAAAAGTCAGTGGTATCGATAGGTATTTAAGTTGAGAGAAATATTTCAAAGAAAAACAAAAACAACCAAAACGCATTTGCATTTTTCGACGAAGTTTATATATACAATACCTTTACCTTTAAACTTTAAAGTGTACGCGTACCCTTAAATTTTGGGATAGGTTAACTCCATATTAAGGATTGAGGAATTTGCAGATATAGAAAAGAAATCCTATGTCAAAATCAAGGCTAAAGAACAATTACATCTCAAGAGTTTATACGTGTTGTAGATTCGTCGCATGTAATCTTCAAATATTTTAGCATAAAAATATCATTGTGTTGAATGAGTGAAGTCCAAAGAATTTACTCGAGTTTAATTTAAAGAAGTGTTGTTATTGCGTCCTAACCAAAAGCAAAATTTACATTACTCCAACATATTCTATAAATGGCCAAGTAATGAATTATGTGGAATCTATCAAAGACCTAGGAATTATTATAGACAGTAAATTGACATTCAATAATTATATATAGTATAATGTTAGCAACTCCTATAAACAGTTAGGTTTTCTAATACGAAATTCAATGAAGGTTAATAATACATTTGCTCTTAAATTACTTTTACTGGTATTGTTAAATTTCGATTGAAATATTGTTTAGTCATCTACCAATAAATCGCATATTGCGAGAACTGAACAAGTTCAAACAATATTTCTCCATCTTGTATATTAAAAAAAAAAAAAAAAAAAAAAAAAAAAACATGTGGCTGCGTTTCTGAACAGAATCTCTTATAAAAGATTGCTGATTGACTTTAAATATCATCCCAGCGGAAGGGGTGGGTAGTGGCTGATCAAGTATTCTTATGTAAGTAGGTTGTTAATGACTTTGATAATAGTGACTTACTTATGAAAATTAGATACAATACTAAAAAGAATTTTACAATATGAAAAAACTTTAATTAAAAAAAATTGTTGTGGAAGGCGTTCCTAACTTTTCTGTTAGCGGCACCACATAAAAACTATTGAATAACACGAAACCACCCTGCCATCTATAGAAATAATGCTTAATAAACTCATTTGGTACAGTCATGTCCAAAATTATTGTCGCATGTCTATACATATTTTGTTGTAGGAATATAATTTGATAACGATTGCGCCACGTATTTCTTACAATGTTAGTATGTGTATAATGGACAAAGATATGTATGTGGTAAATTTAATGTCAAAAGAGCAGTAAATAAGAACAATATAACGAAAAGAACATTTTCTTGTCCACTTAGCAACATTTTGTTTTACTCATTCTACGAGGGCTATCCAGAAAGTAGATTACGTTTTGGAATAAAAAATCAACAACGTATAGGAAACAAATTTTATTATATACAGATGAAAGCCACACACAAATACTACTTTTCGACATAGTCACCATTCAAATTAAGGCATTTATCGTAGCGATGTACGAGCTTGGAAATTCCTTCGTCGAAAAATTCGGCCGCCTGCGACTTCAACCACTTCGTTACCTCTTCTTGCAGCTGTTCGTCGTCATCAAAACGCTGCATAGCCAGCCACTTCTTCATTGCTGGGAATAGGTGGAAGTCGCTCGGTGCTAGGTCGGGACTGTACGGCGGATGAGGAAACAACTCCCACTGAAAAGATTCAAGAACTTCACGCGTGACATTTGCCATGTGGGGCCGGGCGTTGTCGTGAATCAACAAGATCTTAGAGCTCAACATTCCTCTGCGCTTGTTTTGAATTGCTCTTCTGAGGTTTTGCAGAGTTTGGCAATACCTTTGAGCGTTTATTGTAGTGCCTCTTTCCAGGAAGTCCACCAAAATCACACCTTTTCTGTCCCAAAAAACAGTCGCCATCATCTTCCTTGCCGACATTGTTTGCATGCATTTCTTGGGTTTTTGGGGAGAACCTGTGTGCCCCCACTGCATTGATTGCAATTTCGTTTCACAGTTCACGTGTTTCACCCATGTTTCGTCACCAGTAACGATGCGATCGAGTAAAGAGTCACCATCCTTATTGTAGGCGTCCAAAAAGTGCAACGCTGCAGCCATTCGCTGATTTTTGTGGTCCTCTGTCAAGATTTTTGGAATCCATCTTGCACAAAACTTGTGGTAACCAAGCTTTTCGCTGATGATTTCGTGCAACAAACTTCGCGAAATTTGTGGAAAACTCAAAGAAAGTTCCGTTATTGTGAACTTTCGATTTTCACGGACTTTCACATCGACTTTTTCGACAAGTTCGGCAGTCACTTTGCTGGGTCTCCCACTTCGATCTTCGTCGTGAACATTGGTTCGGCCATTTTTAAATCTTATGACCCACTGTCGCACTCCACATTCAGTGATAATGTTGTCCCCATACACTTCACACAGCTGCCGATAGATTTCTATCGGTTTACAGTTTTTTGCTGTCAGAAACCTTATTACTGCACGCACCTCGCAACTCGCGGGATTTTCAATTAACGCAGACATTTCAAACCGTCACAGTATCTTAACGGAGCACAGCACGAACCTCTCACTAGCACGGCTAGATGCCGACTGAGCTGCGCAACGCTCTGACCCCAAGATGGCCGAGCTAGCCCCGCCCCTAGCGGACACAGACGAAAACGTAATCTACTTTCTGGATAGCCCTCGTAATTTACGTAAGACTTGTTAATATAAAATAAATTGTTCCCTTAATCGACTGCAACCAACCAAACGTCTACAAGCGTTTGGGTTGCATATACAGCAGGCGTTCCATAATTATTTCTAAGTAATTAATTTTACATTAAAACAACAAGCTCAGGCAAAAATTGTGAGAAAATATTATATTGGTTTGGAGTTTACCCATTTGTGCAAAATTTCAGATCTCTAGTTAGTATGACAGTGCGAGAAATTTAAATTTCAAAATTTGAATCGAACGAATAGAAATGTAAACTAAGAAAACATCGTAAGTAGAAGATGAAACTTATTTTGAGTTTATAATTTAGTTTTATTTAACCTGATTATCGTAATGTATTTCCTTTTTCTTCTTCTTTTAGACTTTCAAACTATGATATGCATGAGTGTGGAAAGCCTTGTAGAACGGTTTGTTCGTTTGTATGTTGATAGGGTATCAGCACGAAAATGGTAAGAGATAGCGATTAATGATATTCTGATATGAGTTTAACGACTCAAGAATAAATTTCATTTCGGCCTTTATTCCTGTATTCAAACCGAAAGTGGTGGAAACCTATGATTTCCAGTTTGAACAATGATTGTCATAGTTTGAAAAAGCTGTATCCAATAGGTGACGAGAATGAATTTCTTGGTATGGATTCAGCACCACAAGTATAGGTTTCATCTTCTACTTTATTTCTTTGTTGCATCCGGAAGTGGTAGAAACCTACTCACGTTGAACTCGTTCGAGTGTGGTTCCGGGTTCTATTCCCGGCCGGTGCTTCTTAATTTTTGAGCGTTCATCCAGCATCATGAGGCAAACTGGGGAGTCACGTGAATAAAAGGCGTGACGGTCACGTCGTGACTCCTGATACGCTGTGACGTAGTGCGTTGGCCACGTGTTCGTAGCTAGGTTGGACGTAGTTCAGCCAGTCGCTAACAGATGACGTTGCAGCGATTCAGGCTTTCAAAGGGCTGTTACGCCAAGTGGAAGTAATACGGTGGGTACGAGAATTTGACGCAGATTTCTCTGTAACTGATAGGGAAAAACCTCACCTATCGTTGTGACAAGCAATGATACCAACCTGGAACCTTATAAAATCCCATCTTGAAAGGCAGAAATTCCCATTTTGTTTGTGAATTTCCCACGCGCTGTACGAATTACAAAATTTTCAAAATTTATAAAATATGAAAATTGGAACTACTGGGGGCGCGGTGGCTCAGTGGTAGAGCGTTCACCTCCGGTGCTTGGGGTCCCTGGTTCGATCCCAGCTCGCGCTGTGTTGACTTTGTGGTGGACAAACACCGTGCTCCTGCGTTTTCTCGGGGTTCTCCCGTTTCCTCCCACTTTATTCATTCCACCATTTCACTCATCTCTCATCATCACCGTCTCCTTTAGCCTAACCGGTATAATCGTGGGACGTAAAACTTAAAGATTTCATTTCATTTCATTTCATTGGAACATACATGTCATTTATTTATTTTTTTTTTTTTTTTCATATTTGAGTGAATTATCTGTAAATTCCGATCCTCTAAATTCCTAATAAGTATTTTTCTTAATTAAAAAATACTATTCAAATTTTTAACGAAAAAAGCATATTTTGTTGTCAGAATTTAGTATTTTCATCACACTTTTGTGCCATAATGTTCTACTGTACGTAATGAAACTAGACCGATTTCATTCTTCAATTATTTTGTGTATAATGTTTTAGAAATTAGCAATTTCTCGTTTAGCAATTTTCTTCCTTTTTCTTAACCCTAGAGAACAATGTGCGTTGGTTGTTGCTTGTTTTTTGAGATTCACAAGTTACTGGCATAAATCACTTTCACACTAACTTGCACTTTTCAATGACGAAATCTGACAATTACCACTGATTTTACATTTATTCATGCGTCATTAGCCCACTTCTTGCTCATAGGCGTCGATGGAATAAATACATGAAAAAATCCCACATATATATATATATCCCGATAATTGTAGCGAAAATTTCCCTTTCTCTCTGTTCGAAAAATTAATGTAAAAAATTTCACAAAATGGAATTTTCCCTATGGATTGGCAACACTGATGTCAAATGCTTGAACAAAAAAAGGTGATTCATCGAGGACTAGTGTTCAGTGCCCTCTGTCAACAGTTCCGTTGATCTTCCAGCTGTCTCACACACAAACCATAATAGGCTTGGTAACTGTTGAAAAAAAAAATCCCGATCATCCTTCGTAATTGTAATAGATGGCAAGAACTCTCTATGTCATCTCTTCATGGCCAGGGATAAAAGTGGATCTGAAAAGGTAGGGGGACGCTTGACATCATGCTGTCCCCGTGCCTATCTTTGCCCATTGTAATTTTTTAGAAAGTGAGGAGACACCATATACATTTTTTGGAAGTGAGGGAACAACGTTCGCCCGCGTTCCCCCTCACTTTTGAAATGAAATCTTTGAGTTTTACGTCCTACGATTATGCCGGTTAGGCTAAAGGAGACGGTGATGATGAGAGATGAATGAAATGGTGGAATGAAGAAACTGGGAGGAAACGGGAGAACCCCGAGGAAACCCACGATCACGGTGTTTGTCCACCACAAAGTCCACATGGCTCGAGCTGGGATCGAACCAGGGACCCCAAGCACCGGAGGTGAACGCTCTACCACTGAGCCACCGCGCCCCCCTCACTTTTATCCCTATTCATGGCCATGCTATGAAGTCCATGAAATGGATTCAGCGCCTGAAGAACAGGTTCCATATCTCTCCTAAATTCTTTATTTCAACCGGAAGTTAATAAATCTTTTACTTATGGTTCCGGTATTGAATTTGCATAGTTTAACAATAGTCTATGGTAGTTTAACAACGGAACTCACTTGTTTTGTTTCTGATCCAATATGTGGGCAGTTATAAATAAACAAACATGGAGCGGTAACAATGAATCTCCGTAAACATAATCAACTACAATGTAACGGTCTCTCTCTTTCCTTTTGTCCTATATTAATAACCAAAAGAAAAACTTTTTAAAAAAATCCTTACAACAAGCATAAAAAGATTGATGATATTGCATGCTAAACGAATGAGAAGGATAGAATTTCCTCTTCGATTTTTTCCCCCTAAACAGAGTGAAATAATTGTTCTGGAAGACAAAAGAAATCTGTCCAACAAGTAACGTTCATTAAAGACAATAGACGTATTGTTTTTGCTGTCAATATATTAGAAAAATATGCTTATGTACTGAAGTTTGCATATCAGCATCTTGATGTTGATGAGATGAACAACCAATATGGACGCTATTGACTTGAAACTTATCTTTCTATTATCTTCCTACATAACAAAAATGATGAGCTTCTTATCTTTGGTCTCTCTGAATAGTTAATAATACTATATTGTTTCCATAGTGATAAAACAGAAGATACGGAACTACCTAAATTCTTGCTAAGTAAAATTTATTTATGAAATTTTGAACTATTGTTTGTTTGAATTTAGTATTCATTTCCCAGACTGACGCTATTTATGAGTAAGTAGACCTACATACTTTAAGGTGAAATCCAAACCACCTTAATGTGTCAAATTTTAATGCTCTCCCATCGAAAACCGAAGCAAGGATCAAAGTTGCACACGCTAGCTACAAGACAAGCGGAGAGAGTAAGAAATATTGTAATACAGGATTATTCGAAGAAGAACTGACTTCGTGAACCCATTTTTTATTAAGGAAAAAGACTTTGAACTTCCAACCAAGTCACGACACGTGCAGCACGAACATCATCAAAGAAAAGTTGATAGTTCTTTTCAAACGTGTTCAGGGTATCACTATCCGCTCTTGCTATACATCTATTGTCTAACTACTGACGAATGTTCTTGGAAGAGGGTGAAGCATTGTACAGGGACGCCCTTAGGATTTTTTTTTTTCAAGGAGAGGACACAAAATATTACCACCGCAGTCGTGAATACACACGTTGGGAATGAACATGAGTCTTCTGCGCCAAAGTCGTGTATTCTAAACATATAAGGGCAAGTCAAAATGGCGGACCCGATTTCAGAAATTTATTCTGTGAAATCCAATAAACAAATATAATTGTGACACATGAGCTAAAGAAAAATAAACTGTCAAAGTTTCTATCAATCATATCACAAGCATTCTATATGAGCACCCTCGCTCAAGGGCGCCGATTTCTCTGTAAATTTGGGGGAGCCCATTCAGATGCAGAAGGTATATATATATAGCGGCCCATACACGTAAACACATGCCTGAAGAAACAGCCCGACTTGTATGAAAAATGATAAAACCACAGGCAAGTTGATCGTGTATGGCCTCGTTCATTCATGTTGAAAGTTTTCAAAATCTTCTGAAAACATGCTTGATGTTTTTGCCGTTTTGCATGCATGTTTACCGTGTATTTTCTATGGGCTCGTTCATGCAAGGTGGCTGTTTTATATTTAGGTCCGCCAATCACGACAGCGGAAGAAATCACGTGAGTCTCTCCTCCGTCGCATGCCAAGGTCGTGCAGTTGCAGAAAGAAAAAGCATGCGTTTCCTCGTTCTCCACATTTTTCAAACTACTTTCAGTATGTTGGACAGCACGTTGGTACGTGTGTGGGCAAAAAATTCTTTCAAGATGCATGATGAAAGAAGTGCGTGCGTCTATGGCGCGCTTATGAGGATTTTAAGACAAATTGCATTCAAATTATGCCAAATATTATATATTCATAAATACAATAGAGGGACCCACATGAGCTTTGGAGGGCCCGGGCCCCCCAAGGATCGGCACCCTTGCCCTCGCGTAACACGGCACACATCAAATCCATAGCCTCTCACTCCTGTCAAAACTTTTTGTAGCAGATTTTGATCAGTATCAGCAATTCAGTTCATGGTTGCTGCCGACTCTTAGCGGTAGAAAGTGAAAACACTGCTTGGAGACAACTTTTGAAGGTTAATCTTTCGAAGCGCATCTCCCACATTAACGTACTCGTATGTTTTATTGGATTTCACAGAATAAGTTGCTGAAATCGGATCCCATCATTGTGACTTGCTCTGTATAGTCACAACGAAGCTTTGTGGTAATAAATGTTGCAGAAAGTAATATGACGTCTACTGTAATAATTGCCAAGATCATTCCATGAGGTGTTGAAAGTTTATGGATTTTGGTATGGTAGCATCTGGAGGTTTAGACCTATAAAAAGATATAGTAGTAGCTGCTGATGACTGTGGCTGCCGTTGGAACTGAATGATAGGCAGTGGCGTCATCTGGGATAACATGGGACAATTGCAGCCCTTGAGTTGAGAAACATATGCTTTTTAAGAAATTGTATAATAATAAGAAACGTAAGTCATGTCCGTGGACATCTTGCCCCCCCCCCCCCCCCCCGGGTAAAATCTGAAATGACAGTACTGATAGAACAGATGGCAATTTTAGGCAGGTTTACTTTAGCGTGAAATTTAGGCTACAAGAGGAAAAACTAAAGGGGCTAGTATGTTCCGGGACTTCATTCCAGCACATTAGTGTCTTATCGGAAGTCAGTTACATTTGTCTTTTAGCAACATTTAGACTTTTTTGGTTTATTATTAGTGTTATATTTTTGTGGTTTATTTAGCGAGCCATTATTGTTAATATGCGATACTAAAACACATTTGGAACTTCCACGCTTTATTGGCTTCCATCATTGACTACATTACGTCAAATTAGTGTGGTAAGCACTGTGCACGGGGGAATGCGTTTTCAGATTGCTAGAATTTGAAACGGTTTCTACCAATCCATGATATTGAGCTTTGGGTACCTCCAGTTCTAGCAGTCAGCTAACGCTCCCATCCTGCGATGCAGATAAGTGTAAGAAGCATTTATGTTACAGTTTTTACTTAAATCCCAGAAATAAAGGTGTAGTGTATAAATATATCTTAATTAGTACTACATTCTTTCCTGTTTCCTTTGATTTTCTTTAGTACTTATCAGGTTTATTTTTTTCCTTTTTTTCTTTTTAAATATTAATGCTTTTAGGCAGAGTACGCATATGTGCTGATTTAAATTACGGTAATACTAATAAATAGGGCCCGGATAATTATGTACTAAAAACAATGAAAATATGTACATATATATTTACACAAAATCTCAATAATATGTAATAAAACCCTTCCAAAAGAGCAAAATATGTAAAATGAAAATACCAGCATTTTCTATTACGTTTTCTACATTTGATGTGGTAAATACAATATTTATTCAATTACAATGTTTACTACCTGTTACTTTTCCAGCATGATCTCCGCAACACTAAGAAGCAGAATGAGTTTCAAATTTTCAGTCAGAAAACTTATCTTGTTATCGCGTATAAAAGAGTTTCTATGCACTAAAATGTTGTTTCACTTCACACAAAGTCTTGCTGCATATTTATACTTTCAGGAATCATCCAAAGATCGTTCAACTGTACATTACGGGAGAATTCTAGAACACTGGCACGCCTACCTGTACAACAGATAGTAACCTACCCTAACATAGCCTAACCTCTCTAATCTCTAATTAATCTTAATTAACCTTATTTAGGAAAGAATTTTTACGAAAACTTCGCTTATGCCATTGTACATCTTATGGACGTCCAGCGTTATAGAACCTTCCCGTACATTACACACTCAAAACATTTTAGCAAAAAATATCCTGAAGAACAAAACATTCTCAATTAATCTTTTCACTATTTCAACAGTCGATCTCCGTAACAGTAAGGAACGAAAATGTGTTTCAAATTTTCAAACACAAAACCTCTCTTGTTATCACGCAACAGAGCTTTGTATTGACTGAACGATCGTTCAACATTACACGAATTAATTGGTGCATACTTAAACTTGAACAAATCAGAAGGTGCGTATTCAATAGCCACGACATGGATTTAGCTACACTTAACACTCCACTAATAGCATAGATTGTCTTATAGCCTGGATTTTTCTCCAAAACGAAAGCTATCTTCTTATTCACTGCATCCCCAACCGGTCCTTTCACACCTACCAGAGAAGCAACTGTTGAGCGAACAATTTCAAGATTGTCTGAAAGGCTAGATGATGATTTCTCCAAGGATTAAATAGTACTAGCGAGACATAAAAAATTGCTCTGAATGTAGGAAATATCACGCTTCAACTTCCCGTCATCAAACATTCGTTTCGCTATTTCTATGGAAGATGCATCTTCAGAATCAAAATGTAACACTTGTTTCACTGCATCAAAGTTCGTAACATAGTAACACACAGCATCAATCCAGCTTCCGCACCTCGTTAGTACCGGCTGAGGAGGAAGAGGTAGTTCAGGGAACAGTTCTTTAAATTTCTCAACTCTACTTCAAAAATACATTCTTTGTACTTGAAATTAATGCATCAACTTGTGAAAATCTAGAACGAACAAATTTTGCAACACGATGAAATGCGTGGGCAAGACAAGTTAGATGTAACAGCTTCGGATACAATACTTGCAAAGCTTCTGCAGCTTTGCACATGTACGGTGCTGCATCAGTCACTAGAAGGAAGACATTGTTATGCTTGATACATCAGGCCACAAAAGTCCCATAGCATCATTAAAGAGTTTTGCAATGGCTTGATGGTTGCATCGCGGCAACAAATCCTAGTTAACAGGATAGGCTAGCTGACTTCCTTATCTTTCAACAAACCTATTACAGCATTACCAAAATGTTGCCCCTCTGCATCAGTCGTTTCGTCAATTGACACCCAAATTGGACCATCATTGCTTTTTCCACGAATCGAGTTCATTGTTTCCACATATAAATCAGGCACGTAATGCTTTCTGATTGTAGATTCATCTGGAACTGTTTTCTGTGTGTATTGTTGCAGAAATTCACGAAATACTGTATTGTTTAGTTTCTAAATAGGGCTATCAGCACATACCTTAGCACGGCACAGATCACTTGAAAACTGAGCCTTCCGTGGCCCTGGACTACTTTCACCTTGAGATTCAGTTACTAGCAACTGCTTTTGTGGTTTAGGTTTTGAAGCTCGGGTCTGATGGCGTGATGTGGATATGTGTTGCACAACTTGGGAATGTTGAGCGCATGAGATACCCTTCTCACAAATCTGGCAATAAAGCACTTTTCCATCTGTGGAAAAATTCTCAAACTCTTCCGTGAAATGCTTAAGTCTTATTGACAACGAGGTTTTGTCCTTTGACATCTTGGAAACAGGATTTGCTGACAGCACAGGAGATTAAATATTCGATAAAATAGCTCACACTTTCCCTACGGCATGCGTTGTGGCGACAGGTGCTTCACTTTTGTAAATCAAGAGTTCAGTGTTATCAATTGCGTGAATGCAAACTTCCCCATCTGATTTAATATTTTTCGCTAAAGGAAAATATTACTGGGGCGAGTTTGCGACAAAAACACGATAGGCAATCGTAAAGCCGCGTCGCGATAGCAATTCGATTGAATTATTAATCTCACGTAAGGATGTGAGCGCTACTACCGCGACCGAGAGTGTATGATTGCTAATCAAATCAGGTTGTGTCCAACTCTCTCTACCAATCCCCCAAGCTATTTAAAAGGGTGAAACACAGTGAAACAATAAATAAATAAATAAATAAACATTAAAAATTAAAAATAAAGCAAGCACTTTCAAATTCAAAGAGAGGTGAGTGTATTCTTCTTTTCAAAGTCAATTGTTGAACAGTTTTTGTACTAAAATTCCCTATGAAACATGAAAATACCAAGAAATATGTAAAAGTATGTGTTCATGAGTAAAATATGTAATTATATGTACATAAATGTAAAATATGTAAATATATGTACTTTCAAATGGGTGTTTTTAGGAACTATGGGTCACAAATGACATTATTACCCTAATTTGGTATAAAAATATAACCCCTACAAAAATATGTAATTAAATAATTATCCGGGCCCTACTAATAAACTTCGAAAATTTTTGTAAGAAAGAAAATAACAATGACATGCGAACTGACTGTATAAGAGAAATAGGGACATTTTCTCGTTTGGGATTAGGCCCCGTCTCCTTACTTAATCCGGATATCTGGTACCCTTCCTCATGACAGAAGGAAAAAAAAAACTAATTAGGGATGCGCACGAGACAAGATTTGTGGCTGTCACGTCTCGAAATGTGTTGTAAAAGTGGTGTCTCGACTCGAAAAATGTATATTTTTCTATTGGAAGAGCCGTGTGTCGACTCGAATTTTGTCAGGAAAATCCTGTCTCGACTCGTCTCGTGCGCATCCCTAAAGCTAACGGAAGTAATCTTCAGGAATGTAAAATTTCTTTCGTTAGCATTACAGTAGTGACTTCCCTTAAGAGCCGCCACTTTGAAGAGGTATACTCAGATAACCGTTGATGAACAGAAGTCATGAGAATATGTTGCAGTCGAGAGACGATGATTAAACAACGTGAATGATGATGGAAACATTGGTGGAATGAGAAAGTGGGAGTCCCCGAGAAAACCCACGGACACGATATTGTCCACCACAAACTTATTTAACGGGGATCGAACCAGAGACTCCATGCACCAGAGGTAAGCGCTCCACCACTGAGCCACCGTGTCCCGTTGTAGACAGTGAATTAATATAATTTCTATACAGATGTATGGATTATATATATAATATAATATAAATCGCGAATGAATTTATTTGGCTTATTGTAGCCTTGTTTTAGTAACTTGGATCTTGGACTATAGAAATGTGAGGAACAAACCGGATTGTTGTACGGTCAAGGATTATACTCGCATATCAGTCTATCTATTGGCGGACTGGGGTTGAAGGACTCAATCCTATATTCTTCCAGTATGAGGGTGAATGACATAAATGTTTATTTTTCCATATCTTGCTCAAAGGCGATTTAAACCACGATACTTCATTGCGTACGCCACTGATCCTATCGATCCAGTTCAAAAATTTCAATTTTAAAAGACTACAAACTTGTTGGTTCCTGAATTAGCAGAGATATTGTAATTGCTCTTCGATAAAATAAACCATTTCAGGATAGAGGGATTGAATTTATCTTTAAAATAATGTACAACGTAACACTTCAAATAAAATGAAATAAAAGTAGTAAGGGAAGCCGTGGAATCGGATGTACAAAAGAAATAATTGCATCAAATTATAAGGCTTCTCGCTTTCCTTGCTGGGCTTCGCTGAACTCCCATAATATTCTGCTGCGGAAAGATCAGTTAACGCGATGTTCAATCCATTTCCTCTGAGCTCAATTGAGTAGGCATAATCGCAATTTCCTTTGCTTTTCTGATATTAACTTATTATTATCGTACACACGAAAATAGCGACGCCGCCCTGTGCGGGAAATGATGTGCTTCCTTTCAGTTCGAGATATTTTTTTTTCGATTGCTTATCGGAAATTGCTTTACCCGTTATTACTACAGAGTCGCGTTATGTTTGTTTGTGTGTGTGAGTACTTGAAGAAAAGTGTTTTTGGGACAGCAAAAAGGCATTCAAATAGATTATATCCTGAGAAGGGGACGGGGTTGTTCCTTTTTTTAAAGAAAGAAAAAAAAAGGCAGAGGAAAAACAATCAGTGAAGTCAATAATCGTTCTGACAAGAGCACCAGGGACTGAAGGGTGTGCTCTCATCGCTGGAGGAACATTGCCAAAGAAAATCTTAAAAGACAAGTAGGATCGGTAAAGCAAAATAAAGAAATTTTTTTCTCTGCAAACGGGAAAAGTAAATATGATTTTGGTGGATTTGTTTCTCACATTTGAAGTATTTACCAATAGCTTGAAATGAAATCAAATCTTTAACTTAATGTCACACCGTTTCGACTAAAGGTGACGGATGACCAATGAAAGTGGATAAATTTGTTAAGAATTTGTGAAATGAGAATGTGAAAGGAAAGGAAAGAACGACAAAAACACTACGGATACGATGTTAGCCACAACAAACTCATGTAGCCTGGAATCGAACTAGGGAACACTGTAAAAAAAATCGTTGTGTTATTTCAACTACATGCCTATGTGTTAACACAATTGTGTTAAAATATAACACCAACAGATGGGTAGAACAACTCACTCTCCGTTTGGAGTTCTATGCCAAATGCCGGTAGTTGAAATGACACACAACCCTGTGTGTTAAATTAACACAAGTGTAGAATCTTCGGTGTTGTTTTCTGCGTGATTGCCAAATATGCTGGCCATCTAATCATAAAGGCTTGTATCTGAAGCTACAGTCAAACACAGTAGAACGCAATACTTAAACAAATCCAAGTATTCGCAAAATTTCAACGTGCAAACCACACGATGTGTTCTCAGTTATTTTACATAATGTTTCTGAAGAAATATGCCAACAACGAGAAACAACACCGTATTACTGTGTCACTTCTACACTACACTAGAGCTCACCAGTCAAGACCGGGGACTGTTTCAAACATGTCGGAAAACCAGTGGAAACAAGATTAAGAGGCAAACATACTATAAGGATTTAGGTAAGAGTTTTCTATCATTCTTGAACAAGATGTTGGTGAAGGTTGTGTTTCTAACCATCAAGAAATACTTCACAACAAGTGTTGGGGAGGACGACATAAAAGTTTATGAAGATTTTCTAAATGAAATGTTCTGTAGTTTACTATTTTTATTTTAAAAGTAGGATCTTCGGTAATCGTAAGCATGCAGACTACAAGTTTTTCCAACACAGAAAAATGGATCCATCAACACCGCACATGGAGTTATTTCAACACCAAAATAGGTGTCGTAGTAACACAGAACTGAAGTCGAACAAACACCAAAAACGGTGTTAATCTGGTGGTCTGACCTTGAATTTTAACACAGGGAGTGTTGATTTAACAGCAAAACGGTGTTACTTATACGACTTTGACCTTGAATTATGACACAGATTGTGTGTTGAAATAACAAAAAAAATGATGTTGAAATAACACAGGGACTGTGTTATATTAATACTTGACATCGTGTAAAATTAACACAAACTAATTAACACATTACACACTGTTACTTTCTTCGTGTTGGTGAAACACTGCCACAAGTAACAGTCAACACTTTCCCCCACACTATCGACCCTCACATGGCGTCGAATCAACACCGAAAATACTAACACAGATCCGAATTTAACACCGGCTGTGTTAAAAACTCAACACACCGTCTGTGTTAAACGCTAACACCGCGGGGTCTGTGTTGAATTAACACCGCATAGTGGTAGTCACGCTGGAACCACTGGCCTGTGTTAAAATTAAGTTGAATTAACACAACCATTTTTTTTACTGTGAACTTATTTATTTATTTTGTATCTTACATTTTTCATTACTACCTGACTCGACAGACACAAACATCGAAAACAGCTAGAAGCTTCCATGCTTTTTACTCAGAACCCCGAATGAGTATCGCCTCACCATCGTCAGGCCACTCGACTGTCTATACAGGCTACCACTGAGCCACCGTGCCTCGTATTGCTTCATATTGAACAATCACGGACGAATACACTTTGTAAATGTTTCCGGTTTTAATGGGCATCATTTTCATAACAGCGTCTAGAATCAATTAATTTCATATGGTTTGAAGTAGAAATTTGAGATAAGATTCTTACTTGTTTGATTTAAAGGGGTAGTGGTAGAGCGCTAATCTCTGGTGCGTGGGATCCCCCGGCCAAGTTAGTTTGTGGTGGACAACATCGTGTCCGTGAGTTTTCTCGGGATACTCCCGTTTCCTCCCACATTATCATTCTACCAATTTTTCCATCATCATTCACCTGCTTTAATCATCTTTTCCCTTAGCCTAACGGACGTTAAACTAAAAGATTTCATTTCATATTCATTTTTGTTTGATTTAATTATACTCATGAAGAAGATTAGATTGGGTTAGTGTTCCTTTTCAGCACCGAGGATACATGAGACGGAATCTACTTTTTAAAATGAAATCCGGTCCACTACTTGTATCGAGGCAAAATATCTCAATGGGAAGTCGAACAACGCGCGCAAAAGTCACAGGCTTTAGCCATTTTTTTCCCGGAAGTTATACTTGTTTTTGCTAATTACCATACTTTCACTTTTTTCTTACTATTATTCTTAACGACTGGGAGACCAATGCAGATACATTTAGGACAATTTAATAACGACCATGCTTTAGAGTTGGGCTTGAATGTACGTTGGATTCTGCCTTACGATTCCAAACGCCCAAGCCCATTATTTTGTTAATACTGAATTTCAGATCTTTTTTTTTTTTTTTTTTTTTTTTTTGTAATTTTTAAATTTAAGTGTTAGTTACTCATTCTTCTACTTCGAATTCCTGCCAGCCTCTATGGAACACGAACACAGACATTATTGAAGACAATTTCATAACGCATATGTTCCCACTATACCTCACAATTATCTGCCTACCGCTTCAGACGGCTGGACTACACCACACTGGTGACTCGTCGGCCATGAGATACAATGTTGACCACTGGTAGAGCCTTTCTACTTCAAGTGTGCCCTCGGAAAATATGTGAAACATATTTCGGCCTCGGCTGTATTGCCAATTTGTCGTTTGGTCTTGACGAGTGAAGATTGTATGCTACTTAGAATGGCTAACAAGACAGTACACAGCGAAGTCGGTGAAATTATTCATTGTGGCAACGCTTCCGCATCCAACAATTGAAAGATCTCGGCCATAGCAACTTGTCCCTCCTCTTTCGGGGGAATTACAGGAAAACACACATCGACAGCAGCGCCAGCAGGGGCACACTTGAAATAGAAAGTCTCTAATCAGATTGTTCTGAATTAATTCATGAAATGATATATGCTAAACCAAACAACGAAAAGTGAAAGCACCCAGGGTTACTTACTTCTCAAAGAGTGACAAGGTGTACATTCAAATCACGAGGAGTACCCATCCTTCTCACGGACTGAATAGTAGGCAATTTGGAACATAGAGTAGTTTGGGTTGTCTAACTTGAATTGAATATGACATACTGTACTTTCTGAACCTCAGGAACGTGTGTACCCGAGTTCCAATCCTCCTCGAGTCGATAATAATAATAATAATGCGAATAGATCTTCCAATGCACAATTTTTTGTGGTTACAGATCGCTCATTTCTGTGCGAAAATCTGATGCGATTTTTTATAGACCCACTATTAGTAAGAATAAACACGAGGACAGCATTCATTGTTAGTAGTTAATGTTCATTTAATAAAAAAAAAACGTAGTGTATGAACGTTTAGTACAGTTTAGTCATTTTTAACAGTGAAAATATTGGCTAGTTGGCCACAAAGAGAGACATTGCCTTCTTTCTTTCGGTGCTTGCTAAAGAGAAACTAGTGGAATTTAAAGTATAGTGCATTGTTAAATTGCTTTGAGAAATTTATTATATATGAAGTACCTCAATAATAGTTATTTTTTTACATTATGTAGCAAATATGGTGAGTGAATAATTTGATATTTTATAAAGAAGTTTCTACAAAATCTTGCCGTCAATTGACATTTGTTATCAGATTAGAAAAGACTTCCCCTTTATATTGTTTGTATTGCATGTATAGTTTTTTTGTTTCTATAAAATTTACGTATAAAAGGAAAAAAAGAATGGTAGGTTTTATAAGTAGATAGTTTCTAAACATGATCATGTATTTGGAAACAATTCTCATAACTCTTCCTCTACAACTACTGTAGTTGTCGTAATATATGTCATAACCAGTGAAAAGTTTTTTTTTCTTTCTTCGCAACTTCAGGTGAAATATCAGTTTGAAACTGAAGAGAAAAAAACGTCAAGCATCATTTTGTTCACTTGGAGCGCTTGTTCGATCGAAAATGTTTCTTCTTTTAACTCCTCTCTTCTTCGCATTTTACCGTTTTTCTCTTTCCTTCTTCTATCTTGCATCTTCCCCTTAACCTTTTTTCTTTTCTTTCCTTTTCTTTTCTTTTTTCTTTCCCTTGTGATGAGCTTCGAGTCGAGCTTTGTCCCTCCAGGCGCTGCGATAAGCCGGGATATTGACTCTACCCACACAATCGATAACATGAAGTTGTTCATCCATAGGACTGACTGCTTCTTCGAGTGCTCTTCCTTGTTCCTCTACTGTTTGGGACACGAGGGTTGAGGGAGAACACACTTTTCATTCCCTTTGGAACATCCAAAGAAAAATTCTTCTCTTTTTTTGTTTCGTACGCGTACGTTTTGAAGGCAGAAACGTCCATTACTGTCAGGTATACACGTGTTTCACTCTTTATTATTATTTTCAAAGGCTGTTTCCATCAGTAGCAAGAACAATCTGTATCAGTTACTGATATCCATAACTAGGGATCTTAAATTTCTTGGATACAATAATCTGGTATTCAGAATTTTCGTCTTGTCTGATTCTAAATCCATTTATCTAACGTAGTTTCTGTGGTCACCTCTAGGTATTAAAAAAATACTGACTGATCAACTGGTAAGTCAAACTGGTTAAGCTAGAAGTTTGAAGTGGGCAACTTACAGGATCTGTGACATAAGGTACCACTAAGGAATGATTCTCGGAAATTCGAAAAATATTTCAGTTTTATGTCCTACAGTTATGCCATGTAGGCTAAAGAAGACGGTGATAATGAGAAGTGAATGAAAGGGTGGAATGAAGAAAATGGAAGGAAATAGGAGAACCCCGAGGAAACTCATGCACACATTGTTTGTTCACCATAAAGTTTACTTGGCGAGAGCTGGAATCGAACAAGGGACCCGTACGTACCAGAATTGAACGTTCTACCACTGAGCCACCGCGACCCCTCAGAAATTGGAAATAGAGGTTGCATTAATATCTAAGATGACCATGTGCCGTAATTCCTTATTTGTTCTAGAAGGGAAGAGTTGAGTTGATTTTGAGTTTAACGTCCCTTTCAGCAGCGAGACTATATGAGACGGGACCTACTGATTAACGTGGAATCCGAACCATATGAGAGATGAGATCTTTAAGTTTAACGTCCCACGGTTACGCCGGTTAGGCTAAAGGAGACGGTGATAATGAGAGATGAGTGAAATGGTGGAATGAAGAAAGTGGGAGGAAACGGGAGTACCCCGAGAAAACCCACGAGCACGGCGTTTGTCCACCACAAAGTTCACTTGGCGGGGGCTGGGATCGAACCCGGGACCCCAAGCACCAGAGGTGAACGCTCTACCACTGAGCCACCGTGCCCCCCAGCCGAACCATATGAGATCCCGCCGAGTCTAGATGGGAGGAATACGGGGTTGGTAATTCATCGTGACGGGGATACAATTATTAAATTATTTCCATATCTCGGAATTTCTTAAGGTTAGATGCGCAAAATTTGGTGTTTCGACTTTTCATTTAAAAATGATTAAACACGTATTTCCGTGATGATGATACTTGACCTAGGAAGGAAGAAAAATATATGAGGGTGTGTAACTAAAATACCTAAACGAGATGTTTCGAATTTCGTGCAAGACTTCTATTATCTCAGACTAATTCTAAGATGGAAGATACAGCAGGAGAAACAAAATATATTTTGCTTAGTAACACGTGCGGGCATTTACTAGCTAAATCATACAGTATGGTTAGGTTGGCCAGATCTTTTTCCTTAATTGAAAAAAAAAGTACATGCACTGAAAAAAAGGTTTGGTCAAATTGACCAAAAAATAGGTGCTGGTTACCAAATCGTTTGGTCAATATAGCGCCAACCAAACGCTTGGTCACCAGCACGAAATCATTTGGTCACGATTTGTTTGGTTGCAGGAACCTAGTATTTGGTTACCAGTACCAAATATGCGTTTGGTAATTTTGACCAAAGAATAACCAAATAAGTAGGATTTGGTTGGGAATATCAAAAATTTGGTTGAAATGATCCAAATTTGGTTCTTGGAACTAAATAATTTGGTTGTAAATACTAAACCTGCATTTAGTGAATTTGACCAAAACATTTGGTAGAAATTACCAAATACTGTTGATATAAGTACTAAACTGAAAATGCGGTTATCGCAAAAGTCATGAGAACGTTTTTTCTAGCAAATATCGTCACAAAGCAAGAAAGTCTTAAATATGCAAATGGAAAGTTAGTACATGTGAAAATATTACGTGTAGCTTCGATGAAAATATATATCCCGTAATAACTTTTTTAAGGTTTAAACATTTTTTTAAAGTACAAACAAGGAAACTTAAAAGCAAAAAGTCACCAATCGTGTGCACCTCATGGTACGTTTCCACTTATCTCAAACCATCTGCGTTAAATGACTCCCACCGGCAAAAGCCCTGACGGAACTTCCACAAAATGAAATGAAATCTTTCAGGTTTACGTCCCACACTTATGCTGTGGAGGCTAAAGGAGACGGTGATGATAAGAAACGAATGATATTGTGGAATGAAGAAAGTGGGAGGAAACGGGATAACCCCGATGAAACCCAAGCACACGATGTTTGTCTACCACAACGTTCATTTGATGCGAGCTGGGAGGGAACCAGGGACCCCATGCACCAGAGGTGAACGCTCTACCACTGAGCCACCGCGACTCCTCTCCACAAAATAATTCGTTTCACTTACCATGTTTGTGCCCTTTATGTCAAAGGTGACGGGTGATTAATGGAAGGGATTGATTACAACAAAAATGGTGGAATGTGAATGTGTGAGGAAACGGGAGAACCTCGAGAAAACTCACGGACACGATAATATCCATCACAATCTCTCAGGGGCGGAAAGAATTGTGATTTTTTAACAATTACTTCTGATGGCACCCTTGAATTTTACCTATACCAAGTGAGTCGCCCAGTGCTAATCTTTTAGGAGTCAGTAAGAAGTAAATTAGGGAACATATATTTCTTCAATAATTATTTCGAGTGGTGTCCCAAACGTAAACTTATACGCTTTTATTAACGCATTTCTCAGGAAATATCGATCTCATAGGTAAGAATTCCCATATTTGAATTCCATATGAAAAGTTCTTCAAAAGTATGCTTCATATTTCGGATGGCATTTAGTATCTCCCCTAAATCCATCGACGGCTCCGGAGTCGGTAATGTGACTTATAGTGAGCTGTTCTTAACTATCTCGTTTATGTGAATAGCCACCGTCACTGACGCGTCTGCTCCCTACCAACGCACATCGTTTTTAACCCTCGGGCACCTCTGCTACGCTCCTGTCCTGACTCGATTAGATAGCATTCCTGCTTTCTAGTGGCAACCTAGCACAAGTTGGTTCGTGTTTTATGCACTGTAGTTTCTATACCACACGTTCACACTCCATTTATATTCATGACTACATCACAGTTACAAATAACGAATGGTAATCACTACCAAGTGAGCCAGAGTCTACACCAAGTGATCTGGGGAAGAAAGTAAACACTACTTATTTCTTCCGTATATTTTGGATTTTGTGCATCTATAAATTGTGAATGTACCAGCTTATTTTGCAAACTTCTAGTGTTAGTGTCACATGATTTATCCCTTTCCGGAGGTTTCTAGTGGAGGAATAGGAAATGAACCAACCCTTGACGCTATAATTTTGCTCCCTGCCCTAGCGTCGTCAATATAAGTTGCCCGCTTCATCTGTATATAAAGGCCTATTTGTTATGCCAAATATACGACCACTAAAATAACCAATACACATTACATTACAATAAAGTAATATATACGAAAAAGTAAGCATACCTCGATTTACATAATGAATCACACACTTCAAGCATTCATTCTGTGCAGCTAAATAGTCAGTTTTATTTGTCACTAACATACGCTCAAAACACTGATAGCTTAAATAAAGATTACCCAGAAGTCAAATCTATACACGTGACTTTGTAAATAAACACTTTGGTCAGGAAAACCAAATCTTTACCAAATCACTTAAGATTTGTTTGGCATAACCAAATTAATCAACCAAATGTTCTGACCAAAAAATATAGCGTTCATGACCAAACAGGTTTGGTCAAAATGACCAAATTTTGGTTAAATTAACCAAAAAAAGTGACCAAATGCTCTGACCAAACAAATTTGGTATTCCTGACCAAGCCCTTTTTTTCAGTGTGGAAAATTTTAAAAATTGTTATCGAGAGATTTTAAAAAGACAAAGAAAATACATTTCTAATTTATTGTTCCATAGTTGTCCTTTAGGCTAATTAATGGAACGAGCATGTGGGAGGAAAGAGGAAAGTAAAGAAAATTGATGGACAGGATGTTATCTGGTACGAACCCACATTACCTGGTATTGAATCAAGGGCCTTTCGCATCAAAATTCTACCATTAAATCTCTTTCTGACTTCTTTCTGGACGCTTTATAACTACCAGACTCGACAGGGACACGAACACAGAAACATCAAGGATAGTTAAAAGTGTCTATACTCTTTAGAGGACTTGGGATCCCAGTGGGTTTTTTTTTAATATGAGGGTCCCTAGTTCAGACTCAGACATGTAAGTTTGTGATGGACGACATCGTGTCCATGAGTTTTTCCCCTTTGCTCCCACATTTTGATACCACCAATTATTTCATAAAATTTCACTTTCATAATTCACCCGTCTCCTTCTGTCTTCAGGCCATTAAATGCGGGACGTGAAATTTCTAATTTTAGATTTAACACTACTAGTATTATTATTTTCGAAAATCAATTACTGCAAAATATGTATTTATGGCTTCTTCGAATGATTTTTGCCGGGGTCATCTAAATTTTCAAGCAAGAGAGTAATGTGATAATACAATTTCATTTTTTATCATACTGTTCACTTTCTGTTGGAAGTTAGTTCCCTGTACCTTCCTTCAAGAACATTTTTCCCTAATTTTTTTTTTATTTCTTTCTTTCTTTCATAGAAATAAGAACGTGAAAGAAGATCATTTATGGTAAATTTAATCTGGTAGCTCTTCGTGGAACCTTTCGACGCTAATAAACGTATCGTAACGCTTCCTTCACTGTGGCAGACAATATCGAGGCTGTTGTAATTTCATTAACTTCTTGCATCTTGACAGCAAGAGTGTCAGAAATGCCTTCCTTCTAGTCTAGAGCTGCCACTCCAAAATGCAGACATGGATTCCATGAAAATAAACTTAAATCAGCTGAAAACATCGTGGAAACATGGAAATGAAACAATAAGCTGGAGCACCAAGAGTTAATTAAATTCACCAAAACCTTGTGGTATGGATATATATATATACGGCGTGTGACGGTGCTTTAAGCTATGTATTCTTGTGGTGTCAGCATATTCTCATTCTTCCTGTCTTTTTTCATCTTCTTGGTCTTGTATTAAAGTGGAAAGTTTCAAAAAGTGGTTTTCTGCTTTCATACAATAAGACTGCCTACCATTGTTAATTTTCCCCATTTTCTCAGTAACTGTCTTTTGTGCAAAAGTAGGTATTTTTCGTTTCTACAGTAGGGGGCTTCATTTGAATTATATTATATTAGTATGAACTCAAGAATACATTCTTTGCCTGTGTACTAACAGATATGATTAACAGAAATTTTTTGAGATACTATAGATGGACGTTTTCCTTAAGAAAATCGATAGGTGTTCGAATTATTATTACTATTATTCAATTAATCCGCTTGTTTCTTTAATTTGTTCTGAATAAGGAACCATACGAAATCCTATTAATCTCTTGTGGAAAGGAGATTAAGATAGTCACTTTGCTAGATAGGTGGAGTGTAAGATCCCATCAATTTAAAGCCCCATATGTATTCTCCCGTGGATTGAAAGAAAGTTGATACATTGGAATGAGCGATGAGATAAAATACTTCGTAGAATAAGAAAGTGATAAGAAACGGCAGAACCGTAAGAAAATCCATGGTGTTCACCAAGATCACCTGGCCTGTGATCAAACTAGGACCCTTCGCTTCAGGTAAGCGATCTTCCATTGAGCGTTGTTCCCAACCATTCCTTCGGCATTGAGGTTATATACACTACATTTACCAATAGTTTAACCGGAATCTCTTTCACTGGACTAGTATGTGCTTTCACTGGGAATCGAACCAGAACCACGCAAATTTAAATCAAAATCATAAATAAAATTAGTGAATGTTCAATATTTTAAAATAATTTACAACGGTTTGGTTTACCAAAATTTCCTTATATATTTATTCTGTCTGTTCGTTCGGGAGACAAAGAATGTGTAACCGTCCGTCCGGGAGACAAAAAATGGGTGTCCATCATCCAGGAGACAAAGAAACGTGTGTCCGTTCATCTGGGAGACAAAACAATATATGTCCATCTGTCCCGGAGACAAAAAATGTGTGTCCGTCGTCAGAGAGACAAAAAATGTGTGTCCGTCGTCAGAGAGGCAAAAAATGTGTGTCCGTCGTCAGAGAGACAAAAAATGTGTGTCCGTCGTCAGAGAGACAAAAAATGTGTGTCCGTCGTCAGAGAGACAAAAAAATGTGTGTCCGTCGTCAGAGAGACAAAAAATGTGTGTCCGTCGTCAGAGAGACAAAAAATGTGTGTCCGTCGTCAGAGAGACAAAAAATATGTGTCCGTCGTCAGAGAGACAAAAAATATGTGTCCGTCTTTCGGGGTTACAAAAAAATTCAAGACTTCGACCATCAATTTTAGCCAGAACGTAGCTAATCAAAAGTTAAGAACGGAATTCATTGATAGAGGTGATATTCAAAACGAAAATGGTATTGTGCTGCCAAAATGTCTTGAGCCGTGGCAAAAATGCGAACTAAAGCTCACACCCTCACGCATTGAGCCAATAAGGGTTCGGCTGTTGCTAAGCGAGAGAAAGCGAGTGGAATTCCTTCAACCGATAGACTAGGGATCAAGTCAATGTGGTATATCTTTAGAAATAAACCATTTCCAGTTTTAACATTGATCACTATAGAACAAGAACTATAATACATAGCGAGAAGTAATTTCCAACAATCCATTAAGCGTCCCAACAATACATTCCACCTCCAACTTTAACTCTTTACTAGGATCGAAAGTGATAGAAATCCACTACAACTTCCGGTTTTAATATTGCTGTACTTAGAGCAAAAACAATAAGAAATAGCGAGAAGTGGTTTTGTTTGAAATCGATTTAGCGTTCTGCAAGTAGGTACTATTTTCTCTTAACCCTCTCTTCAAACCGGAAGTGGGAAAATCAACCACTTCCTGTTTTAACATTGAATTGATTTAAAGTTAAAATGGTAATAGATAGCAAAAACGTTTTTCTGCAATCAATAAAGCATCCAGGAAATATATATATTCCATCTTCATTCTAATCTCTGTACTAAAACCGGAAGTAGTATGAATCTACTACCACTTCCGGTTTCAACATTGAGGAAATATCGCACCATACAAATCAAACTCCTTTACGTGGTGTACACGTGACACTGTTAACAAATAAGACACTGTTAAAAATTATCTCCTTCAGTACGCTTCTTTCTGAATGCTTTGTAGAAATGTGGGTCATCACCCGTCCATGTATTCAGGGTTATAGATGATTGCTTTTCTACTTATTTTGTAGAATTCTTCCGGCATCAAGTTCTTTGATAGGTTGTATAATGCAAGACGTTTACGTTCAAATACCAGTTGTCAGTCGTAACATTTCAGTTCTTGTCTTCAGGTGCATCCCATTCAGTCACGAACTTCATTGACTATTCCATGAGATGTGTTGTTGAAAATAAATTGAACCTCTCATACATAGAAATTATGCATTTTTATTATCACGATGTTTAAATATCAAAAGTGTACAATTACAAGACAGGCAAGCAATTT
Source organism: Thermobia domestica (assembly GCF_964235325.1). Lineage (NCBI taxonomy): Eukaryota > Metazoa > Arthropoda > Insecta > Zygentoma > Lepismatidae > Thermobia > Thermobia domestica. The sequence goes on along the minus strand of NC_137458.1, from coordinate 85,077,633 downwards.
TGATTTGAAAGCGATGCATGTTTAACTTTTGCCCCCTTTATACTTTCCTGTACCTTCTGTTTCTCAAGAAGCGCATACACATAGTACTTCCAAGTTCTGGAACTACAAACTGTTACTTTAGGGTAGGTATAAGGTATTCAAAGATAAATATTTCAATGCATACATATATTTACAGTACATGTTAGTTCAAATTTATACAATGGAAATTGGTTGGAAAGTAAATGCGAAATTTTCTAGTTCTTTCCAATATTGACAAAATTGTTTGGCTAATTCTACATATTTATTTTCCAAAAATTGTTTGTTCATGTTGTAATTTAGTTTGGAAATTACAGTTATATAAGTTCGTGTCATGTCAGTTTGCAGATCCAGTGAAAATACAGTGTTGGTTGATCTTTTATTAACTTTGTAAATACTATTAAGTGCAAATTGAGAAAAGACATTTTAGTTGTGTCTTGTGTAATCACTTAAGCCTATAAATATAGTTCGATTAAATTATTACCAAAAGTCTTACAATGGATTTTATTTGATCTAGAGCAAAGTAATTATGAAAGAAATGAACACTAAAAGAAGTATGATCGAATAATTAAAGAATTGAAAATTTGGATACTAGTTATATAACTTGCATAGCTGTATAGTAAAACAGACCGTAAAAGATTGCTATGTTTTAGTTAGGGATGCCCGGAACCGGTTCCTTGTGGAGCCGGTTTTCAATTCTGAACGGATACGTGTAATGGACCCGTTTGGTCTCCATTACAGAATATTATTTTTCTTTGTATGCGCCCATATTGTTTACCTTTACCATTTGCAAGGGCATATTAGTTATTGTTAATATTGCATTCATGCCATTATTTCTGTTATTTTGTTATATAAGTTAATGTTGGGTTATATTTAATCTGCGCCACCGGTGTATTGGCGTTAATGACCGAGAAATTATAGCCAGTTATCTTCTTTTTCCTCTGTTATATTGATATTTTCTGCTGTTTTTACAAGTAGTGAATGAAATAGAAATAACCGTGTGGAGGAGGAGAAAATGGCGCCGAAGAAATGTGGTAGTAGGAATTGTTCGTCAAATATCGATTTCGTTTAATGGTTAAACATGTCTATTCTCATTAAACAACCTGTTATAGTGTAACTTAGTGTTCTCAAATATAGTGCATATAGAAAAAACATTTCACTTCTTGCACAGACAATAATAGAGTGCACATATTTAGGTGGATTCTCTGGAACTTTCCAGACATTCTCGTGGTGAGATCATTCCTTTTTATTTTCATTACTTAGTGTGTTTACCAGTGTTGTGTTATAATTTCTTCATCTTAAGTTGTTTTTGTGTTCTTGTTAATAATTTATATGGTTTATTATGTTCGTGATAAACAAATACATTTAAATACAAAATGATCAATGAGGTTGAAGTAAAAGAAACAGGATCGACTGATCTTGAGGAAAACGACTCCATGATTGTATCGGAAGTAAATGATCAGGTCTTGAATTCCAATAATCCCATTTATAATCAAAGAAGTTTTGCTTCCGAAGTTGGCATCCAGAACAAGAAAGCTATTTCTAGGAGCTTTAAAGAGATTAATAATGCTACTACATTAGGTACTAATAAATATGGATCGCATCACTTAGCTCCATATTATGTTTTTGTCAAATCAAACTCAGATGAATTAGGCAAAAAACACATAATGTCTATTAGTAGGAAGTTATATCTTGCAGATATAGAAGGAATTCAAAAAGTGGACAAAATTGGACGTAATTTATTGAAAATCACATTTCGATCGGGAGAGGAAGCTAATTCCTTTTTAGATCATGAAATCTTAATACAAAATAATTGGACAGCATTTATTCCGAACCATCTCATATACTCAATGGGAGTAGTTCACGGCATTGAAACAGACATAGAAATGTCAGATATCTTAAATGATATCAAATGTGATCTGACAGTTACTCAGCTAGACGAATATTCAAAAGAAATTCAAAGGGCGAATTAGAACCCACCTCTACGGTCATTTTAACATTTGATTCACAACAACTCCCGAGTGATATTAAACTATATTACATAAGGCGAACGGTACATACATACATACCAGCTATTAGACAATGTATCTCAGGTTGTAACAAATTTGGGCATCGGAAGAATAATTGTAGAGCAAACAAAAGTCTATGTATCAAATGTGGTGCTCCACATTCTTCTGAAACTTGTACTAATCCTCTTTACTGTATTAATTGTAGTGGAAATCATGCAGCAGACTTTAAAGAGTGTCCTGAAAGAATAAGACAAGGGAAGATAATGGAAATAATGGCGAAAGAAAAGATTTCTTTTAACGAAGCGAATGCTATTTTAAAGAAAAAGAATTCAAACAATATAAACTCCAATTCAGATCATAATTTTTCCAATCTCCGTACAACAGAGGAGCAACACTTTGATAAGAATCATACAACTTATGCATCCTTGTTTAATATAGAACGTATGCCTCCATTGGTAACTCCTGTGATGAATAAAATAACCCCAAGAGTTCATGTCAACAGTGAACTTCCAAGTTCACCACCGGAGAAGAGGCGTAAAAGTCAAAGAGATTGGTATTCTCGGAATTCTGCTCAATTGTCTCCGCAATCAGTCAAGGGTAAATCACATACCAAAAATATAAAATATAACTCAATCTCTACTACAATTGATGAGTTGTTTACGAATAAAACATCCTTAAATGAAAAAGAAAAGACATACAAAAAAGTTGATTATCCTTGTTCTTCTAAAGATAATCCACTTACATCTCGGAGAAAAGTGGCTTCTCAGACTCCTGAAGGATCTGGAACACAAATCTTCTCCTTGATTGATTCAAAGGGTACAAATAGAATAAATCCTTGTATATTAGAACATTCAGAAACAAGTATACAACTCTCCAGAAATGACGTAGAGGGTACAATAGCATCAATACTGCCTCCGCAAAGAATACATAATATAAAAGAAGGAATGAAAAAGATAATTCTTTCATCAATGAAGATAAATGAGGGAGTTAGTACACATATCTCTCCTGATACAGTTCTCAATAACCTATATTCTTTATTACAAATTTAAAAAAAAAATGGATATACGTAGGAAAGATAGACTAATCTTTATTCAATGGAACTCCCAAAGTATTTATGGTAAACTATATCATTTACTGAATTTAATAAGTATTTTCTCTCCTGATGTTATATTATTACAGGAAACATGATGTACTCCTAAAATTCCTTTACGGATTAAAGGTTATCATTGCATAAATCAAATACGTCATGATTCACATGGAGGAATTGCTATATGTGTTAAAAATAACTTAAATTTTCAAACTATAAATGTGCAATTTCAAAATTTACACTCGCATATCCAATATCTCAGTATAAAAATTTGCAATTTAAAAATTTTGAATCTTTATATTCCTCCAAAAATTTATGTTAACATGTCTTTTTGGAAGCAATTATTCGATTACAATTTTGATTATATAGGTGGCGATTTCAACATTCATTCAGTAGTATGGAGCTCTAATAAAAGTACTACAGGAGGTAGAGAATTTCTTTCTCAATTAATGAACTCATCTTATATTTTTCTCAATGATGGTTCTCCTACTAGAGTACAATTTAACACGTTCACAGCACCAGATCTTACATTAACGAAAAACGTTTTTTATATGGAAACTGTTTGGCAAACTTATCACCATACATGCTCTAGCGATCACTTTCCTATTGTTTTCTATTCTCATTTAATTTTAAATGAAAAAGTAAAGGAAAATTCTGAACAAGTATACACTAATTGTTTTAAATCTAATTTACAAAAAATATCCACAAATATATCTTGGACAGATTATCAAAATAAAATACAAATGCATTTTTCAATAAATAACAACCCAGATAATATATTCAAAGTTATTAAGAAAACAGTATCTGAATTACGCAAGGAGAATCATAATGAATTTTTTGGAAAGAATAGTGCGAAAGAAAAATTTAGACCACGTCCTATTTGGTGGAATAACAATTGTCAAAACTATGTTAATAAAACGATTATTTTATTCAAACAATACGTATCAACACGAACTCCAGAATCCTTTTGGGAATATCAAAGACAAAAAGCTCAAACTAGAAAAATCATATATAACACGAAAAGATCTAGTTGGCAGTTATTTTGCAATAACTTATCGGACCGTACATCACCTTATAAAATATGGCAATTCTGGAAAAAATATCAAGATCGACAGGACATTCAAATTCATTTGAAAAATATAGATTGGTTACCATTTTTCCATAATAAACTAACTCCATGTACCGTCAATAATGATCGTAGCATAATCACTCAATATTTAATATCAAACAACAATGAAGTCATTGATAAAAATTTCACAATAGCAGAATTAGAAGTGGTATTAAAAAACATCCACAAAAATACCACGCCTGGTATAGACGGAATTACATACTCACATTATAAAAATCTTCCTCAATTAGGTCTACAAAATTTATTGGAATACTATAATTATATATGGAATACTGGACACATACCAACAACTTGGAAAAAAATTTTGATTCTACCGATTCCAAAGAATTCCAAAGATACAACTTCTGCTAATAATAATTTTCGACCAATCGCACTACTATCGTGCGCGTATAAAATTTTTGAGAATTTAATTCTTAATAGATTGAATTGGTACTTAGAACACGAACAAATTTTTCCTCCACAAATTACAGGTTTAAGAAAGAACTTTTTTACGTATGATGCATTGTCGAACTTAATACTAGACATTTACAAAACCTTTTTAACAAGAGGAGCTCTTTTGACTATCTCTTTTGATATTTCTGGTGCATATGATCATGTGAATTTAGATATCTTAATAGAAAAGATGTTCAAATTGAATATTTCTAGTAAAATCATCAGAATTATTCATAATACTCTAATAAATAGACAGGTATTTATCAAAGTCAGAAATTCATACTCAGAATCAAGAAATACCTCTTTAGGTCTTCTTCAAGGGAGTAAAGTAAGCCCACTACTATTTAACATTTATATATTGGATCTAATAAATAAAAACTGGCAGAATAGTAGAATTACTAGTTATGCTGATGATATTCTGTTAACTTTCTTTTCTAAAAACATTGAAAGATCAATTCCTCAGGTGGAAAAACAGTTACAAGAAATCAATATCTGGATGACTAAGAATGGACTGGAATTAAATTGAAAAAAAAAAAAAAAACTAAGTTTACTATATTCTCTAGGAAAAAAAACATTAAGAATTATCATCTAACATTTAAAAATAATAAATTATATTGTGAACAATATATTCCTTATTTAGGAGTTAGAATGGATCAGAAATTAAATTGGAAGGTTCAACTTCAATATTTAGTACAAGAGCAATTCAAATATCAAAATTTACTTAAGTGTCTTTCTTCGAAAAAGTGGTGAATTAATCCTTTCACACTACTGAAAATCCTACAACATGGTTACATATCTAAAATTGCGTACGGCTGCTTATTATATAATAGATATGGTACATATTATCAGGAATTAGAAAAAGCTATATATAATATCATTAAAATTATATTTTCACAGCCATCATTCTGCCCTAAACAGGCTATTTTAAAGGAAGCAGAATGTACGCCTTTACCAGTTCTATTCTCCAAATCAGCTTCAATGTTTTTAATAAAAAGCTTTGGTAAGACTTCCTCTCCCATTCCAAAACAGCTCCAACAGATCGAATTATTACTACAAAAAAAGGTATACTCCATATACTCAGAATTTTCCTTGGATAGTACAAGCTTATCTCAATTTCAAAAATTATTTTTCAAGGATTTATAAAGTACCTTCATTACCCTGCTTTGTTTGGGATTTTAATACAAATATGACACAAATAACAGTTGTTAATCCTCCTTACTTAGCAATCTCCAATGAGGATTTAAATGAAAAAATATATCAAAATATATGGAAAGATTTCACACAACGTTTCGATGATGATACAATTTTCATCTATACATACGCTTCAAAGTATAAAGATAATAATGTTGGAGCAGCAGTTTACATTCCTGAGAAGAAAGTTTCCCTTCAGTACAAACTACCGAAAGAAGTATCTATTTTTGAAGGAGAAGCATTCGCTATTAGACAAGCATTACTATATATTAAAAAACACGAAATAAAAAAATCTGTTGTATGTTCTGATTCCTTGAGTATGTTTATGAAGTTACAACATATCTATTGGGATAAATCAATGACATGGATACTGCTAAATATTAAACATCTATATCTAAATATGACTGAAAATAATTATCGGATTCATTTCTCTTTTATAAAGGCTCATGTAAATATAGAAGAAAACAGTAACATGATTGATAATTTGGCTAAACAATCATGTACAATAGGAACTCCAACAAATATCAAAATTGCACCATGTAACCTTTTTATCAAAGTAAAAGAATTTCATGATAAAGAATTAAGTAAATGGTATGCTGCTGAAAAAACCCGACCAGGAAAACTTTATTGGTCTATATCTTCATCATCACAAGAACAACTCAAGAAGCATATAAAATCTTGGACCCGTCAAGATATCATCTTTTATTATCGACTTCTTTTAGGAATTGCTTTAACTCCTGTAAAATTATTTCAAATTCAAAAAAAAAAAAAAAAAAAAAAAAAAAAAAAAAAAAAAAAAACCATATCATTGCTGGTGTGATAGAGGCATTGGAACTATGAATCATATACTCTTTGAATGTGTTCTATTTGAATCATTTAGAACTCAATTTCTAAATTTACTTTATAAACATTTAGGATGTGCTCCTTTTTCATACAAACATATTTTAGCAACAAATCAACGAATTCCAATTAAGGCTTTAATACAATTTCTGAAAAAAAAAAACGGTATTTCTATATAAAAAAATTGTGTAAATATATTCAAGAATAATGATTTGTACAATATTTACTGAACAAAATTATTACTGACAACAATATTCTTGCAGCAGTTATGGCACAAATTGGTTATTTCGTGGTGCCCTTCTTTTTTTCCAGCACTTATAAGAGTGAACAAGACAAGACAAGACAATAACCGCGTGTATATAATAATATCGTTCAGAAGGAAATCTATATATATAAAAGAGAACGTACAAATCCTTTGTTAGCTCATCACGCTAATACGGCTGAACCAATTTCTTTCATTTTTGGGGGGTTATTAAGATTTGGACCCTAGATGGTTTTTATCATATCACTTTAATTTTCAATTACCAGTGTCTTGAGATAATTGACCATTCAAGTGTCCATAACGTAGAAATCCTTTGTTAGCTCATCATAGCTAAATCTAACCGTATTTATATGCAACCCACATGACCGTGTCACTCGGCGGGTTAACATAAATGACAGGCAATATAATGTTAACATTTACTGCAATCTTCTATGGTTTTTATCATATCACTTGAAAGCGAAAAAGTAAAAATTATCTAAGTAACAAAGTTTATTGCGTTCCGGGGTGACCCCAGCGAAGCGGGGTGAACGCTGCTAGTAACACATAAATATGCTGTACTAGATCTAACAGTCTGGAATCCATGAGGATTCCGTAACTGGATTATCTTCTCTCTCCTGTTTATAAATAATGTCTTTTACATCAGGAAGAATAAGGTATACGTATTAAATTCATCACAAAAGAGCCAACAGATGCCTATACACATTCACAGTTGTTTAATCGGTTATTATATATGTATGCTTTTGCCATCTCAAATGATTCAGTTTGCTTTCTGTAGTTAAATGATCATCCTTCTGCTGTTAATATAAATATAATATAAATGTTTATTTATATATATTGCATATATGATGAAAACGCGACAATTTGAAGAATTAATTGATGATGTACAATGAATGAATATTAATTATGTGCATTGAGATGAGTCATATCCAGAACAGGAATGCTATTCTGGATATAATGGGGATAACTTAGATATTAATGGGGATAAATGTGGAGACATATGAATGTTTACATATAATTGTATTGACATAACGTCTTGACTATACCGAGGTGATGAGAAGACAACTGTTTGTGGGCTATATGCTGTAATGGTAATTAAATCAGGTCAACATTCTACAGTTGTATTTATTTCCATCTTTATATCATGGAACACACTGTGTATTCATTTCTGATGTACTTTATTCAATTCTAGTTTCTTGTTTCCTTTCCTTGTTAGCCTGTCCTACGTTGGCAACGAACCAGCTCTGGGAAGTCCGATGCATTAATGTCAACCATAACACTTATTGTGGGATTGCCTGCGCCGTACCAGAACGGCGGAAGAAAGGGCACTAAATACGGTTCTAGAAGACCCGGTTTCGGAACCAGATTTTCAGATCCAGGTGTGAAATCGGTTCCCAACATCCGGTTCTGAATTTAGTATGTACGATGACGTCTCGTAATTTATGCAGGACTCTCCCCCCAAAAAAGAAACGGTTGGCGGTGGGGTCTCAAAATTTGAAATGGAAACAAGGGTCAAAAGTTTGACCCAAAACTAGCAAAAATGAGCAACACTGAACAATAGAAACAACTTTTATTTGAAACTTTTGCTTTTCAGACCAACCGCGGCAAATTTTGAAAAACTATTTTAATTTTAGTGTGTACCTCTGACTGAGGGAATTTATAATGTCAACACGGTTTAAAGGCCTTGGAGCTATTATTCAACCGTGATTTTAACATTTTCAAACAGCTCTAATAAAGAGGAGGCTGCATGAAAATTTCGATATAAAGGATGAATTCTCTCTACGGATTTTGTGGAACCCCCACAAGCCCAGCATTTTGAAACAGCTGTACCGAGAAAAAAAAATGTTTGAAGTGCATGTTATTGGTATAGTGATGAGTGCTACTGACGTTTGCCAGTTTTCAGTTGACCCTCCTTTCCATTTGAAATTTCTGAGTCCGCCACCCCTCTTTTCGGGAGAGGGAGATCCTACAAAAATATCTTTTCCCATGGCTATTTGTTATCTTCAATTATTCGCATGGCTGCATAAATGAATTCTCCAATGGTCTATTTAAGATGTAATGTAAACATTCTCGCGCAATGCCCTGTATTACAAATTTGTCGTTATTTTCTTAAGGTGCAGCCGCTAAATCCGAGCTGCTGGCACGCTGTGAACAGTGTGCTAGATGAAGTGGTGGAAGCGACAGGCAGGCGGCGGCCGCTTGTCTCATTTCACTAAACAAACTGGGTATAACTGACGGACTCATTTGGCTGAACACCCACTAGTGGACCACATTTTTTTCTGGGTTGCAGAAGCGGGTCTGGGCGGGGAAGGTACAAGCGCGTGGTCCTCTTTGCCGTGTTTTGAAGGTGAACTTTGTGCTTCCTTTACGGGTCTTTGGGAGGGGGTTTCGGATCCAGGCCTGGAACCGGTTCCTAAGATTCGGTTCTGGAAACCGGATCTCCAAGAACCAGTTTCTTGCGGAACCGGTTCCGCCGGAACTGGAACTTTGAGGCCATCCCTAGTTTTAGTACTGTAGAATAACAGTAAAGCACAGAAAAGTATCCTTGCGTAGTCTTCGTAGCTGTTTTCTTGTAATATGAAGCCAGTATAGCCTAGGGTAAAAGCTAAACGAAAACATAGTTATTTACTTGTTTACGTGTATGCAAAGATACCGTTGAATATGTTTCTTGTGTTGTCAGATAGATTTACTTCATTTGAGTGCAGACTTGAGTTTAGAAAATAGAAAATAATCACACGGGACCAGATCTGGTGAATAGGGAGGGTGGGACAATACAAAGATCCCTTTTTGTTACAAGAAGTCTTTGCACAATCGCTGTCTTGTGTCTTGGGACATTTTCATGGAGCATACGCTACTGAACATCGCCCCGATACTCGGACCTCACACGTCTGATACATTGCTTTAACCACTTCAATACTTCAGGTAAAAGAGGCATTAAATATCTGTCCTGTAGGCACAAATTCCTTATGTGCAATGTCCTCACTATCGTTAAAAACAATGCGCATGAGCTTTTGGAGAGTTAAGAAATTTCCACTCTGTACTCTCACATTTTGTGACGGGTCATATTGAAAAACCCGTGTCATATTCAAGAGGAAGTTACGGTCCCTGTTGGAGGAACCAATCAGTTCTTTGTAGTGACCAACCGTTTTCTTGGTGAGATTATCGGTTATTATTTGCCGCACAAGTTCTTTATTTACGTTCAGATCCTCAGCAAGGTTTCGCAGTGACGCATTTCGGTCTTCCGTGATCAGTGTCACGACCGTCACTCGCTACGACGAAGGCCTTCTCTTGAGACGGTCGTGTCAGTGTCCTCACTTTCTCACCATTTCTTGTGTTTTCACTGTCCTTGCTGCACCCGGATGCTCGTCGTCTTCAATTGATCCAGGCCCTTCCTGAAACGCCTATTCTATGCAAATACACGCACACGGGATAAACAAGTGGCACATACACTTATTGCGATATTTGATAAGTTTCTGTAGCAGTCTTAACACGCACAAAACTTTTCAGGTTCGCTCTCTGTTCCATGTTGAACTCACAACGTAGCTTAGCAACACCTGTCCCCACTCACTACTCCTACGTACGTAACTGTCAGTGTCAGTCAAAATCAATGCATTTGGTATCAGTTACTCATGAAACATTCCTCTTGTATTTGCACCACAGCTCACTTTGCACAGCTGTTCCATATGTTGAGAAAACAAAATTAGTCTCGATTTCAAATTGCCACACTATATATATTGCCTTTCCTTCTTCTCGAATGATCAGAAAGCCTTAGTCCAAAGGCTTTACAGCTAAGGCCCTGTAAACCCTGCTCGTATTTTCCATACGAACTATCCTACACATTTAAGACATCCAGAATTAATCTTTGGGATCGTGCAGTGAGACACAAAATTGAGCTGTTAGTATGTATAGCTATATCCATTTCTCCGCAGGGCCGCGGTGGCTCAGTGGTAGAGCGTTCACCTCTGGTGCTTGGGGTCCCGGGTTCGATACAGCCCCCGCCAAGTGAACTTTGTGGTGGACAAACACCATGTGCGTGGGTTTTCTCAGGGTTCTCCCTTTTCCTCCCACTTTCTTCATTCCACCATTTCATTCATTTCTCATTATCACCGTCTCCTTTAGCCTAACCGGCATAACCGTGGGACGTAAAACTCAAAGATTTCATTTCATTTTTCCATTTCTCCGCACGATAACTTTTAAAAGTTAAATTTTGAACTTTATATTTTGCAATAGAAAGCTACAGCGATTGTCTAGGCCGAATTTATTAATGGAGTAAACTCGTTAACGTCTTTATGTAAAACGGCTAATTTAACTGTGGCAATCCATATCCCATATAATATGTAATGAGATTAGATTTCTTAAAGGTTAAAAGTATAATATATATATATATATATATATATATATATATATATATATATATATATATATATATATATAGATTGAAAGTGTTTTTGAAGTTAAAAAAATATTGGTGAGGTTACAATCTCACATACTTTGGGTATGAAAGGGTGTATATCTCATATACTTTGGTATGAGAGGGTATATATCTCATATATTTAGGTATGAGAGGGTACATACCTCATATACTTGGGTATGAGAGGGTATATACCTCATACACTTGATATGAAAGGGTACATACTTCATATACTTGGGGTATGAGAGGGTATATAAAGCCTAGAGTATTGTTGCTGTTTAAACTGATGCCAAATAGATGTGCTTCCCGGCGGTTATTATTATTATTATTATTATTATTATTTTTTTGTTAATTCTCAAAGAATATTGGTGAGGTTAAAACCTCACATGTGATATGAGAAGGTACTCATCTTGTCTTTATTCTTGTCACGAAAACTCTATCCCTTCTCATGCGCGATCGTATAGTTCCTGGTAGAAGTTAGCGTTCTGGTTTCCAATCGAGTAGTTCCACATTACTACCTCATTATTAGTTTGAGTTTTCTACGTTTTTTCTTAGTTCCACCAGGCGAATGCTGGAACGGTATCTTTAAATGCAGATCGCGGCTGACTATCTTTTTGTCTTTATTGTTATTGATTATGATTCTGGTGTACATTGACTTAAACTGTGTATCTGGAAGTTGATTTAATAAATAAAAATAAGATGTTTTATGTGTATTTATCTGTGAAAGTTAAGGATTAGCTTGTACTTTCATATGGAATTACAAGCGTATGTCTGACATGTTCTCTTTACAACAAAATTCAAACACTGAAAGTTTTGCTTACTGAAAAACCCGTGGTTGTTTTTACTGTAGTGCGAATACTTGCAGTGTGAACGAAGTAAAAAAAAAAAAGCGAAGTTTCTACATCTCATCTGTTTAAGTTACGATCCGTTTAAACTTCTGAGTTTGATCTTATTAATTTTCGTCTGAGAGTAGCTTTAGGCAAAGTTGAACTCGTAAAATAAGTGCTTATACGGGAGCGTTGATTAAAACCTATTCCTTCAGGGTATTTTCGGAAATAGGGTTGTACTGCTGCATAATACGTGACAGAAGTGTTATGAAACCATCCAATAAATCATCTTGGTGCAGACGTTATATGCACGTATCAGGTACTTCCTTGATAACATAAGCTCTTGTGAATAATCTTTCAAATGTATCAATTCGTCACGAAATCTCTTGCCACAAGTCCTTGTTGGACAAAGATATACGACGACACTCCTATCTAAAGTTATTATTAGCGAAAGGAAATTTTATACGAAGGTCATTCTGAATATGAAGTTTCATGCTTTGCTTTAATGGCGTGTGTATTTCTTCTTGTATGAGGAGAAATTGACATCTATGATATAAAAGCTGTTCGGTAATTATTCATAAAACCTCGGGACCTAGCTAGAATCTACAAATAACTTACAAGGCAATCTACCATTACACATATACAGTATACACACACACACACAATGTTCATATGGCAAATGAAGTATTATTTCCTAAGGTGTTTCGTATAAAGGCATATTTCAGCAGCGTAAATGTGTACTGTATTTCTTTTCTTTTCACGTGTAAAGTGTAGAAAGTAAATTGTAGTCACTGCTTTTCTTCTAAACCAGAATTTCAGAGTATTCTGGCTGGAAATTAACGCAAACTAGGGTTTAACAATAATACGAACATTCTTATTGAGCAAACGAATTAATAATCTTTTTCTTTCTTCAGTCTCTGTCCGCCTTATGCAGTCGTGTTGACGTATGATTAGCGTCATACTAAAGGCCTGACTACTGCAGGAAACATATGTTAGCCGAACTTTTTAGTATGGCACTAATCACGCGTTAGGAAGTTGTGTGTATCTAGCAAAGAGTTAAATGAATTTTTATTTTTTAGCGACTAAATGATATGAAATGCGATGAGAAACATATATCCAAACGTGCTTTGGGGGGCACCTACACTGTATCTGAATGCGAATTCCCAAGCACGTGTAAATGAATTACTGTGCCTCCATAGTTCAGACATGCAAATGCGAATGATCCCAACATGTTGGAATTGTCCGGCCGAATTCTTACGAATAGAGCGTCACCTGCAGCCAAAGCGATGCAGTTTTCAGCGCAGAAAATGCTTATTGAAGCAATATTTAGGAAAATAATAATAGTAAGTCAAGTGCAAATAAAAAAATTTAGAAATTACGAGAATAGAAATAGGAATATAGATTAGAAATCGGATCCATTTGGCTAAGGACAGAAGCCAATGGAGAGCTTTCGTGAATGCGGCATTGAACACCCGGATTCCATAGGCCATAGAGTTGGAAAAGATGAGAATAACAAAAAAAAAAAAAAAAAATCTGTTTTATTAGGTCTATGCCCCTTTGATCATAAGATTGAATTCAAAATTGTTTATACTGACAAAGATGGGGCTCAGCTCAAGATGAAAGCTTTGACTATTCAAGTGTCCTAAACCATCCTCGTTGTTTAAAAGTCTCATCCTGATGTATATTCTCAATTTGTATTATATACAGGTTTGTCTGGAAAGTAGTAGGACTGAAATTTAAAAAAAAAAAAATGTTTTGGAATTTTGACACATGACATAGTTTTCAAAATATGCCCCATCTGCATCAACATAACGTTTCCAGTGACTGTGCCAATCACTGAAGGCTCCCTGGAATGCAGAAACTGGAACGCTCTTCAGTTCCCTCGTTACAGCCTCTTGAATGACTTGGACCAAGCCGTGGTGTTATCCTTTCATGATCTTTTTCAGTCGAGGGAAGAGGAAGAAGTCTGCAGGAGCGACATTTCGGCTGTAGGGTGGTTGGGGGAGCTGTGTGATGCCATGTTTGGTCACGAAGTTCATGACAGCAAAGGCGGGGTGGATCGGAGCATTGTCGTGATGAAGTTTCCATGATCCAGAGATTGCTGGACGGACGCAGGCGACTCGTTTTCTGGGTCTTTCAACTACTTCCACGTAGAATGCAGCATGCACAGTTTGATCAGGTGGTACAAACTCTTTGTAAAGCACTTCTTTGCAATCAAAAAAGATTATCAACGTCAATTTCATTTCAGACTTGCTCGTGCGGGTTTTGATTGACCATTGGTATTACCCCCATTGGTCTTGATCATGTCATGAGTCTCACTCGCAGTTTGACCCAGTTTGACCCTATGGAACCCAAAACTTCACCGCGTAACGCTGTTCTAACAAACGATTCATTGCTGAGATGACAAAGCACCTTTAAAGAGTTCACCTTAAACTTGATCTACTCCGTGAAGGCTTGGAGACGACTGGCGCGCCAGTAGCTAAGACCACCCAACCAGTACAGTAACATCCCCCTCCTTCACCACGTTTTGGCGGGAAAAAATCAGTCTTACTACTTCCCGGACATACTTTTTATTACTGTAAAGATGTTCATTTATTCTTTAGCCAAAATCCACCGCTGAAATCCTCACACCTAAACAATTAGAAAAGTCCATAACAACAAAGGGCGAAAACCGCGTCGCTTCAAAGTTACGAGATGCCGAAAGAGAGGAACTTGTAACTTTGAAGCTGCCTAGCTCGAAAAACTATAAGACATGTTAAAGGCGATTAAAGAAATATCAGAGGAACTAGAACATTCTCTATCTAAATATCTACGTGTCGGATTTGGGTCGTACCGGCGCAACGAATTTTATAGAGGGAGCTGGGGTATCAGAACCTTGATTTAAGTACGGATAAGGAAAAAAGTATGTTTTGATAGAAAATATCTAATTATTGGTTTATTAAGCTGTTATGTCATGCAAATGAATATTGTCATGTGTCAATTTCACATTATCACCAATTTTAATACCTGCAATTATGCAGCGACACGTAACACAGTTTCACATCAAAGAAAAGTGGTTAATAACACTTGCAAACCAAGTTCTCACTTGAAATATCCTTTATTTATAGCGATCTAATGAATAAAACCTTCATACAAACAAAAGATACTAAAGAAATGATTGCAGAGATACAGAAATCCGAAATGCTGTTAAAACGAGCATCAGGGCAAATGATTCCAAAAACTACTTACCGAAGAGCGAGGATACCTTAGTACCTTCACTGACATCTCACCTTTTCTGTCCAACAGTAGATTGTTAGCTCAGAAGGATGCTGCGATCGTCTTCATAAAGTATAGACGTGCCTGCAGGTCAAAATGAGCTTGAAAAGAATTATTAAGAGAGAAAAAAAAAGCGTATTTGAGATGATAGTTTGTTCTACTTATGTGAGTATGTAAATACAACCTAGAATGGTGTAAATGGAAAGAAATGGAATGTTAGGTTTAACGTCACACGATTTTTCCCCTAAGGTTCAGAAGTTGAGTGAACGTTGAAACTGAATGATTATGAAACATTTATGAAATAGTTAAGTAAGAGGAAAGAAATGAAATGAAATGAGGTGAAGACGAGATGTTGGTATTTTTATGAGGGTAAGGTTAGGTTGAATGCAAATTAGCACATTTAGAGGAAACTCTCATTATCTCGTTTTCTAACTTTTAATTTTTTTAAGTTGATACTTTTTCCAACACGTTAAGTCCATTGGATTGTACACTATTTCTTTCAAGATCAAATAAAAGTGACTTGAGGAACCTTAAACCTCATTAAACCCTTGGTAACAAGGAAAAAGTACATTAATCAACTTGTGTATAATCGTCATAAACATAGTAAACAAACCTCGTCTGTTTGAATTACTTCGTGCAGACACGTGCAATTGTTTCACCTGAGTAGGCGCGCCTGCCTACAAGAACTTGTAGTACTTGGTATCGTCCTCTAGTAGGAGTGTTCAAGTTGGTGTAATTATTGTGGACAGTCGAGTTGAATAGAACACACGGTACAGTGTTGTAACGCCGTGGTTCCTGTATTGGAAGCCAAGTTTTGTAATGATAATGTTATTGTCTCGGGCGCTAAGTTTTGCAACGATTGAAAATAACTAATAATTAAAGGAAAATTTCTGCTCGGGCTGCCAAATAGAATTACTGCGTGATATTACGAATAAGCAGATCTTACGTATTTGGGCGACGAAGAATATGAAACGTATTGTTTTCGGAATTCGATTCCTTATCTCTAATTTGCATATTTAATCTGAACTAGAACGAATAATTAAGGTACTCACGGATGAGCCTAATATGCATCAGAAAAATGAATACCTGACCTTGTACTTGAAAAGTGAATGGTATTGATGAGTGGCAACTCATCTGCCTATTACACAAATAACATTAAAAAAAATGAATGAGAGTTTGGAGAATTGAAGTTGACTCCACGGGGCTCGAACTTCAGTTCTCCAAGGTAAAGATACAGTTTTGCTAAGATGGTTAGGAATTTAAAAAAATGATATATATATATATAACGAAAGATGACCTAATGTCTAATCGATCCTGTTTTCCCCATAACGGTGTCTCCAAGGCGCTAGGAAAACAGGTGCGTAGTTAATGGTTAAGTGATTTAAACATGCGGAGCAAAAATCTCACAAGCTACAAAGCTGAAAGAAAGATTTTTCGCTAATGGCTTGTTCAGTTGGCTACACTGACTATCACTCTGTCACCGAAGTGTGTGGAGATAGCAAAAATAGTTAAAAAGCAACAAACAAGGAAAGTTTAATCTAAAGTTTAAAAAAAATGAGTTAATTTAGATAAAAATTTCTGATGGTCAATGTAACCGTATTTCAACTTTTTCAGTTCTTCTAGGTATGCTAATACCGGTTAAAGAAATAGGCATATCTTTGAAATGATAACCACATAAATGCTTTGGTTCTAACGTCAAATAGACTTTTAATAAATTTAACGAGAAATAAGGTGATATCTACAAAAATCAACAAGAAAGTTAATTTGGATTTACAAAAAAAATGAATTAATTGACTTTACTGAAAATGAATCAGACTTTTGACTGTTTTGACCAAATAATATGATTTCTCTTAACACATTCTTCACTGTACAACGTAATATTCAAATTATTCAATCTTGACTGTAAAATTTAGCAACAATCTATTTCTACTCAACTAAACTGACAATATTCGATTCTTTATAATTACCATGACGTAGTTATACAAACAAAAATTTCTATTAAACTGAATATTAATTAACAAAATGATTTATTCTTTTTCCCCTAGGCATAAACGACTATTAAGTAATTCGCCCACAGTTACTACCTTTTTTTATTAATAAAAGAAATGGAAATAAGTTTAAGAATCGGATTGCGGAATGAAAGAATTAATGGTTTAGGTTGCTTGCAAGACTCACTGGAGAGATAGTTTAGAAGCGATAGTATGCTTTTGAGAAAATTTAGTGCACTGTTTCTAATGAACTCTAATGAATTTTCAATATTAAAAGATTTGCATAAACAAAACAGCTTTGTACACATACTATATCAGTTGGAAAATAATACCATTCACAATAAAAATCGTTACACAACACTAACTACACAAATATTTCATATTCAAATGCACTACACAGAAATATATATATATATATATATATATATATATATATATATATATATATATATATATATATATATATATATATATATATATATATATATATATATAGTACTACTATTATTATCATTTGGCCAATTGATCAAAATAATTATATTGTCGACGCTTTCTGATTTTCTCACTGATTCCTTATTTTGCGAATACACGTTTCTCCATAGCTATGGACCCTATCTGCGTTCGTTGCTCAGATAGGTACCTCCGAAGGGATTTACTCGAGTATCTTAAGTTGTTTACCTTATTTATGAGACTCTAACGATATTACGAGATAAGAATATTTACACTTATTTGTCTGAAACTTACTCAACATAGCACGTCTTTGGAAGCTTTATATTGATTGTTTCTTTTAAGAATGAGTATAATAAAAATTGACAAGTTATAATAAAATCATATTAAGCCTGTTTACCGCTCTGACACATATTTCCCTAACACAACCTATACAAATGTTAAAATTTGAAAAACTAGACTTTGACGCTAAATCATAGTTTACTCAAAACAGAAGTTACATTACATTCACACATCTTAAACGCGATTTATGTTTAAAAGAGAAATAATCCATACTTGATATAAATAAATACGGGATTGCATATAAATGATTATAATGACGGCTTCAAGGATCTAAATATTGACACATTACGATTACAAATAAATGCATGATTGAAGATCAAATCAATGTATACAAATTTCACTAGTAAAATAATCAAAAATTTTATGGTACTTATTCAAGAATGAAATTAACAGTTCCTATATCAGTGAATTAATTTTGGAAATGCAACCAAGGCATTAGGCTATTTGTTTACTTCTTTTAAAAAGAAAGAAAAAAATGCTCTAAATGTTTACGGACAGTTCCGTATGAATAAACAATGTCCCGAAGTTTCTAGGAAAAGGTGAGTATGGAGATCACGAATCACGGAAATATTGGCCATAGTCCTTCTTCAATAAAGAAAATAGCAGAATACTTTGTCCTACCTTAATAAGTCTTTCCGCTTATATTTCCACACTTCAGAAGAAAACTGCACTGTACTTAACTGACCGTCACAATGCTTCCTAATGTCCCTTCTCAGACCCCGCTGTCCTCTGGATTCAACTCCCGGAGAAGAGGTCCTCGTTTGTCTGAAGCGTCTGGGTCTTCCTGTGGCAAGGCATCTGTCTCGAGTATCGGGGATCGAACCCGTGTCTCCGTCCTTCATCTCCATGTTGTTGAAATGCAACTATACGTCACTTATCAAATCCATCTGCACTTAAATTTCACTCGCACAGTTTATATATATATCCGCCATACATCGCACTACTTTTCCTGTTTTTGCACTTTATGCGGGAAATCAACGTATATAGAATCACAGACTCACTTCAAAATCACCAATTATGTAGCGTTACCGTAAGATGATAAGAATTATGTCTATCTGTCGATGTTTTAAATATTTGTATAAATTATCTTGTAACGACGAAGTTGCTGTGGATAACGCGTGGTTTAAGTAGCTGGCTGCTAACGGGTCTTTAGCTAGCCATTTTTCTGAAATTTAAACACTTAAATGTATATATATATATATATATATATATATATATATATATATATATATATATATATATATATATATATATATATATATATATATATATATATATATATATATATATATATATATATATATATATATATATATATATATATATGTATATATGAGTTGACGTATGCTTATGAATCGCGTGTTGGTGATGTTTTCACGATGAAGTGTCGACTTAGAGTAACCTCTCTTCCGTGTAGGCGTTCTCCCAGCTTTCCTTATTTTTTTTTTTTTTTTTAATAGACGCTTCATTCTTCTCTTTGTGAATTTTGAATTTCGGATTCTGATTCGCCGCTTTAAGTTCGTGACACCATTTCCCCAAAATCGGTTGATAATTTGGCTTGGGTTTCTAGCGTCTCTTCTGGGCTAGTACGTGATGTTAAAGAGTTTCATAAGCACTTGCGAAGATTGTAGATAAAAAATTTTGGTTCCTGTGTGTCTGTGACGTGATATTTGCGATATGGAGGTACTTAGGTAGTGCGACAGTATGGCTGGAGTAACAATAGCAAATTCCATTACCGTTTACTGGCGAGGTAGAAAAGTGGGTGGTCAATTAGTGCGGTTACCGTCTTATGTTTTTTTTTCTTTCTGAAAAGCAGAGAAACTTCTTTACCTGGGACAAATGAAAGAGGTTCGCTTGGCTGCTAAATGAAACAAAATAAAATTTTCCTTGACTTTTTAAAATAAATTGAATTTACATATAAATATGTTTTAATTTGAATATATGAACAATTAATTGAGTGTGTGAGCGTAATTGTCACAATACCCCCCTCCCAAGATGTAGCAAGTGCTGCAACAGAGTGAAGCACGGCTGCATCTAAGGAGAAGTAACATTTGATAAATATAAAAGTTCAAATTTTGACAAAAAGTACAAATACATGAAAATCCTAACCCTAATCTATGTTGAAGAAGAAAATTTATATATTCACCAAAAATCCGAACCCTAATGTTAAAATTTCGTGCATGCTGAGAGAGATAATCTCAATCTAGATGAGAGGTCTCAGGTATTGAGTTGGTGGTCAGTTCAAGCTGCTGGACACAAGCTTATGAGGCATGTTTTAAATAATATGACCTTATTCTTAATTGTCTCTTGGAGTTCTTTATTTTCTCTGCGCGGGATACGACTTCTTATATTTCTTCCAAAGTGCTGGCTGCCCTAGGTAACAAAACAACAAAACAACAATATTATATATTCTTCAGCGTCTTGTATCATCGGGAAAGAGAGCATTGGTTACAGAGGGTGGCATGGAGCTTCAATTCCTCCATGTGCGAGGGCAAAGCCACTGCTCGCACTTTTGCTTTTATTCTTCGGCCATGATTTTTCTTCAGTAACATACCTTGAAAATATAAGGAGAGTAAAATTATTGAGGCAAAGTTCCATGTCGCGAACATCCAATTGTGGGAACTTGCAAACATCTTGGTGGATTTGTCATCTGCTCGCAGCTCGTAGCTCACTATTCTTTGGCTGGGCGCGTTTTCGCAGGTATCATCACCAAGGCGAAGGGGTGCGTTGAGTCTCTGCTCCAAACGCAAAACTCCACTTCAGAGAGCTCAAATCGGGAATCCATCTCTACCGATTGCTCCGTATACAGGCACTTCTTCGTGCATAACAAAAATTATATCTCCTGGGCCGGTTTCAATGCTGGGTTGCGCACATTGGTGAACATCTTTTTCCAATCTTCCTCTGTAATTTTTTTTTTATTGCCTCACATCCGGTATCTGAAATAAGGTTAAAACAAATGCTGGTAAACAAATTCATTTCTGGGCATTATGCTTCCATATAGTACATATTCTTATTCTTTATGTTTAACTTCTAGGGTTAGCCGCTTGGATAAGAGATGCAGGTACATTCAACTGAGCTATAGACACAATTCTCTTATCTTTCTTTCATCATTTTCCTGCTAAGTTTTCTTTCTTCGCGCTACTACTTTATTCTTGACTTATACTTTTCTTGCAGTATCTTCTTGCAATTTTTCTTTACTTCTTGCCTACAATCATTTGTATTTCTGTGCTTCAATTAGTTTTCATGCCATTGTGTATCTTAGTCTGTTTTCCAGCAAGCTGTCACGTAGCCTCGACTCGAACCTGGACCGTTGCAGGTCAATTTTTAGTTTTCCTGCTGCTGCTCTGCCTGCAGGAGCAGTGGGTTGGTAGCATTGATGCTGTCTGGTGTACTGCTACCTCTCCCTCGTGACCCACGATTGTTTCCGCTGATGTGACCTCTTCGCTCCGAGCTGTTCCCTCGATGCGTGGTCACTTGTCGGACTTGTCTTTCTTCATTTCTTGGCCTGTCTCCTCTGTTTCTTTGATTGCGGCGGAAACGGCGCTGCGCGTGACCTCTTGTCGGTGCTCCTGTACTTCTCTCGCTGCCGGCACTGTCTTCATCAGTCCGCTGTGATGGCTGGTGAGTGTTGCGCAATCGATTGTCCTCTCTTCGATAAGGATGGTGCCGTTGTCTCCTATTTCCGGAGTCCCTATATACGGTTTCCTCCGTTGATTGCCTACGCACATGCTGTACTCTCCGTTGGCCTGTCGTACCACTGTTATTCCTTTGGGCATTTCGGTCTCTCTGGAAACTCTCTATCCTGTCCAGCTCTTTGCTGTCCCAGAGGATCATTGACAGTTGCTCCGTGTCCTCCAGCTGAACTCCGATGAGCTGCCTTTGGATACGTAACGGTAACATGTTCTTCACGTTTGAGAGAACTTCCGCTCCTGACATAGAAGGACTTAGTTCCCGGAACGCCTTGACTTGCTCCCAAAAGAATTCACGCAGGGATTTACGTGAATCAGCCCTATAGCGTGTGTTTCTGAGGCGAGTGAGCTTTCGCTGAATAATGGCTTCGCTTTGGAAATTCCTCAGAAAAGCACGACGGAAGTCTTCAAAAGTTCTGAACTGTTGGATGTGATTGTCTATCCACATCTTTGCTGCTCCACGTAGGATACGTGGAATTATGTGGAGAAGTTCTTCCTGCGCTATTCCGTATAGCCTGCAGTCATCCAACAACCGCTCAAGGAAGGTTGATGGCAGTCCCACATCCGTGTCCGGGTCAAACGATGGCAATTCATCTATTTTAGGAGCTCGAAGAAAACTTCTGCAGCTAGCGTGAGAGTCCACAGATCTTCCACTCTCCTGATTCCCTTGACTGAGGTCTTCTAAAATTGGATTTGAAACCGGAGGCGTCGGAGTCCTTCGAGGTGGTTCCATTCCTGAGAAGGCGGGTTGAGGTATGTTTCTTACTGCTTCCCCAACTCTCCTTTCTACCAACTCGGACATCTTCTCCGTTAGGGATGCTGTCAGTTGGTCCACCGTCTGCTGAATAGCTCCTGCTTTCTCCCGTTCGACATCTTGGATTTGCCGGAGTTCCTCAATCCTGGTGCTCTGATTAGTGAGGCTCTCTATTAGCTCCTCTTGTCGTACAGTCATAGAATGTTCAATATTCTCCATCCTTGTCTGCAGCTCTATCCTTTGTGCTTGGGTCTGCGTCTCCAAGTCCATCCGCATGCGCTGCATATCTTCTAGGACCTGTCCCTGCCTTTCCTCCATTTGCCTGACCATCCTCTCTTCCATTTGGCCAGCTTGTGCCGTGAGACGTTCTTCTGTCTCCTGCAACTGCCTGTGCTGCCGCTCTCTCTGTTCCTCCAGACTTTGGGAGATGGTGCGTTTGAAGTCCTCCAGCGCTTCCTTGTTTGACTTCTCGTGTTCGTCCAGCCTCCTGGCTTGCTCCTGTAGTTTCCTCGAGAGGTCTTCCGCCATATGGTCTTGTTTTTCCATGAGCTTGTCAAGTTTTCTATCTTGTTCTTCTCTAAATTCTTCGTTTTTCTTGTTCTGTTCTTCTATATTCTTCCTCTGTTCTTCTATATTCTTCCTCTGTTCTTCTCTAAATTCTTCGTTCTTCTTGTTCTGTTCTTCTATATTCTTCCTCTGTTCTTCTATATTCTTCCTCTGTTCTTCTCTAAATTCTTCGTTCTTCTTGTTCTGTTCTTCTATATTCTTCCTCTGTTCTTCTATATTCTTCCTCTGTTCTTCTCTAAATTCTTCGTTTTTCTTGTTTTCTTCTTTTTGTTGTCTCATGAACTCATGTAACGCTGATAGAAGAGATTCCTGAAAATCGCCATTAGTGCTGTTCGGCCTGTGATGCTGTTGAATGTTGTCTCTACTTCCTTGAGTGACATCATTTTCCATAACTGGACTTGTATCCCTCTGGTCACCACATTCGGGACAATTTCGAGCCTCATCCGTGGGATCCAAATCCTGTTCCCATAGGTCACGTCCACACGTGCGACAACGTTGTGCTTCTTCCATTGCAGACATCCTGTTTCTTAGTCGTTGCCTCAAGGTAGATGGCCTCAACTGTGGCATCTGCAAGTAGACTTAAATAACTGGATTGTCAGAATAATTCTTATTAAAATTTGTCTAAAATGAATTCTAATTGTCTGACCTATGCTGTCAATCACTCTAAATTTCGTACTCTAAGTTCACCTTAATACGCAAAAATATTACTATTTCATCAATGTAGCATGCCAAGCTACTTTATCACCACACGTTTTTCACAACAACTTAGTTCATTCTTTTTTTTTCTTTCTTTTTTTTTACTATATTCATATGGATATTTATGTGTATATACAAATAGTGTATTAATTAACAGATAAAATATCTAAAACACAATAATATGTAAGTAATAAAATGCATTTGTAAATAAAAGTATTAAATCTAACCTATTCTAAACATATATCTATATATGACTATATAATTATATTAATACTAATGTTATTCACTAGAAACACACCTAGCTAAATTTATGCATCAATATGCCAAAAATTTGCATGTTCACTTATATTAGTCGTTACCTGGTGCATTACCTTTTTGTTTTCTTCTTTCCTTCTTTTCTTCTCTCTTTTTTTTAAACAAACAAAATGGTGTATCTCCTTTCTCTTCCAATCAAACAAACCAACAAACAAACATGAGGTAAGAACAATTATTATTATTATTATTATTATTATTATTATTATTATCATTTTTTTTTACGCATGTGCTGAAATGAAATAAAATTGGTTGCGAGGGGGAGTAGAACGCTTAATCGTTCCCTACGGGTAATCTCGAAATAATGAATCTTTGAATACAAAGTTACCTAATTTCATATCACGCTTCCCATTCTTAAGTTTAGTATTGCGGAATAGACTTGATTACTGTTTTCGTTCGCTGTTCGAAATTAACTATGTATGCTTCTCCAAACTAGATTTCCTACATTTTTTTTTTAACGCTTACTACGCTTTTCGGTCCTGAAATAAAATTAACTACGCATGTTGGTCTTTCAAATAAGATTAACTACGCATTCGGGTTCCTGTTCGGGAAGCCATTTCTTGTAACGCTGTGGTTCCTGTATTGGAAGCCAAGTTTTGTAATGATAATGTTATTGTCTCGGGCGCTAAGTTTTGCAACGATTGAAAATAACTAATAATTAAAGGAAAATTTCTGCTCGGGCTGCCAAATAGAATTACTGCGTGATATTACGAATAAGCAGATCTTACGTATTTGGGCGACGAAGAATATGAAACGTATTGTTTTCGGAATTCGATTCCTTATCTCTAATTTGCATATTTAATCTGAACTAGAACGAATAATTAAGGCACTCACGGATGAGCCTAATATGCATCAGAAAAATGAATACCTGACCTTGTACTTGAAAAGTGAATGGTATTGATGAGTGGCAACTCATCTGCCTATTACACAAATAACATTAAAAAAAAATGAATGAGAGTTTGGAGAATTGAAGTTGACTCCACGGGGCTCGAACTTCAGTTCTCCAAGGTAAAGATTCAGTTTTGCTAAGATGGTTAGGAATTAAAAAAAAATGATATATATATATATAACGAAAGATGACCTAATGTCTAATCGATCCTGTTTTCCCCATAACGGTGTCTCCAAGGCGCTAGGAAAACAGGTGCGTAGTTAATGGTTAAGTGATTTAAACATGCGGAGCAAAAATCTCACAAGCTGCAAAGCTGAAAGAAAGATTTTTCGCTAATGGCTTGTTCAGTTGGCTACACTGACTATCACTCTGTCACCGAAGTGTGTGGAGATAGCAAAAATAGTTAAAAAGCAACAAACAAGGAAAGTTTAATCTAAAGTTTAAAAAAAAATGAGTTAATTTAGATAAAAATTTCTGATGGTCAATGTAACCGTATTTCAACTTTTTCAGTTCTTCTAGGTATGCTAATACCGGTTAAAGAAATAGGCATATCTTTGAAATGATAACCACATAAATGCTTTGGTTCTAACGTCAAATAGACTTTTAATAAATTTAACGAGAAATAAGGTGATATCTACAAAAATCAACAAGAAAGTTAATTTGGATTTACAAAAAAAATGAATTAATTGACTTTACTGAAAATGAATCAGACTTTTGACTGTTTTGACCAAATAATATGATTTCTCTTAACACATTCTTCACTGTACAACGTAATATTCAAATTATTCAATCTTGACTGTAAAATTTAGCAACAATCTATTTCTACTCAACTAAACTGACAATATTCGATTCTTTATAATTACCATGACGTAGTTATACAAACAAAAATTTCTATTAAACTGAATATTAATTAACAAAATGATTTATTCTTTTTCCCCTAGGCATAAACGACTATTAAGTAATTCGCCCACAGTTACTACCTTTTTTTATTAATAAAAGAAATGGAAATAAGTTTAAGAATCGGATTGCGGAATGAAAGAATTAATGGTTTAGGTTGCTTGCAAGACTCACTGGAGAGATAGTTTAGAAGCGATAGTATGCTTTTGAGAAAATTTAGTGCACTGTTTCTAATGAACTCTAATGAATTTTCTATATTAAAAGATTTGCATAAACAAAACATAGCTTTGTACACATACTATATCAGTTGGAAAATAATACCATTCACAATAAAAATCGTTACACAACACTAACTACACAAATATTTCATATTCAAATGCACTACACAGAAATATATATATATAGTACTACTATTATTATCATTTGGCCAATTGATCAAAATAATTATATTGTCGACGCTTTCTGATTTTCTCACTGATTCCTTATTTTGCGAATACACGTTCCTCCATAGCTATGGACCCTATCTGCGTTCGTTGCTCAGATAGGTACCTCCGAAGGGATTTACTCGAGTATCTTAAGTTGTTTACCTTATTTATGAGACTCTAACGATATTACGAGATAAGAATATTTACACTTATTTGTCTGAAACTTACTCAACATAGCACGTCTTTGGAAGCTTTATATTGATTGTTTCTTTTAAGAATGAGTATAATAAAAATTGACAAGTTACAATAAAATCATATTAAGCCTGTTTACCGCTCTGACACATATTTCCCTAACACAACCTATACAAATGTTAAAATTTGAAAAACTAGACTTTGACGCTAAATCATAGTTTACTCAAAACAGAAGTTACATTACATTCACACATCTTAAACGCGATTTATGTTTAAAAGAGAAATAATCCATACTTGATATAAATAAATACGGGATTGCATATAAATGATTATAATGACGGCTTCAAGGATCTAAATATTGACACATTACGATTACAAATAAATGCATGATTGAAGATCAAATCAATGTATACAAATTTCACTAGTAAAATAATCAAAAATTTTATGGTACTTATTCAAGAATGAAATTAACAGTTCCTATATCAGTGAATTAATTTTGGAAATGCAACCAAGGCATTAGGCTATTTGTTTACTTCTTTTAAAAAGAAAGAAAAAAAATGCTCTAAATGTTTACGGACAGTTCCGTATGAATAAACAATGTCCCGAAGTTTCTAGGAAAAGGTGAGTATGGAGATCACGAATCACGGAAATATTGGCCATAGTCCTTCTTCAATAAAGAAAATAGCAGAATACTTTGTCCTACCTTAATAAGTCTTTCCGCTTATATTTCCACACTTCAGAAGAAAACTGCACTGTACTTAACTGACCGTCACAATGCTTCCTAATGTCCCTTCTCAGACCCCGCTGTCCTCTGGATTCAACTCGTTCAACTCTGGGTTCAACTCTGGATTCAACGAGAAGAGGTCCTCGTTTGTCTGAAGCGTCTGGGTCTTCCTGTGGCAAGGCATCTGTCTCGAGTATCGGGGATCGAACCCGTGTCTCCGTCCTTCATCTCCATGTTGTTGAAATGCAACGATGCGTCACTTATCAAATCCATCTGCACTAAAATTTCACTCGCACAGTTTATATATATATCCGCCATACATCACACTACTTTTCCTGTTTTTGCACTTTATGCGGGAAATCAACGTATATAGAATCACAGACTCACTTCAAAATCACCAATTATGTAGCGTTACCGTAAGATGATAAGAATTATGTCTATCTGTCGATGTTTTAAATATTTGTATAAATAATCTTGTAACGACGAAGTTGCTGTGGATAACGCATGGTTTAAGTAGCTGGCTGCTAACGGGTCTTTAGCTAGCCATTTTTCTGAAATTTAAACACTTATATATATATATATATATATATATATATATATATATATATATATATATATATATATATATATATATATATATATATATATATATATGTATATATGTATATATGAGTTGACGTATGCTTATGAATCGCGTGTTGGTGATGTTTTCACGATGAAGTGTCGACTTAGAGTAACCTCTCTTCCGTGTAGGCGTTCTCCCAGCTTTCCTTATTTTTTTTTTTTTTTTTTTTAATAGACGCTTCATTCTTCTCTTTGTGAATTTTGAATTTCGGATTCTGATTCGCCGCTTTAAGTTCGTGACACCATTTCCCCAAAATCGGTTGATAATTTGGCTTGGGTTTCTAGCGTCTCTTCTGGGCTAGTACGTGATGTTAAAGAGTTTCATAAGCACTTGCGAAGATTGTAGATAAAAAATTTTGGTTCCTGTGTGTCTGTGACGTGATATTTGCGATATGGAGGTACTTAGGTAGTGCGACAGTATGGCTGGAGTAACAATAGCAAATTCCATTACCGTTTACTGGCGAGGTAGAAAAGTGGGTGGTCAATTAGTGCGGTTACCGTCTTATGTTTTTTTTCTTTCTGAAAAGCAGAGAAACTTTTTTACCTGGGACAAATGAAAGAGGTTCGCTTGGCTGCTAAATGAAACAAAATAAAATTTTCCTTGACTTTTTAAAATAAATTGAATTTACATATAAATATGTTTTAATTTGAATATATGAACAATTACTTGAGTGTGTGAGCGTAATTGTCACAGTGTGTGGTGTTGGATTTTTTGTGTATGTTCGTCTGGTGTGTGGTACTCGTGAAGTGAGACCAATGCAATCGTACACATTTAATGAAATGGCAGTTATGCATCTTATACAGGGTTTGTTCACAAAGTTTCAAGACTGATGTTTTCCTAAGTAGGAGCGTGCGTATTCTCGTTCAACCGACAAGGTGAGGTAGTGGGGGGTGTCAGCTAACGGAGCTCACGCGTGTCAGTTGCCTCCGAGACGTTGGAGTGAAAAGATTGCTAGTGGAGTGAGTGCGTGTCATTGACCTCCGTTGAAAACTGATTGATCCACAAAGAGTTTGTTCCTGACGGACAAAGTGTCACAGTTCAGTTTTACGCTGGAGTGCTCCACCGTTTGAAGGATCGAGTCCACCGCATCCGCCCAGAGATCAAAGACGATTGGGTTGTTCACCCTCTCACATGTCGCTCGCCGCCGCCGAAATTTTGGCTAGTTCAACATGGCAACACTACCTCAAGTCCCCTACAGCCCCGACCTCGCTCCCTGTGACCTTTTTTTTGTTCCCCGGAAGTAAGAAATTCCTGAAAGAGAAGCGATTTGATACGATTCCAGCGGTCCAGGCAGCTTCAACGAGGTCCCTTAACAGCCTTGCGCGCGAAGACTTCCAAGAAGCCTATGAACAATGAAAAAAAAAAAAAACGCTGGCAGCGGTGTTGATGCCCAAGGGTCATATTTCGAAGAATTTGAATTTGCTGTACAAAAATATTTAATACATTTTATATTCTCAGACCAGTCTTGAAACTTTGTGAACACATTCTGTATGGTCGTGCTGATGAGAACTCACATGAAGCACGACGAATATATCATAAATATTTTCCAAATTATGTTCTTCCAACCGTAGTACTCTTGCTGCTATCGATAGGAGGCTTCGGGAAACAAATACATTGCGTGATACATATGATTCAGTTGGGCACCCGCGGACAGCCTTGGCTCCTGATCGAGAAGAGAGAATTCTTCAGGTAGTTGAAGAAGATCCTAGGACCAATGCAAGAAGGTGTTTCCCATGGGACCTTGTAGAAAGTGTTTCGCGAAGAACTGTATCTCTACCACTTGCATCCTGTGCAAAGAACAGAAGAGAAAGATAATCCTCCGCGAAAATACTTTTGCGAGTGGTATCTTAATCGGTGGTTAGAAAGCCCTCTGTTTCCTTTATTAATTATATTTACTGATGAGGCTGCGTTCACGTGAGATGGTGTTGTCGACATCCCCAACGAACACCAATGAGCAGAAGAAAACCCTAACGTAAGTTTGCTTACCCGACATCAACATCAATTCTCGATTAATGTGTGGGCAGGCATATTGGGAGACGAACTTTTGGGGCCATATATTTTACTACAACGTCTCACGAGTTCAACATCCCTGCAATTTCTTCAACAAAATATTCCGGAATGATTGGAAAATGTCCCATGTTCGAGAAAGTCTGAACTTTGGTTTATGCACGTTTGATACGCCACAGTACGTTAATTCATCGATGGACGACATCGTGTTCAAAGGTTTGTTTCGGGGTATCCCGTTTCCTCCAACTTCTTATTCTACCATTTCTTTCATCATTTCCTTGCAAGATAGAAAAAGTGAGATGTCAGTGAAGGTACCAAGCTATCCCCGCTCTTCGGTAAGTAGTTTTTCGAATCCTTTGCCCTGATGCTTGTTTTAACAGCATTTCGGATTTCTGTATCTCTGCAAGAATCTTTTGTTTGTATGAAGGTTTTCTTGATTAGATCACCATAAATAAAGGATATTTCAAGTGAGAACTTGGTTTGCAAGTGTTACAAGGTTATCCCATAAGTTCGTAAACACATGCAAAAACTTGAAATTTTTTGCAATTGTTAAGTGTTTTGTGTGTTTATATCGTGATAGAGATGCTCTTGATTTGTGTATTCCAGATGGCAATTGATAATATCGAGCTGCGAGTTTTGATTCGCTACTGCTGGAAGCGAGGACTCAAACCAGAAAAGCTGCAGAAGAGATTTGTGCTGCCGAAGGTGAAGGCACAATTGCATATGCTGCGATCTCAGTGGTACAAGTGTTTCGAGTCAGGCAACATGAGTCTTAAAGATAAGCCTCGTTCCGGATGGCCGTTAAAGTTGGATGATGGAGACTTGCAAACCGGGTTAGACATTGCGCCTTCAGCGACCACTCGGGAATTGGCTGCTGAGCTTCGAGTTGGCAATCGACAATTCACAGACACTTGAAGCAACTTGATTTTGTTCACAGAAAGCCCCGCCAAGACCCGTGAAAAAGGGAAGGGCCGTTGCCATAGAAACCACCGTTTCCATAACAACGAATCCCGTCACGGCTCGTCAATCTAAAACTGATTGAGGGAAGAAAGAATCTGCAACAAATGTGATGCACGGAATAAGTCGTGAGTGGGAACCCTTCACCCCTGGTGGGGATATTCATGAAGCTATCAGCTTATGTCTAATTATATTGGAATATAATATCCATTTCTTAATTTCGAACATACTAGGTTCGATCGGAACGAGAAAACTTTTTATCGGACTTCTAAAGAAAATAAAATAAAATAAATAAATACATGACCGTGTTTATTACATATAGAATTCCCAGTCACGACCCCCTTTTCAGTTTTATTTAAAAAATAGAAGAAGAAGATGAAGAAAGGAAAAGGAAGATAGAAGAGGAAAGAGGTAAAGTAAGAAGGTGATAAAGAGGAAAATGTTACTGGATATTTTGAGAAATATGGTAAAGGAAAGTGAATAATTATCGAATTGGGATCATTTCCAATAGCTATTGGGTGAATATTTGGTATTAAGGTGATCAAAGGTAGACACATGTTAACCCATACATCCCCGACCTAGATCCATTTAACCCCAACTACCGAATTATCCCAATCTAGCTCTGAGATAGATGAGAAAGTTCAATTTTACCGTTTCTTCAATATTTCCAGAAGTTCTAGACTAATAACCAATATTTGAAAAATGAACGACGAAGTTGATGGCATGTTAGAAACGACCACAGAGGGAAAGAAAAAAAAATCAGAGTATCACATATTTGTCGAAGATTTTGACTTTCACAGTTCTCCCATGATGATCATTTGTTCAGGCTACTTCGGTCCTTTTTACTTCCTTCATAGAGCCAACTTAAATTAAGTTAGTATTGACATTCAATGACTTTAATTGCCAACTACCATTAATTATAATAAGTCACACATATATGTCAAAATAATTGGTGCACTTAATACTAAACCTACATTTCACTCACACACACATTCATACAGGACAATGTATACTTCGGGTTGTATTTAGTTGAATTAAACTAACCTAACTACATTTCTATAGACATTTATTACATTTCAATAAAAGAAAACTTAGTTTGACATAACAGGAAAAATTTAATACATGAAAAGAATGTTTCATAAGCATGCACAGAAATCCGCTACTTTCAACAAGATCAAATAACACATTTCTCTTTCTAGATATATTAAAAGTTGGATTACATAAAAAAAATTCGACAAAAGATGAAAAACAAAAATAAAGGAAAAAAAAATTCAAAGGTCAATATATTTAAGATTCAGTGCAATGAATACATATCATTGCGGGAAAAAGAAAGCAAAAAAAAATATAATTGGTTAATCATTCTTTAAAAAAAAACACTTTAGTAGCATTTTATTAAGTCTCTGTCCCAAGAGGAGACATTTCGACAATTTTATGAGTCTTTGTTCTCACGTCGATAATAACTTCCTTTTTAACTCTCTTTTTTCACTATGATTTGTGTCCATGAGAGTATTTAATTGTTTTTGTTTTAACTATAGACAAATAGTTGCTTCATATTATATATATATATATATATATATATATATATATATATATATATATATAAATTTCTCATTTCGTCACTTGACGCACTTGATATAAAATTTCAAAGTTTATCAAGATTTAAAATATCGAGTCCAGTCCCAAACATTGGGAACATATTTCCATATTCCTGTATTCACATTACTAAATTATTGACCAAATTTCAGTTCATTGAATTTAAGATCACTATTTTTTTTTTATAGTATAGATCGCGGAGTCAAAGATTGTAGTCACTGAATAGTTAGGTTTCCGATCGTAGGGGAAGGATTTGTTTCATGGTTTACTGATAGAAGATTCGTTGGAGGGGCACACTGTTTCGTAGCTTACTGATTTCACTATGATCTCGCAAAATAAATTTGGATAAGGATTAGGGTTATTTTTACTTTTCTTACGACCTGCTACTTGTTTTATTTACATGCAGTTTTTAACATGATATTTAACTTTAATAGTCACAAACATCAATAACAACTCAACAAAATGTCATTTATTACAATTTACGCGGTAATACTATATATCACAAATAGTTGGTAAATGTCGGGTGTCAAAAATCTATGGCAACCTAAAACAACCAGGGTAAATACCGAGCCCTCTACATACATACTCGCATATATATATATATATATATTCATATTACTCAATATAATAAATTTCACTTTAATATCCATCGTAGTATTTCGTCGACATTTAATATCTACATAACCTTTTTATATTCGATAAGTATTCATATTTTATTGGCTCAAAAACAAAACAAAAACCCTGACTATCAAAATTCACTTTTTTTCCTCATAAGGTTGCAACATTGTACTTTATATGTAAACCCGATAATCAATAATCATTCTCAATTTACTAAAGATCCGCGTATATAAAAAAAATAGTTGGTATTATTTAATAAGTTGACATAAGAGGTGGAAATACAACAAATAGAGCAGGCACGTAACTTTTAAAACTATGTAAGTACATATATAGATGTATATACAGAAAAAAAATCAATGTTATTCGAAACTAGTGGGCCCAAACTACTAATACATACACACTATATGACCAATCAATAGAAAGAAAAAAAACCAGAAATCAGTAATCAATGGATATAATTTGTACGATCAATGAATAACAAATGTTTTCAGGAATCTGAAAGCATAGTGTACCTTCTCGTCAATTTCTCTCGTGGTGGATTAAATATCGCGAAAATGGTCCTGAGATGTGCTGCAATACCTCCACGAATTGCATCCCTCGATGTCTCAGTTAGTACATACGATCGAAATAAGTGATATGAATATTGTATGTTTTCATGAGTTTCAGAAACCGGGGGGGGGGGAGGTTGAAAAATTTGAAAAAAAAATCTCGAACTAATGAAGACAGAGAGAGAGATAGAGAAGAAGGAAGACGAAGAATAGGGGCGCCAAAGACTTAAGTGGGAAATAACTAACGCTACAAAGATAAAAGTCGAACTTCGCTCTCAACAAAATCCATAGCCAAAATATTCTTAACATGCCAAAAGGGTGGTCTACTCAAATACGTAGACTCAAGGAGCGCCCTGCTGCCAAGGATGCAAGTTCTGTGTCCATCAGATCCCAATCCCACAAGAGTTTGGTTGTAAGATTGAAATCCGATCCCCGTATCCGGCCCAAACCAGCAGGGTCCCGAAAATCCTCCGGAAGGTTAGAGACGGCGTTAATTTAGAATTTCAAAAGAAAAAAAATCATCCGACCTCTTGGAAACTAGAAGATTCCAGAATAGTAATGAAATTAGAGTAATAGCTAAGATATCCCTAATTAGAATTTGCCAAAATAAAAAAAAATTAAATAAACTGAATTTTGGATCGGTGATTTCAATAACCAAACATCACCGATGGCTACCCCGCGCAGACATGCCACAGTCTGGGACGTCGTTAATTTCCCTCATCTAATTAAACTAAGAAAAGACATGAAAATACTTAAGGGGACTAGGGGTCGACGTCCGGGTACGCTAATGACATGAATATTAATTTAGTAGCAGTTGATTTAATCGGATAGTCCGAACTGAGTTATATGAACACTGCACAATAAATAAACAAGGTAAGCAACGGAAAAAAAAATCTCGGAGAGGCAATGAATGTTAAAGGTACAAATGACCGAAACCTGTACTTTTCGATGATCACAGGATATAGCAGTTGGTTTTCTTAATTATCATTTCTGTCAACCTTTAGAAGTAATTCCCACATGATGCTACCCTATCTATTGAAAGGCTTAAGATCCGGGGCTGTTATTATGAGGTACTTAAATGCGAAGTAACACACAATTCCCAACTACAATTTACTATCCAAGTAGCAAACTCGGTTGGATGAATGTACTGGTGTAGAAGTCAAAACGCGAGAGATTTTTTTTTTTAGTAAACGTATTCATATTTTCACTATATAACATACACTAGGCCTATCCATTTAAATATAGGGGTCATCATCTCATTCATATTTTATATCATATTATTAATATATCATTACATTCATTCATTATCTACTAATTTTCGCGCGAAGTAATATTTTACAGACACCCTATTTCATACATTTTACACGCAGGCCATACACATATTTACATTACACAGTAATAAATATATATATATAATTATCACAATCTATCACGCTCAAACTACTACACGATAACATTCATCGAACCACGTACTCTTTGTTTCGAAGCACCCAGATTGTATTTACTTCGCAGTTTTAAAAAAAAATCATACGTGTATTTACTGAAAGTTAAATTGTCAACGATGATTTTATTTCTGATATGCTGATAAAACTAAAGCAACAATGGAATTTTCTACAGCCACGGGAAAAGAGAATTTAATACTACATTTTGAAACAAACAGTAACAGCATATGGGCTTTACTTCTATTAAGAAAATAGGTATTCTTTATTTCAGTAGATATTTCAGTTACTACTGGACCTAGCAAGCTGAAATTTTCAGTACAGTAAGATCTCATGCTATCTTATATGAAGGTATACTCATCTGAACCGAAAACAATGTCCACGGGAAGTAATTTGAGAGTAAATGTCCAAAATCAAACAATCTAGATCACTAAGTCATGCGATGTCGTAATGTCAACAAACAATTGACTACCGAAACCAGACACTATGGCGCTGTGGTGCAGGCATAATTTACCGTGTACTGAAATATATACTTGTACTCATTAATCAGAAATTTAATATTTACTCCGGTTTAGTATACTTCGAGTTAGACAAATGGTACTAAATTAACGCATATTTATACACTGTCCTAACCGAAAATTCACACACTCACACAAAACTACTAACTACATACACCACTGTTAGTACTATACATAAAGACAACTAACTAAACCAAACATGCACCATTTAATTACATGCATGTTGACGAAAAATACTCCCTTGTTGGTATATACAGTCGGCTCTATTAAACTTAAAGGGGGGCAAAATGAGAAAAGTAACCCTAGGTCCAATTGACCTGACCAATTGTTTACATAATGATTGCCAAAGATTGATGCCCTGGGGGCACCTTAACGAGATTTATTAAGGGACCCTTCCCCTGAAAGGGGAAAAAGGCCCTAAAACAAACAATAACTAACCCATTGCCCCGCTAGAACTGGTTCAATTCGGAAAAGGGGATAGGAGCCCTTTTACGCTAGCTTAAGCTCCCATTATGATTATTTACATTACAACTATCAAACCTACTACGTACATGCACTTACTGTAAAATAAAAAAAAATCACATCTACCTAATACACGAACAACATGCACTAAACAGGTCGTAATTTCCCTAATCCCTAACTGAATTTGAAAGAAAAAGAAAGTAAAGTCACTATTTCACTCTGTCTATTCTAGCTGGGCAGCAAACATGGCTTCCTAGTAAACAGAAATCCGGAATTTGTTATTTCACTGAATTGCAGCTTCTTTACCAAAATTTGTGGATTTTCCGGGCTCCTATTCCGTTGTAAATCTTTAACTATTGAATTACATTATATGTTACCTTAGTTGTCCTTTTACCGCAGATATGTAGGCGAAATTATAAGCTGCGCCTCGTAAGGTGTCTTCGATTATTCTGATAACATTGCGCCGAAAAAGCCAGAGGTAGGAGAATTCCTCCAATCAGAACGAAAACTTTAGCCGCGGAAATTACAAAGCAAATAGAAATTTGGCAAATCCAGATATAACCGGATCTGAAAGTGACTATGGACTAGTGAGAGGGGGTGAGGGAAAAGATTAGGTACCTGGCCAAAATCTACATTGGTCTGAAATTAAGAAAATTTATATCCAATGACGGAACTATGTTTCGGTATGACGTCAGAATGGTAAACCTTGTAACTTTTCAACTTATATATCCGAAAATGGGATTTACACTTAATCAAAATATAAATAAATATATTATACAGTGGGAATATGGTTACTAATGAAACCTTTCGATTCATTATATTTAATTCGAAGTAAAGAGAGTAAATAAATTGTGTAACTAAACCGAAATTGAATAAAAAAAAATTACTAGGTACAGGGTGCATAAAAAAAAAGTTGCCATTACTTTCAACTGTAATGGTACATTACAGTTTTCCCCGGCCCATTAACAAAATTTTGTTAGAATAACAAAATTTTGCTAATTGGGAATACTAACTACTGATGCTTATTAAATTAGCACACTCATTCATCCCATTCAAACGTTACCAGTCTCACTAGGACAGTATATTATATCTACT
The DNA here is from genome assembly GCF_964235325.1 of Thermobia domestica. Classification (NCBI taxonomy): domain Eukaryota; kingdom Metazoa; phylum Arthropoda; class Insecta; order Zygentoma; family Lepismatidae; genus Thermobia; species Thermobia domestica. The sequence continues at coordinate 85,040,394 of NC_137458.1, read as the reverse complement.
TGGGGTATTGCGCGAGTAATTCACTACGTTTATCTTCTGTACAATTGAAAATCTTTAAATTTCGAAAATTATGAGTTCCGATACTTTCACCTTTGAGATTATGCAAAACAGCGCAGTTTTTTAGCAATTTTTTCACGACAAACGGGCCAGTGAAAATTTTCATCCATTTGGCGGATTCCTGCTTTATTATTGACGATAAGTTGTGTAATTTCAGCATTACTAGTTGACCTTCTTCCAGAGTAACAGAATGTGTTGACCGTTTACTAGAATTTCGCGAATTTATATCTATCTCCGTAAATTTAAACCTATTTTCAACGGAATCTAATTGTTTTGGCCATGGGAACACCTTCCGGTAGTTGTCAACAGCAGAGTAACTCAGAAAACGTTCCGCCGGCGTGCAACCAATACTTGAGCAATAAGAATTATTAAGAAGGTCCTGTATTTTTACAAGATATCTATACCAGGTGGTTTGATCTTCATTACACCATAACCGAACTAACCTATTGAGCTCTTTATGGCTGCGCTCTGTTATGCTGTTACCCTGAGGAGAATAGCTAGCTGTTTTCTTGTGTTTAATTTTATACTTAGCACAGAAATCCTGCCACAGTTTGGACTGGAACTGTGGTCCCCTGTCACTTAAGAATTCTTGAGGATATGGTAAAAGGTGAAAGTATCTTCTCTCTAGTACCGTTATTATTTCTTTGGTATGAGCTTTTCTGAGCGGAAGAAAAGTAACAAAACGAGAGTAAATATCTATTAGTGATAAAATATAATAGTATCCCTGGCTAGGTGGTAATTTCCCAATAAGGTCCACCCCCAGAGTCTCATGGGGTACATTTGCTCTTATGTGATATTCTTGCTGAGCTATGGTTCGGTTTGTGAACTTTGTTTCCGCACATTGGATACAGTTTCGGATGAAATTTTTTATGGTAGCTTTTTGATTTTTCCAATAAAAGATTGCGCGACAAAAGCGATAACATTTTTGAACTCCAAAATGACCTGTGGAGTGAACAATACTGATAATTTGGTGAATACAAGCCTGAGGTATTACTAAAAGCCATTTTTGAACTCGCAACGGTTTTATGTACATTAACCCACAATGCATTACGATTCTACTCTGATTACCACTATTTTCATATTGCCTTAAGAACGTTTGACATAATTCATCAGTTTCCTGATTTTTCTTTATATGATTTAAATCAATGTCAGCATATTGTGTTTTCGTTTGGAAATGCACATAATGGGTTTCGGGTTCAAGCAATACCTCAGGCGGGTACCTACTGAGTGTATCGGCGATAAGGTTCTCGCGGCCTGGACAGTGCTGAAATGTTAAGTCAAATTTCTGTAATTTAAGTAGGATCCTGGTGGTTCTTGGTTCAAGGTTCTTCTGAGTGAAAGCATGAGTAACTGCTGCATTGTCGGTATGAACATACGTGATACGACCCATAATATGTTGTTCAAAGTGCTCACATAGGAACAGAACGGACAGTAGTTCTAACTGAGAGATCGACAGAGACAACTCGTAAGGCTTTACCCGTCGACTAGCATATCCGATGACATTAGGATCATCTTGACCTGCTGGATATTGTGCAAGATAGCCAGCCAGATTTTCCATACACGCATCACTGTGTATGTGAAATGGCAGGGAGAAATCTGGCTGACTTAGAGCAGGCGGATTGCTAATAAGCTCTTTTAACTTATGGAAAGTTTCCAATGTTTCATCGTTCCATGTGAATTTTTGATCCTTTTTTAGTAGTTGATATAATTTAGCGGTAAGTCCAGAAAAGTTTGGTACGAACTTTCTCCTCCACCCTATGAGGCCTAGGAACTTTTGTAATGCCTTCTTTGATTTCGGAACCGGAAAACAACGAATGGGTTCGTTTAATTTAGGGTCGACCCTTATCGTTTTGCCACTAATGATATGACCTAAAAATTTTATCTCCCGTGCGAAGAACTTACATTTTTGAAAATTTAAGGAAAAATTTGCCTGCTTGAAAATTTCAAAGGTTCTTTCTAAATGAGATAAGTGTTCTTCTTCCGTGGCCGATTTTACCATAACATCATCAAGGTATAAAACTACAAAAGAACGAGTTGAGTCGTTGAAAAAATTAGTCATAACGGATTGAAAAACAGCAGGACTGCTCTTCAATCCCTGTGGCAAAACGGTAAGGCAATATTGCCTTCCTTTATACACAAAGCTAGTACATTGATATGATTCTTTGTGTAAACTGATCCCATAATAGGCACTAGATGCATCAAAAGATGAGAACCAAGTGGCTTGTGAAACACGATGTAATAAATCGTCTATTGGTTCAACCTGTGCTTGTGGAGAAATAATTTTAGAGTTGGTAGCCCTGAGGTCCAAAACGGGACGTACGCCCCCAGAGGCCTTTCTGACAACATGAATAGGATTTCTGTATGGGGACATCTGTTCTATAGCAATTCCTAACCGTAACCATTTATTTAATTCGGCCTCAAACTCGGGTTGCATTGCTTGTGGGACAGAATAGCAAGGTCCCACAACTGGTTCGTTATCTTTTAGTTGAATTTTGTATGGAGGCGCATTAACACGACGTGGGTACTCGCAGAAGAGAGATCTGTACTGTAACAATAGTTTACGGAGACCTGATCTAATTGGTGGTGGTAAATCATCCCGAGTAGTAATGTAAGTATCGATATCTTGTGGAGAGACATTGCATTCGGCATTCAGGAATGGATCCAGCTGATCGTCCCTGTTAACCTCTCCTCCATTGAGAGGTGTCACTGCACAGGCAGCTTGACAGATAAACCTGGGGTCAAGCATGGGCTGATCCATCACTGGCCGCCCTGACTCACCGATTGCAATCTCTCTTTCCGGTATTCCCACTAACATTACATTTGGTTTATTAGTTGAAACAGTAACTGCATTCCCGAGACTATCTTTCATACGAATTTCTTTCTTTTCACGGTCGATGATACAATGGAACTTATCTAAGAATGGGCAACCCAAGATTAAATCCGTTCGCAAGTATTTAATAACAAAAATAGCTATTTCAAAAATATGGTTTTGAATATTAAGATTGAAATTTTGAACCCCTTGAACTGAAAAACTTTCCTTCCCAGCAAATGCACCCAGTGTAAGACCTGTGTACGGCCTTAATTTTGCAGAAGGGAAGCGCTGTTTCAATCTTCTCCACACCTCCCAGTCCATTAGGCAGAGCTCCGAACCACTATCTATGGTAGCAACAAGTTCAACGCCACCGATACTTCCTTTTAGGCTGGGAGATGCCGAGAAATAGCTTTCTTCCCCCACCGCAAATGGCTCTTCATCGATTACGAATTTTATTATAAATTCTAAGGAATTCGGTGAGGGGTATTCTTGTATCTGAAACTCGGATTTACTATTATTAGAATATTGCATTTTGTAGTTAATGGGGTGTATGTACCCGCAGTTATCCTCCCCCATTTCATCAGGTAACTGCGGCGTTAGTTTGTCGACTTTACCGCCGTTTCGCGACTATCACTCCCATTTAATATTGTTCTAGGCTCACCGTTACCACGCACTTGCGAAGGGACCGAATTCTGGGGTCGATTTACATTATTGTTACTATTATTGTTATTATTCTGACTATTACCGTTCTCCCTTCTTCCGTACGTCCTGTTAAAATTCCTCCTGGTGTTATCGCCCCTGTCCGGGTTCGATGCCATGTTGGTACGGTCATAGGGACGATAACTCCGGCGATTGTTGAACATGGGCCGATTCCTAAATAGTCGCCGGCCATTATTGTTGTTTTCTGAGCCGTACCCACTAGGATAACGAGATCCAGCTTGGGTATAACTCAGGAAATCTGTCTGGCAACTTGCCGTTACCTTCGTCTTCGTCGGTTTTAGAATCTTTGCCTGTCGGGCGAAGTATCGTTTTGGTGGACCACCAACTTCCTTGCCGCACAAGGCAGCTAAACGTGAGGTGACTTCTCGCACCGTTTGGCACAAGTGGGACGCTATGGCCCGGGACTCATCGGGTGGAAGAGCGTTAACTATAATATCTACCAGTTCGGCCTGAGAGGGATGTTCAGCTATCTGATAATATAGTTCAATGATTTTCCAAGCATAGTCCAAGAGGGACCCATACTTGGAGCGATCATACCGGAGTGATTGTAAGTTTCTCTTTTGGAGCCGCTCGATGTGCTCATTACAATACTCTTCTTTGAAAAGAATCAAAAAATCACTGAACGTCCGGATTTGGTATTTAACAGAGGCAAACCATGCGCCCGAAGCGGCGATCAAACATTTTTCAACTATCTGTAGGCGTTCCCCATCAGTAAGTTTGTACATGTCTAGATATTGCTGCAGTCTCCGCAGGAAAACTCGAGGTAACCCGTTAGTAATGTTCCCATCGAAAGTGGGAAAACGTTCAATATCCCGGAGGGAAACTTTAGAGCTCATACTATACGGGGCAGGAAAAGAATCTATTGGAATCAACGCGTTATCCTGAGCGGTTGGGGTTGTCACCGGATTTGCCACCGACGGAGTGGTCACTGAACTGAACGCTCCCATATGACCAAGAGAGGTTTTATAATTAGTGTTGACCATGTAAGGTTCGAACTTAGGACCCACCACGGCAGTAACCGACGGTCCGGCACATCTCCTTTCCCCTCCTGGCAGCACGCTGTAAGATTGTACCATTCCAAAGGTAGAGTGAGCATTTACGCTAGTGACTGTTGTAGTCACAACACTCGACTGCATCGGTACATCGAAATTACTCAACCATGATTTCGAGGTTGGCTGATGCGGGGGGCAATACATTGCTGTGTCCCGTGCATCAGGCAACACTTGACTCTTTCCCGGTTGGACGTTACTTGTTTCTGGGAAAATTTTCCCTGGAGAATCGCCATCAGGAAAAGGATAGGAGATATCAGACTTGACGATTTCCAATTTAGTAATATTCCCCTTAAGACTGTCTACTTCGGTTTGAATTTGACCAATCCTTTGATCAACCGACTCTAGTTTGGTTTCTATTGATAGGTTAGATATTACAACATTTAATTTACTTATTTCAGCCTGCTGCTGTTCAACCTTTTGTTCGATGTCACAAAATCTTTTGTTTGTACTCTCAAACCTTACATCTATTTCATTTAATTTTTTATTTGTTTCGTCTCTGAGCTGCTCGGTAGACTGTTGGGCCTGGTATCTAACCTGCTCTAGTTCAGTAAACGATTGCTCTTTCAATTTGCTAATCGAAGAAGCAAAGTCTAAACAGATCTGGTCAAATTTATTGTTTAGTACCTCGAATCGAGCATCGGTCTCTCGTTTCGAGGTATCAAACTTTTCATTTATTTCACGTCTCATTTCTGCATTCTCACGCCTCAGATCTGCACTATTCTGATCTAACTTCTGATTTATCTCACGCCTCAGATCTGCACTATTCTGATCTATTTTCTGATTTATCTCACGCCTCAGATCTGCACTATTCTGATCTATTTTAACTTCCATGTTAGTGAATTTTTCGTTCATATTAGAAAATTTTTCATGCATCATTTCCATCATCTGGCGAATTAATGCAGACGTGTCAGACCCTCCAGATGACATTCCTTCCTTCGGGTTTGCCGTCTGATCCCGAGAATCACTGTGATTTCCATTCTTTTCCTCATCGTCGAGGTCAGATATCTCCGCTGGAGATATTTGGCCTCGGTCCTTTTCACAATCCTCACAGTATTTTATTATTTCGCCGGTTTGAACCTTTTCTGCATTTTCAGCAGTATCATCCAAATTGGAGCAAGCAAAATGGATCCATTTTAGTCCACAACCGGTGCATCTTATTAATCTCCGCGGGGCGCGAGATCTTTTCTCTTTTTCATCTAATGTGCATTGAGTGCACGTGACTTCACATTCGCCCTGTGACACAACAACCTTTTTTGTTGCCATAGCTTTGAGACACTTTACACTTTACAAAAGACAAGATATATATCAAAAATACACATATACTATAAAATACTTATTCGCTATCCAGACAAGTATTATTCATGAATTAAAGGACTCCCATTCTCTTTCCTTCCTTGAAACCCTTCTAGCGTTTAGTTCTAATTTAGAAAAAATTTTGACACTCCTTCTCTTTTTCCCCCTTAGAAAAGGAAACAAAAATGACAAAGTAGCCAACGACTCTACTTGTCCCACTTGACTATAAAATTTCTCTTATTAATTTCAATGTTGTAATCAATTCAACATGCCTTAAACCTCACTCTTTGACATTCTTAAAAAAAAATTCAGATCTATCGGTCGCCATTTAAACTGAGATCCGTTGCCATGGGAACAAACGTTGCCATGACAACCATTCTTGTCGCGGTTCACCAATTCAAACTGATTGGCATGATAACTGGTATTATTCAATAAGCATTTTCAGATCCGTTACCACAGCAAACATGCGTTACCATGGCAACAGTCTTGTCACGTGTCGCCACTCTAAAACTGAAAAAGGGAAGGGCCGTTGCCATAGAAACCACCGTTTCCATAACAACGAATCCCGTCACGGCTCGTCAATCTAAAACTGATTGAGGGAAGAAAGAATCTGCAACAAATGTGATACACGGAATAAGTCGTGAGTGGGAACCCTTCACCCCTGGTGGGGATATTCATGAAGCTATCAGCTTATGTCTAATTATATTGGAATATAATATCCATTTCTTAATTTCGAACATACTAGGTTCGATCGGAACGAGAAAACTTTTTATCGGACTTCTAAAGAAAATAAAATAAAATAAATAAATACATGACCGTGTTTATTACATATAGAATTCCCAGTCACGACCCCCTTTTCAGTTTTATTTAAAAAATAGAAGAAGAAGATGAAGAAAGGAAAAGGAAGATAGAAGAGGAAAGAGGTAAAGTAAGAAGGTGATAAAGAGGAAAATGTTACTGGATATTTTGAGAAATATGGTAAAGGAAAGTGAATAATTATCGAATTGGGATCATTTCCAATAGCTATTGGGTGAATATTTGGTATTAAGGTGATCAAAGGTAGACACATGTTAACCCATACATCCCCGACCTAGATCCATTTAACCCCAACTACCGAATTATCCCAATCTAGCTCTGAGATAGATGAGAAAGTTCAATTTTACCGTTTCTTCAATATTTCCAGAAGTTCTAGACTAATAACCAATATTTGAAAAATGAACGACGAAGTTGATGGCATGTTAGAAACGACCACAGAGGGAAAGAAAAAAAAATCAGAGTATCACATATTTGTCGAAGATTTTGACTTTCACAGTTCTCCCATGATGATCATTTGTTCAGGCTACTTCGGTCCTTTTTACTTCCTTCATAGAGCCAACTTAAATTAAGTTAGTATTGACATTCAATGACTTTAATTGCCAACTACCATTAATTATAATAAGTCACACATATATGTCAAAATAATTGGTGCACTTAATACTAAACCTACATTTCACTCACACACACATTCATACAGGACAATGTATACTTCGGGTTGTATTTAGTTGAATTAAACTAACCTAACTACATTTCTATAGACATTTATTACATTTCAATAAAAGAAAACTTAGTTTGACATAACAGGAAAAATTTAATACATGAAAAGAATGTTTCATAAGCATGCACAGAAATCCGCTACTTTCAACAAGATCAAATAACACATTTCTCTTTCTAGATATATTAAAAGTTGGATTACATAAAAAAATTCGACAAAAGATGAAAAACAAAAATAAAGGAAAAAAAAATTCAAAGGTCAATATATTTAAGATTCAGTGCAATGAATACATATCATTGCGGGAAAAAGAAAGCAAAAAAAATATAATTGGTTAATCATTCTTTAAAAAAAACACTTTAGTAGCATTTTATTAAGTCTCTGTCCCAAGAGGAGACATTTCGACAATTTTATGAGTCTTTGTTCTCACGTCGATAATAACTTCCTTTTTAACTCTCTTTTTTCACTATGATTTGTGTCCATGAGAGTATTTAATTGTTTTTGTTTTAACTATAGACAAATAGTTGCTTCATATTATATATATATATAAATTTCTCATTTCGTCACTTGACGCACTTGATATAAAATTTCAAAGTTTATCAAGATTTAAAATATCGAGTCCAGTCCCAAACATTGGGAACATATTTCCATATTCCTGTATTCACATTACTAAATTATTGACCAAATTTCAGTTCATTGAATTTAAGATCACTATTTTTTTTTTATAGTATAGATCGCGGAGTCAAAGATTGTAGTCACTGAATAGTTAGGTTTCCGATCGTAGGGGAAGGATTTGTTTCATGGTTTACTGATAGAAGATTCGTTGGAGGGGCACACTGTTTCGTAGCTTACTGATTTCACTATGATCTCGCAAAATAAATTTGGATAAGGATTAGGGTTATTTTTACTTTTCTTACGACCTGCTACTTGTTTTATTTACATGCAGTATTTAACATGATATTTAACTTTAATAGTCACAAACATCAATAACAACTCAACAAAATGTCATTTATTACAATTTACGCGGTAATACTATATATCACAAATAGTTGGTAAATGTCGGGTGTCAAAAATCTATGGCAACCTAAAACAACCAGGGTAAATACCGAGCCCTCTACATACATACTCGCATATATATATATATATATATATATTCATATTACTCAATATAATAAATTTCACTTTAATATCCATCGTAGTATTTCGTCGACATTTAATATCTACATAACCTTTTTATATTCGATAAGTATTCATATTTTATTGGCTCAAAAACAAAACAAAAACCCTGACTATCAAAATTCACTTTTTTTCCTCATAAGGTTGCAACATTGTACTTTATATGTAAACCCGATAATCAATAATCATTCTCAATTTACTAAAGATCCGCGTATATAAAAAAAAATAGTTGGTATTATTTAATAAGTTGACATAAGAGGTGGAAATACAACAAATAGAGCAGGCACGTAACTTTTAAAACTATGTAAGTACATATATAGATGTATATACAGAAAAAAAATCAATGTTATTCGAAACTAGTGGGCCCAAACTACTAATACATACACACTATATGACCAATCAATAGAAAGAAAAAAAAACCAGAAATCAGTAATCAATGGATATAATTTGTACGATCAATGAATAACAAATGTTTTCAGGAATCTGAAAGCATAGTGTACCTTCTCGTCAATTTCTCTCGTGGTGGATTAAATATCGCGAAAATGGTCCTGAGATGTGCTGCAATACCTCCACGAATTGCATCCCTCGATGTCTCAGTTAGTACATACGATCGAAATAAGTGATATGAATATTGTATGTTTTCATGAGTTTCAGAAACCGGGGGGGGGGGAGGTTGAAAAATTTGAAAAAAAAATCTCGAAGTAATGAAGACAGAGAGAGAGATAGAGAAGAAGGAAGACGAAGAATAGGGGCGCCAAAGACTTAAGTGGGAAATAACTAACGCTACAAAGATAAAAGTCGAACTTCGCTCTCAACAAAATCCATAGCCAAAATATTCTTAACATGCCAAAAGGGTGGTCTACTCAAATACGTAGACTCAAGGAGCGCCCTGCTGCCAAGGATGCAAGTTCTGTGTCCATCAGATCCCAATCCCACAAGAGTTTGGTTGTAAGATTGAAATCCGATCCCCGTATCCGGCCCAAACCAGCAGGGTCCCGAAAATCCTCCGGAAGGTTAGAGACGGCGTTAATTTAGAATTTCAAAAGAAAAAAAATCATCCGACCTCTTGGAAACTAGAAGATTCCAGAATAGTAATGAAATTAGAGTAATAGCTAAGATATCCCTAATTAGAATTTGCCAAAATAAAAAAAAAATTAAATAAACTGAATTTTGGATCGGTGATTTCAATAACCAAACATCACCGATGGCTACCCCGCGCAGACATGCCACAGTCTGGGACGTCGTTAATTTCCCTCATCTAATTAAACTAAGAAAAGACATGAAAATACTTAAGGGGACTAGGGGTCGACGTCGGGGTACGCTAATGACATGAATATTAATTTAGTAGCAGTTGATTTAATCGGATAGTCCGAACTGAGTTATATGAACACTGCACAATAAATAAACAAGGAAGCAACGGAAAAAAAAATCTCGGAGAGGCAATGAATGTTAAAGGTACAAATGACCGAAACCTGTACTTTTCGATGATCACAGGATATAGCAGTTGGTTTTCTTAATTATCATTTCTGTCAACCTTTAGAAGTAATTCCCACATGATGCTACCCTATCTATTGAAAGGCTTAAGATCCGGGGCTGTTATTATGAGGTACTTAAATGCGAAGTAACACACAATTCCCAACTACAATTTACTATCCAAGTAGCAAACTCGGTTGGATGAATGTACTGGTGTAGAAGTCAAAACGCGAGAGATTTTTTTTTTTTTTAGTAAACGTATTCATATTTTCACTATATAACATACACTAGGCCTATCCATTTAAATATAGGGGTCATCATCTCATTCATATTTTATATCATATTATTAATATATCATTACATTCATTCATTATCTACTAATTTTCGCGCGAAGTAATATTTTACAGACACCCTATTTCATACATTTTACACGCAGGCCATACACATATTTACATTACACAGTAATAAATATATATATATAATTATCACAATCTATCACGCTCAAACTACTACACGATAACATTCATCGAACCACGTACTCTTTGTTTCGAAGCACCCAGATTGTATTTACTTCGCAGTTTTAAAAAAAAATCATACGTGTATTTACTGAAAGTTAAATTGTCAACGATGATTTTATTTCTGATATGCTGATAAAACTAAAGCAACAATGGAATTTTCTACAGCCACGGGAAAAGAGAATTTAATACTACATTTTGAAACAAACAGTAACAGCATATGGGCTTTACTTCTATTAAGAAAATAGGTATTCTTTATTTCAGTAGATATTTCAGTTACTACTGGACCTAGCAAGCTGAAATTTTCAGTACAGTAAGATCTCATGCTATCTTATATGAAGGTATACTCATCTGAACCGAAAACAATGTCCACGGGAAGTAATTTGAGAGTAAATGTCCAAAATCAAACAATCTAGATCACTAAGTCATGCGATGTCGTAATGTCAACAAACAATTGACTACCGAAACCAGACACTATGGCGCTGTGGTGGAGGCATAATTTACCGTGTACTGAAATATATACTTGTACTCATTAATCAGAAATTTAATATTTACTCCGGTTTAGTATACTTCGAGTTAGACAAATGGTACTAAATTAACGCATATTTATACACTGTCCTAACCGAAAATTCACACACTCACACAAAACTACTAACTACATACACCACTGTTAGTACTATACATAAAGACAACTAACTAAACCAAACATGCACCATTTAATTACATGCATGTTGACGAAAAATACTCCCTTGTTGGTATATACAGTCGGCTCTATTAAACTTAAAGGGGGGCAAAATGAGAAAAGTAACCCTAGGTCCAATTGACCTGACCAATTGTTTACATAATGATTGCCAAAGATTGATGCCCTGGGGGCACCTTAACGAGATTTATTAAGGGACCCTTCCCCTGAAAGGGGAAAAAGGCCCTAAAACAAACAATAACTAACCCATTGCCCCGCTAGAACTGGTTCAATTCGGAAAAGGGGATAGGAGCCCTTTTACGCTAGCTTAAGCTCCCATTATGATTATTTACATTACAACTATCAAACCTACTACGTACATGCACTTACTGTAAAATAAAAAAAAAATCACATCTACCTAATACACGAACAACATGCACTAAACAGGTCGTAATTTCCCTAATCCCTAACTGAATTTGAAAGAAAAAGAAAGTAAAGTCACTATTTCACTCTGTCTATTCTAGCTGGGCAGCAAACATGGCTTCCTAGTAAACAGAAATCCGGAATTTGTTATTTCACTGAATTGCAGCTTCTTTACCAAAATTTGTGGATTTTCCGGGCTCCTATTCCGTTGTAAATCTTTAACTATTGAATTACATTATATGTTACCTTAGTTGTCCTTTTACCGCAGATATGTAGGCGAAATTATAAGCTGCGCCTCGTAAGGTGTCTTCGATTATTCTGATAACATTGCGCCGAAAAAGCCAGAGGTAGGAGAATTCCTCCAATCAGAACGAAAACTTTAGCCGCGGAAATTACAAAGCAAATAGAAATTTGGCAAATCCAGATATAACCGGATCTGAAAGTGACTATGGACTAGTGAGAGGGGGTGAGGGAAAAGATTAGGTACCTGGCCAAAATCTACATTGGTCTGAAATTAAGAAAATTTATATCCAATGACGGAACTATGTTTCGGTATGACGTCAGAATGGTAAACCTTGTAACTTTTCAACTTATATATCCGAAAATGGGATTTACACTTAATCAAAATATAAATAAATATATTATACAGTGGGAATATGGTTACTAATGAAACCTTTCGATTCATTATATTTAATTCGAAGTAAAGAGAGTAAATAAATTGTGTAACTAAACCGAAATTGAATAAAAAAAAAATTACTAGGTACAGGGTGCATAAAAAAAAAGTTGCCATTACTTTCAACTGTAATGGTACATTACACCCGCACGAACTCACGGAAGAATAAGCCAGGAAACGAGTTGAAATTTGTCGTCAATTGCTCAGTAATCCATTGGACGACCGTTTTTGGAAGCGTACTGTGCAGGGTTTGCCCAAGTGGGCCCAGCCCGAAAAAACTCATCGGGTTTTTTCGGGTTGGACCCATCTGAAAAAACCCACCTTAAAACCCACCTGGGTTTTTGAGCTTTTTGTTAATATATTATTGATACAACTAAGGTGATCATATTGAAAGTGATTTTTATCAGATTTTGGACTTTCCTTGGGCGAATTGAATGCTTTCACGTTAAAGTATGTAACAACATTCAACACAAGACCTTTATAAAGTTCTGAATGCACTGAATGAATAAAAAACCTTACCTTAGCTTGAGATAATTAAGTAATAAATTAATGTATGGATTATGCTTATAGCCTATTTGAAGGGAAAAAAATGCAATTTTATACTTTAGAAAATACTTTCCGTGAATAGTGTGCTCGCCAACTCGGCGACGCCGTGGGACGCTGTCCCTCGTACGCGTTTAAAGCCATAGACGCCAGTACTACCAGTAAACATGTAGTGCATTAGTAAAACTATTAGTATTAAAGAATGAGTCAGAAAAAGCCTGGCCACTTTCCTCCCTCCATATTTTCTAGTATATAAGATGAACATTGGCAGCACTGTGCATAAGCAAGGGCAGACTGTCGATCTTACTCACGAATAGATTGTCAGTTGTGAAGTGTGCATACTGTGGTAAAGAACGATGAGTCAGTTAGAAAAACGAAAACTAATTGTGAACAAATACCTCGAAAATCCAGGTATGTCCTTAAATAAATTAAGCAAACTCGTAAAATACCCTCGGTCTACTGTGCAAAATGTAATTAAAAAGTACGCACAAGATTTAACTGTTGAAAGAAAACCTGGCTCAGGTAGAAAACCGGGGACTAGCCAACCGAAGCTGGAGAAAAGGGTTACTGCATTGCTGCGTCAAAATCCTTATTTATCGGAAAGAGCAGTTGCTGGTGTGGTCAAAGCGTCCCAATCTACAGTGCACAGATTTAAGCAAGGAAAAGTTTACGATCTTTCAAAGTCCAAAAGGTACCTAACCGAGACGAAAAGCAAAAAGTGACGGCAAAATCCAGAGCAAGAAAACTCTATGATCAGTACCTTACTCAATATGGATGTTGCATTATGGACGACGAAACCTATTGTGTCGCTGATTTCAGTCAAATTCCCGGAAAGGAGTAGTACGTGGCACTGAAGAGGGGAGATTTGCAGGATAAATTTAAACAACGGAAGGCATCCAAATATCCCAAACAATATTTGATTTGGCAAGCTATTTGTTCATGCGGTAAAAAAAGCAAAGCGTTCATCACAACAGGGACAATTAACGGCGAAATTTATACGAAGGAGTGTTTACAAAAACGCTTGCATCCATTTGTGATGTCATACAGTAACTCTGTTTTCTTTTGGCCAGATCTTGCTACCTCTCACTACTCTAAAGCAGCCACTGATTGTTATAAAGAAAAGGGTATCGTCGCAGTTCGAAGAGAGGCAAATTCACCAAATTGCCCTGAACTTAGGCCAATTGAAAAATATTGGCCCCACATTAAAAGAACATTGAAAACATCAAAAGGGAAGGCGGCTGACTTGAAAACTTTTCGTCGCAAGTGGACTGCAGCTGCCAATCAAATAACAGAAGAAGATGTGCGAACTCTTATGAAGCGGATTAAGAGTAATGTACGAGCATTTTTCCATAATTAGTTCTTTATAATATATTTTGTGTGTTTATTTTTTTAAACTTTATAGTCAACTAAAATATGCAAACGACCTTTCTTCTTTTCATTTCTTTACCTACTTTTTTGGTCAAAGTTACTGGCCAATTTTTTTCTGACTTATTCTTTATTTCTTACCTTTGATGGTAACGCAAGTATTCTTCAGTAAAATTTAGTTTTCCAACAACAGTTTAGTGCAGTTATTTGTAGGTACTCTTCAAATAAGCATTCTGTAGAATCAACACCAACAAAAGCGTAAAAATTCGTCAAATTGAAAAAACTCGATGCTCAGAGTTCCGAACTACGTACAGCTTACTATTTCAAGTACTGAATTCGAACTTTCGTACTAGTGGAAGTTTCGATGTACAGTAAAGGGAGCTGTATTTTCGAGGGAGGAGAAAAAAAAATCACGTCCCGAAAGAAGTTCTCGGGAAATTCCCCCAATCGAACGCACAAAGCATCGGAACTGAATACATCAACAATAAAACTATTTATTTTATGCTGGAAGATATTTAATTTCATTTAAGATTCTGAAACATCCTAACTATATATAAAACTACATGAGCTGACAAATTATTGAGCACTTCCTGTAGGGCTACAATGATTAAATTTGGCATGATGGTAGCTTTCCGGTACTAACCGACAGAAAAATTGCCAAAAGTGAATATTCTTAATTTTTAGGGGGTCTAAAGAGGGGATGAAAAATTTCCCCATGTTATTTAAATGGACCTTTTTTGGACCTATAATCTCATGTTTTAGGTACGTAGAATTGGAATAAAAACTTGAAATTCGGTATGCTTGTACGTTTTCTTAGCAGTACCTAAGTAAATCAGTAAAAATTTAAAAATTCAACTTTAGAGTGGTTTTATAGGGAACTGAAAATTTTTTCCCATGTTATTTATGTGGAACACCTTTTACACCCCCAAATTATTGAGCACTTCCTGTAGGGCTACAATGGTTAAATTTGACATCATTGTAGCTTTTTGGGACAAACCCACAGGAAAATTATCAAAAGTGAATATTTTTAATTCTGAGGGGGTCTAAAGATTGGATGAAGAATTTCCCTATGTTATTTAAATGGGCCTTTTTTGGACATAATCTCATGTTTTAGGTGCTTAGAATTGGAATAAAAACTTGAAAATCGGTATGGTTGTATGTTTTCCTTAGCGTTACGAAGTGAATAATCAGAAATAAAAATTTCTGACCGTAGAGTAGTTTTATGGGGAAATGAAAAAAACTTTCCCATGTTATTTATATGAGTCGTCTTCTACACTCCAAAATGCTTAGGCACTTCCGGTAGGATTAGAAAGATGAAATGTTGGCATGACTGTAGTCTTCCACGACTAACCGACAGGAAAATTGCAAAAAGTGAATATTTTTAATTTTGAGGGGGTCTAAACATTGGATGAAGAATTTCCCCATGTTATTTAAATGGGCCTTTTTTTTAAACTTATAATCTCATGTTTTAGGTACTTAGAATTGGAATAAAATCTTGAAATTCGGTATGCTTGTGGGATACGGACAAAATCTCGCGGCCGAAACGTCCCCGCCCAAAATTTCGCCGGCCAAAACCTCGCGGGACAAAATCTCGCCGGGCCAAAACCTCGCGTGGCCAAAACCTCGCCGCCCAAAATCTCGCCGGGCCAAAACCTCGCCGCCCAAAACCTCGCGGGACAAAATCTCGCCGGGCCAAAACCTCGCGTTGCCAAAACCTCGCCACCCAAAATCTCGCCGGGCCAAAACCTCGCCACCCAAAACATCGCGTGGCCAAAACCTCGCCGCGAATGAAACTTTTCTTTAAAATTTACCCAATGAGTTTCTTAATATGCAATTCCACATTACAAATAATAATAATAATAATAATAATAATATACAAAACATCGTGTGCGTGGGCTTTCTCGGGTTATTCCCGTTTCCTCCCACTTTCTTTATTCGATCATTTCCTTCATCCTGGTCATCTACGTCTCCTTTAACCTACAGGACATAATCAAGGGACGTCGTAAAAACTCATATATTATTTTATACTTTCATAAATAATATTAGATTTTTGTTGAAATTTTAAGATTTGGATGTTCCAAAGTTCACGAAACTAACCCCGTTAGTTGTCATTACTTTCCTTATGCAGACTTTCTTTCCCTATAACCAGTTTAAAAACATCCTGTCGCCCTACCTTCACATTGAAATCCTCTAATACAGAAATAGAATTTTCATATGGTATCGCGTGACTTGGTCAAATACCCGTGATACTTTTTCTGAAACAGCGTCTTTTATACCGTCATCCTTATCATCTGTTGGAACATTTACATTTTGGTCAGGCGAGATTTTGGGTATGGCAATATTTTGGGGCGCGAGGTTTTGGCAAGGCGAGGTTCTGGCCCGGCGAGATTTTGGCCCGCGAGGTTTTGGCCAGGCGAGGTTTTGGCCCCGCGAGATTTTGGCCCGCGACGTTTTGGGCGGCGAGGTTTTGGCCAGGCAGGGTTTTGGCCCGGCGAGATTTTGTCCCGCGAGGTTTTGGCCAAGCGAGGTTTCGGCCCGGCGAGATTTTGGGCCGCGAGGTTTTGGGAGGCGAGGTTTTGGCCAGGCGAGGTTTTGGTCCGCGGGGTTGTCGCCGCGAGGTTTTGTACCCAAACCATGCTTGTATGTTTTCGTAAGCGTTACCTAACTGAAACATCAGAAATAAAAAATCCCAACCGTAGAATGGTTTTATGGGGAACTGAAAAATCCTTCCCATGTTATTTATATGGGACGTCTTCTACACCCCAAAATGTTTAGGTCCTTCCAGCATGATTAGAATGATGAAATTTGGCATGATTATAGCATACCAGGACTAACCGACAGGAAAATAGCCAAAAGTGAATATTTTAAATATTTTTAGGGGTCTAAAGGGTGATGAAGAAATTCCCTTGTTATTTAAATGGGCGTTTTCTAGGGACTCAAAAACTTATCTTTTAAATAGTTGAAATAGGAAAAGAAATGATAGAATTGTGGGTTCAAGAGATGCGAGGCCGGAGGCCGAGTGAAGACAGTGTGTGGGGGGCGATGCCCCCGGGTGGGCAGATTCAGGAAATATGAAGAGCAAGTTCACGAAATTCACCGTTGATGCAAAGGGCAATAGATAAGAAATGTGAGGCCGTAGGCCAAGCAAACTCGGGGACCTGGGGGCAGAGCCCCCAGCTAGCCAAAAGCTAGTTTATTTTATAAAATATGAATTATATCTTTCTTAGTGGTCTTAAATTAATTTTCTGGAAAGATCCCTCTTGCAACAAGTGCTCGGGAAATTCCCGAACTGAACGCACAAGGTATCAAAAGTGAACATCAACAATAAAAACCATTTATTTTACGCTGTTAAATTAATATATTTGGTGTTCATATTTGGCAAACGTCACTGAGGCTTCTGGGACGATTCAATCTGCATTTGTTCGTTCGTCTGCTTGTACCACACATACTACAGGGAATCACTTCCGGTCTTTTAAGTGTAAAGTTTCAGAGTACAAGCACGAGACATACTAAATTTCCTGTATAGATTTTGGCGGCATACCAACGTAAAATTTCAAAATGGTGACAATTTATTTTTTTCAAAATAGCGGGTATTCACGCTACAAAGCACAATTTTCGGTCTTTTAAGTCGAAATTTTTAGAGTAGAAGCACGAGATACTCTAAATTAGCTGTATATATTTTGGCGATGATCCAACGTAAAATTTCAAAATGGCGGCATTTTTTTCAAAACAGCAGTGATTAGAAAATTGTTGCAAGTTGTGACAATGATAATCTTGAAATATAAATCACATTTTAACACTTTTACCCCAAAGACATTGAAATATTTTGATAAAACCCAATTAAACCCGAAAAAACCCAATAAAACCCGAAAATACTCGAAAAAACCCATATGGGCCCAGGTGGGTTGGGCTTTTTCAGAAAAACCCGGGTTTTTTCAAACCCTGGTACTGTGACATCGGACGAGAAATGGGTCTATCTGGTCCAACACAATCGACACAAGCGATGGGTTAAGAAAGGGCAAAAAACACCCTCAGTTCCAAAACAAGATCGCTTCGGCAAGAAAGTCATGTTGTGCGTGTGGTGGAACTTTGAAGGAATCGTGCATTTTGAGTTGGTTCCGAATGGTCGTGCCGTCAATGCCAAACTATACTGTCAGCAACTGGAGCGGGTCTACGACAAGTTGAAGCAAAAGTACCCGACTCTGATAAACCGAAAGCGCGCGTTCATGCAGCAGGACAATGCAAAGCCACACACCGCCAGGAAGACCAAAGACAAGTTTGCAGAGCTGGGCGGCGTTGAAGTTTTGCCACATCCTGCATACGGTCCGGACTGTGCTCCATCAGATTACGGCCTTTTCCACTCAATGCAACACTTTCTGAAGGGCCGCCGATTTAAATTGTTTGATGAAGTCGCGGAAGCGTGTCAACAATTCTTTAATTCGAAGTCGGCTGAATGGTACTTGAACCAGATCCGAATGCTTGCCGTTCGATAGCAGAAAATCTTAGAACATGATGGTCTTTATTTTGAGGAATAATGCTTGGTATGTAGATACTTGGCGAATAAAATGTCAATTGTTAGCAAGTGTTTACGAACTTTTGGGACAACCTTGTATCAACCACTTTTCTTTAATCTGAAATTGTGTTACGTGTCTTTGTATAATTGTGGATATTAAAATTGGTGTTAATGTGCAATTGACAAATAATACTCATTTGCATGACATAACAGCTTAATAAACCAATAATTATACATTTTTTATAAAAAAATATTTTTTTCTCTTTATCTGTACTTAAATCAAGGTTCCGATAGTCGAGCTCTCTCTGTAAAATTCGTTGCGCAGATACGACCTAACTCCGACACGTAGATATTTAGATAGAGAATGTACTAGTTCCTCTGATATTTCTTTAATCGCCTTTAACATGTCTTATAGTTTTCAAACTAGGCAGCCTCAAAGTTACAAGTTCCTGTTTTTCGGCATCACGTAACTTCGAAACGACACGGTTTTAACCCTATGTTCATATGCACTTTTTCAATTGTTTAGGTGTGAGGATTTCACCAATGGATTTTGGCTACATAATAAATGAACACCCTGTATATTTATTGTACTAACCTTCGGCTAGCTCGGAACTGTGCTCAGCTTACAGCTTTGCACTTCTCACATCCCTAACATGTTTCTACTTTTTCGTGATTTCGAGATAAAACTATGTTATTTTAACAATTACAGTTAATTCAGTTTCTGGCTTCATAGGCAACCCTATTCACAATATACATAATTTAATACTTGATAAAGTTCTAATAAAATGTTAATATTTTTTAACAATATATACAGAGGTCTTGGCTGAGTTTTCGGAATTTTATTTCCTTCTTTGCTTGTTCTGGTCACTTGTGATTCCATAACATTGTAATTGAATCATGTGCATCGATTGGTACGAAGAAGCGAATTGTGGATATTACAGTTATTGTTGGCAGTAACCCGATACAATTTCTATATAGAATTCTGTGTACGTAGAAACACAGCATCACAGGCCAACATAATCATGTACAAAGGAAGTTTAAGTTAAACCGAAGTAAAAGTTGACCCATGACACATAGACATATATGGACTCCTTCCTGTTCCGCTAATGGGAATCCTGTCTAATATTAACGCACCTAAAAGATGATTATATTTAATGTTGCAACGAATATTTCATTGGCGTTAGATGCGTATGGCGGAGAAAGGGAAGAAAATTTAACACTTTGTCAAGACAATTGGTCACGACCCATCCTGCTCTGCTCTTGTAGTTTCGTGACCTTAAAGGTTGCTGATCGTTGTTAGTTGTCAGTTAATTTGCACGAAAAGAGAACTATGAAGTTGGCTTGGGGGAGGTTGATGGCCCCTCTTTTTTTTCTGTAACAACGTAGCATTACCAGGTTCAGCCTCTCTGATTGTTAATGAATATACGTTTTGGCTTTTAGATCACGAACTCACTTGTTGGGAGAAACAGTTGAGATCAGGGTCTCAAGATTTTCAAAGAAGAGCTTGATGTTCGAAAAGAGTTCTAAAAGAAATGCTCTGTATTCGCCTGATTCCTATCTGGAACACGAACGACTACAGCGAAGAGATGGCGTAGTTCATGCTTCTATATTGTACCTTCTGCTCCTGAATTCCTAGAAATGATTATGTATACGAGGGTAAGTCAAAAATTATCCGCAATGTACCTATAACTTTTCTTACATGGTTCATGCTGACCTCTGTCCTTGTTTATTTTATTGTTATACTGTTGTGCTCATGCTATGAAAGTTTGATCCTAACTCCTTCATTTGTCTTTCTTTTGTTGCAGATAGATTATGGTCGCTACGTGCGAAGTTTGCACCAAAGAGGAACAACGAGCAGTAAACGTGACATGGTTCTGTTAGACGAGTGACTATTGATGAAAAGGCACATCGCCTGGAAATTAGTAATGATTCTGCGTATGAAATCATTTCCACAACAGACTTGTGTTTCATAAAGTCACTCGTTTGGCTCCTTCCTTGTGCGTAACACTTGTACGGCCATTTTTTTTTTTATTTTTTTAAATTCATTTGTAGAAACTCCGTTGCGACAAGACACTATTCCCGTATTGTGCCTAAAGTATTTGTTGGATTGCGGTCCCTGATACACCTTTCGACCACAAAAACCGGATCACTGCTCGTTGTTGTTTTCTCTTTGGTGCAAACTTCTAATGGAACGGCCATTATCTATCTGCAACAAAAGGAAGACAAATGGAGGAGTTAGGATCAAACTTTCACAGCACGTGGTCGACACAGGACGACCACGAAAAGTTATAGGTACATTGCGGATAATTTTTGACTTACCCTCGTATATATATATATAATGATTGGTGCGATTATAATGTCCGTTCACATCTGATAGGAAACAAACCTTTGTAATGCATCCAATGCATGGACAAAGGTCACATGTCACAAACTCCGTACATGTTCAGAACATATACTCGAATGCTCATTTGTCAGTAGGCAGTGTGCTATGAATAGTTTCGTGTAGAAGTATCGCAGAGCGTACATAATTGCGAGTTTTTTCATCTTTACGAGTTTATACTGGAGTATTCTGCATGTATAGCGGAACAAAAATCAACAGTTCATTTGGGTTAGGAGTGATGAATGAATGCACTCTACGCCGTTGGTGTATGAAATTCCCCGTAAGTGACAACAATGAAAAATGAACTTCGTACCGCCGACGAACAGAATGTTCTAATAAGCTCCTAGAAAATCCGTGAAAGCGGATCGTCGAACAAGTATTCGTGCAATTACAGACAAGTCAAACATACACCTCCGCGGATCCATGAATCTCTGAGGTGAAAAAGTTCGACTCATGCATGCCAAATGAGCTACTGCCGTCCAAGAAGCATCATTGTCTGGAGGTGTGCAGTTCTCTGAATGTATTGAGTAGGAGGGAAGGCTTCATGCAAATGGAGAGCTCCATGACATACACATTTTGGAGGCCTCTACAACATCTATAATGTAAGTGGGATGGATGTATATTGGAAGTTCCTTGTGTCCAATACTGTGACCACGAATTTCTAACAAGTAGGAAGAGAGTTACTAGGATCTGAAATTTTACTTTCTTCTAAAGGTGTTTATTTCGAAAAAAAAAAAAAAAAAAGAATGCTTAGGTAAGTATCACTTACAACCACGTAGATAAATGTGAAGATCATAATGTCGTGAACAGCAATTGGATATCTAAAACCGTTCTGTAGATATGACAAACATGGCTAGAAAGTGCCTATACTGATTAAAATAACATATGTAGTTATAGAAAACGATTTGTAAAATGTTGCTTTCGTATGGGTCTATATCATTGTAGCAGTAGTTTTTGATGGTTTTAAGTGCAACAAGGTCTCGCAATTACGTACTTTTAAGCAGTGTTACTCAAACTTTAACAATGTTAATCATACAAGTATTTCAGGATCGGCTTGCGACGGGCACGTAGCCAAGGGGTGGGTCCGGGGGGAACCAGAAATGAAAAAAATAAGGAAGGATAGAACAAAAAAGAAACGAGAAAAAGAAGAATCAGCGTTAAAAATATAAAGCTAAGCAAGCGTTTGATTACTTTTTCTTGCGAGGATCTTTGTGTGGAGGAAACGGGGGAGGGGGCGGTCAAGTTGAAAATGGATATTATTGTACGGAGCATTCAGAAGTCCATCTAACTCCATGCTAATTCTATGGACTACAAATGACGATCGATAAATCGATTTGATCAGAGAGACTCTCAGGTTGAACTTACGAAATGCCCATAATCACCAGAGCCTGGCAACATAGATTCTAGTTACACTTAGTAAAGAGATTTCAATTTCGCCGCAACACTAATCTTTTTTTTTTTTTTTTTAATAGAATATTTTTACTGTCAAAAGAGATTTCGTTATTATCCGTGACGGTATTAAACGAAGATAAGAGAAAGAAGAAGAAAGAAGACAAGAACCGAGTTCGAATGACCTCGGAAGACTATTTTTTTACTCGAGATTTCTTCATAGCTTCTTATTAAAATACTTACTAACATATCCTCATTTTATTGTCCTAAGAAATCAATATGGGTATGTTGTCAGTAGAATATTTAGATTGATCGAGCCCCTGGTGTGTAACCACAGTATTTAATGTCATGTCCCCCCCAATTAGAAATCTTGACTAAACGAACCAATATATATTGCTAATAAAATAGTTTAGAATGATCGAGCCCCTGGTATAATAACTACAGTATTTCGTCACGGACCCCCCCCCCCCCGCCTATTACCAAATTCTGGCTACGTGCCTGGCTTGAGATGTGAAATTGCAGTAAACGACGTTACGATCTTTATGTTTGTTGAAAACCGTCAACACGGTTGGATGTGATACTTTATCTAAGCACTTCTTCGAAATTACGCCTTTTGAAGAAAGTACAACATTCAATCACTCATAACTTTGTTCCTGTTTGTTAGAAATATATATACAATGGTAGGGCTACCAACTTTTGCAAATGAAAATACCGAACATCCTCCTGGAGTACGTACACTCTTAAGATAGTGATGTCATCGCTCGTCAAAAATATGAACAATCTGAAAGTGGTTAGTTCACATAAAGTTGACAGAACTTGGAATACCGAGAAAGCTAATTAGATTAATTAAGATATGTTTAAATGAATCCCAAAGTAAAGTCCGGATAGGAAAATTTTTGTCCACGAGCTTTCACGTCGAAAATGGCCTGAAACAAGGAGATGCGTTGTCGCCAATATTATTTAACTTCGTTCTGGAATACGCTATAAGGAAAATCAAAGATAGCAACCAGGGCCTAGAGTTGAACGGTATTCACCAGGTTATGGCATATGCTGATGATGTAAATTTAATAGGGAATGATGGGAGAACAATAGAAAGAAATGCAGAGATCTTATTAAACGCTTGCAGGGACATGGGTTTAGAAGTAAATGCAGAGAAAACTAAATACATGGAAGTGCGTCGAGACCGGAATAGAGCAAATTGTGGATGCGTTAAAATATTAAATAATACTTTTGATAAGGTGGGTAGTTTCAATTATCTAGGATCAATATTAACAGACGAAAATAATATTCACGAAGAAATTAAATGTCGACTAAAAGCAGGGAATTCATGTTACTATTCGGTTCAAAATCTCTTGTCGTTGCGAATTCTGTCTAGGAATTTGAAGCTTAAAATATACAAAACGATAATCATGCCTGTTGTTCTGTATGGTTGCGAAACATGGTCGCTTACTCTGAGGGAAGAACATAGACTGAAAGTATTTGAGAACAAGATCCTGAGACGAATATTCGGACCCAAGAGGAACGGGAATAGGGAATGGCGGAAACTACATAACGAGGAACTACATAATTTATACGGTTTACCCAACAATGTTAGGGTCGTCAAGTCTAGGATGGGCTTAGATGGGCAGGTCATGTAGCTAGAATGGAAGAAAGTAGAAACGCTTTCAAAGTCTTGACTGGAAGACCGATCGGAAAACGACCATTAGGAATACCTAGGCGCAGATGGGAGGACAATGTTAAGATGGATCTCGCAGAGATTGGAATACAAAGTAGAAACTGGATGCAGTTAGCTTAGGATAGAAGTCAGTGGAGATCTTTTGTGAACGCGGCATTGAACCTCCGGGTTCCATAGGCCATAGAGTTAGTTAGTTAGATACGGAGTTCGAATTTAATAACTTTAGTTACTTTTGAAGCATTTTTAAATTCTCTTTTTCCAGTTTTGAATGAGTCGGCACATATAATTTTTATAATCTACCATCAATAATATATCGTAGAAAAGCAAATATAATTGGCAATATAGTTATGGCTTGCACAAGATATACTTGAAAAATAAATCTTAACAGCTTCGCTGGGGCTAGTAATGTCTCATAAACTCTACATAATTTGACTGGCTCTGGATGCATTATTTAATTGGAGGATTTGGCTGAGAATGAAGTAATGCTAACTATGCACTTGATTTTTTTTTTTTAAACCTTTAGCAGTTTTGATAAATTTAGTAAATTTTCCTGCCTTCAACTCTTCAGCAAATTCCGCGCACGACAGGTCGATACTAAAGCGAATTATAAACTTTGGTTTAACTGTGTGCATCGACAAACGATTCCTTTCGTTACCCCAAAATAATTTGAATAGAGCAGAGATTTATACCATGGTCATACTATTCGAGTTCCGATGTGCATTTACCTGTCATACTTACTCACTTGCATTTTTACGGTTGTACAGGCCTCCAAAATTTGAATATTTACGGATGCTTGTAATACTATAGTGTCCTTAATTTGTATCACTGAATAATAATTGTGATATTGTAAATTTTTGTGTAGCATGTACATTTCAAGTGTGTAACAAGCTAACACAGAGCTATTTTTTAAATACAACTTTAATCTGAATTAGTATATGTATATCATTGTTAATCTACTAGTATTGCAGAGTATGTCAAACAATATTTGTAGATATTTGCTTATTATAAAATTTCGTGTAACAATTACGAGTGTATTTCAAGATAAATGGTCCACCCTGTGTTTAGTATTTATGGCCCATATTAAATCGAAGCTATTACCATCCCGAATCCTTTTAATAAGTACTTTTATGTACATATGTGAGGCGAATGGAGTTATTGCTCATTCTCAAGTCGATTCAGTAATTGTGTAGAGTAGAGTGAGGCTACTGAAAAATTATATACCCAGAGGCCAATCTAAAAGAGTTTTTAAAAATGTACGAATTAACTGAAAAGAAAGTTAAATAACAAAAACAGTTTGACCTGCTTTCGTAAATTTATCTGGACCTTATTTTGCAGTATATTTCTCTGTCTTAATGTGTTTCAGAATTCCTTTAGTTGCCTCTTCGCTCAGTGATTGCCTTGAGTTCTGGTTTATGTGGTATGAATTACAAGCTTGCGCAAGATGCGAAAAAGAAACTTGACATTAACAAATGTTTTGCGGTAGGTTAAGTCAGTTCTCCCTTTTTTTCTTTTCTTACTTTTATTCACAGTGTGGCACGTTCTTTATATCTTTCGTCTTGTAATTCTTCACTGTCATTTAGCCTAAATGATTAGGTTGTCAAGTTGGAATTGAAACCATAGAAGGGGAAAGGATAAAAGCGAAATGAGAGGAGTTCTCTCAGTTACGTAAGCTCTTTCTCTTCCTCCAGATTTAAAAATAGCATCGCAAACTGGTCATATTTATTTATTTATCTTAAACTTTTTCTTACACACTGCAAAATACCTGTATTATAAAATTTTGGGAACCTCCGAAACTAATTTAGTGAAATTTTGATACGCTGAAATAAGTCAATTCTCAAGATCTCCCTTGGTATTACATCCACTGCAAGATATTACTTCAGCATTAATTTATGGACAAAACTCATTAGTTGAAAGAAGAATTATATATATATATGATTTGATCCATCGATGAACACGCTTATTTAAGTTTTGTTCCCTCGGGTTTTTCCCAATTTCGAACATCATCATTGAACTTTCGTTTTCATTCTTTTCTTATTGTAGAAGCTGTACATGGGTTAAAATATTTCGAATCTCCTGTGTAAGCTTTCTGTTAAATTTCGAGCACTACCTTCGGACAGGATTGTCGGGATAATAATAATAATTATTAAAATTCCTTGAAATCTAAATATAGCTTTTTGCTAAAATTAGCTAGAGCGGGAATTCCTTCCTGTTCTGCCTAAAAATAAGATCAAATATGTGCTACAGAGTGCTGGTTCTGGAGACTCATTAGACTAAACAGGAAGACATCGCGTTAGTGTCCCTGTCAAGTCCAATAAAAATTGAAAAGTGTAAAAGAGAAAAATGTGGTATGACGCTCTCCTTTGCTGCTAGGGTTTTCAGGTGTGATCCCAGGTTATATTAGTTTGTAGTGGTTTATTTCAGGATTCTCCCGTTTTTTCTCACACTTTTTCCACCAGTTCTTTCACAATAATTCACTTTCAGTAATCGTTCTTCTTCATTAGCCCATTTAGCATAACCGTAGACCGTAAAACTATAAGATTTTACTGCAATTTTTAAGGACTTTGTTTTACCAAAACTACTTTATATTTACTTGTTTATTCATGTGTCCCTGGTCTACCAAAACTCCTTTATATATTTACACTGTCTGTCCATGTGTCCCTGATCTACCAAAACTCCTTGACATGTTTACCCTGCCTGTCCATGTGTTCCTGGTCTACCAAAACTCCTTTATTTATTTACACTGTGTGTTCATGTTCCTGGTCTACCAAAACTCCTTTATATATTTACACTGTGTGTCCATGTGTTCCTGATCTACCAAAACTCCTTTATATATTTACACTGTATGTCCATGTGTTCCTGATCTACCAAAACTCCTTTACATGTTTACCCTGCCTGTCCATGTGTTCCTGGTCTACCAAAACTCCCCCTTTATATATTTACACTGTGTGTCCATGTGTTCCTGGTCTACCAAAACTCCTTTATATATTTACACTGTGTGTCCATGTGTTCCTGATCTACCAAAACTCCTTTACATGTTTACCCTGCCTGTCCATGTGTTTCTGGTCTACCAAAACTCCTTTATATATTTACTCTATCTGTCCCTGTATCCCTAGTCTACCAAAATTCGTTTATATATTTACCCTGTCTGTCCGTGCGTCTGTCCTCCGGGAGAGACAAAATCTTAAGAACTACTTGACGGAACACTATCAATTTTGACAAGGGTGTACAGAGTCGAAGGCGAGGAACCGAGTTTGCTGATGAAGGTAATATATTCAAACCATAATTGTCATCCGGAACGTTTATTACTAAAGAGCGAAAACAATGATAGATGGCGAGAAGCGGTTTCTTTGCATCCCAGGAACATATTCCATCTCCACCCTAACATCTCTACCGGTTTCAATGTTAATTAAGAAAATACCACTCCATGCAAATCAGATTCCTTCACGCATTCTACACATCACAGTATTACTTGTTTCTTTTCTCCTTAGTGCCGAGATTTCGGTTCGCCTGTGCATGATTGTGAAATTGACGTTAAATATGCTTATCACTGTCATCACTGACTGGTTTCTTGCGGCAAGTTGAAATGCATTCGCTACCTCTAATTTAATTCACTCTGCTCCTATTAGTAGTTAAAATGATTGGAGTATCAAATGGGATAATTATTCGTTGTTCCTAATAATTTCTATACGATTGTTAAAGAAATATCTTTCGAATGCAGTTCTCAACTGCAGCCTTGATTATACCCACTGGGTAATTTGATTCTAGGGTTATCTTAAAAATTGTTTTTAGAAAGTGTCCAGCCTACCAAGACTTCTCTCTTAAAATCTTCACAATTCAATTAATATTATTTTTTGGACAAAAATAAGATTTTGATATAGTAAATGCAAATATATATATATATATATATATATATATATATATATATATATATATATATATATATATATATATATATATATATATATATATATATATATATATATATATATATCGTACGTTTCGGACAATTAAATATATTTTGCAATTATTACATAAAAGACTCATGATTGGAGCGGCAAATGAGAAATTGGTGTCGTGACTCACCTGCTAAGCGAGCGAGGAAAAGACTCCGACATGAAATTTGTAGTCATCTGGAAGGGAATTTCTCGTGCCAGGCGACAGGCTTCGTGAATACCCAGAATGCCACAGGTGAAATAATTTAACAGTCTCTCATTTTGGATTGTTATTAGCACGTGCGGCTTTTGTTTATGGCTTGTAACAGAGTGAGAAGTATTTTGTAGCTACTGGCAGGGCAGAGAAGGGTGGATTGTACGTATAGGAAAATAAAAAAGATGCATTGGAATCAGGGTTGGAACTTGGATGCAGAATTTATAAAATTATTACAGTGCAGTGCATATATACAAAATAAAAAGAAAATACAGCTTTCTATCAGAATGATTTAGTTTTCACTTGTGGGAGACACTGTTCCAGATGTTTCTGATGTCTCCGAAAGAAATGACGCTTTCTCCTTGTGTAGTCGGAAATATTATATTTCCTCAATATAGAGCACACGGATTGCAGTACTTGAATTGTCCCAATAACTCTTACAACATCAGATGCAGTGGCGTATTCGTGAACTACAGGGCCTACCGTGGATAGCCCTAGAATATTACAAAATAAAGTATTATAAATTAAACTAATTTATATTGATAATTTTATACTTTAGTATCTTCTTTCAACGATACAAGTTTCTGAAAACTGTATGTATTTAGAAATATCCACTAACTTACACCGTTGCCAGAATAACAACGCCCCCAAATTCTAAGTTAAGGCAGCGACTAGAGGAACAAACTCAACTACATGTGATTACGTATCATGTTTTGGTATCCGTGAACTACTTTTTAAATACTGTAGGTTAAAACTATTTTGTTTATTACAAACTAAATACAACTATTATTTAAAAAGTAGTTCACAGGAAACCAAAACAACTTGATACGTAATCAAATGCAGTAGAGTTCGTTCCTCGAGTCGCTGCCTTAACTTAGATTTTGGGGGCGTTGCTATTCTGGCAACACTACAATTTCTATGGATGGCAACACTGAACATTCTTCAGGTACATATTTCCTGTTGTAGAATAACATTATCTATGATTGTGGTAAGTTGCATTTCTTTATCTCCTTTCACTTATGACATTAAGCACAAGAAATATTATAAATTTTGTATTATTTTTAGTAAGACAGGTCTTCGTTATGACAGCACAGCAGAAACCACTTTTCTAGTTATTCGACTGAAGCAAGAATCATGTAGTTATCAGCGCATTCCCCTTCGCTCCATCCCCACTTATATCGTACGAACGGGCTGCCAGGCAGCACCAGTTACCTCTAGAGAAATCAGTTTCTTGGGCGTGAGCGAAGTCCATAGCTGTTATAAATACTTGTTTCATTATTTGCGTTTCAGTGCAAAGGCTCTTACAGACTGAGGTTCCTTCGTTACTAATCGCCTGTTTTAACGTTCTTTATTACTCGTATAGCTTCCATTTACTCTGAGTAGGGTTACCATCTATGCAATACAAAATGTAGGGGTACTTTCTGCAACAAATGAAGATAGAAATGTACGATCATTCCGCCGTAATAGTAAGTTTTGTTAGTAAAGAGAAAATCATATTTATCTACTTGTTAAAAGGAAAGTGTGTTTTTTTTTTTTTTTTTAATTTTGAAGACTGTATAGTAACGTCTGAACTAAATTCTAATAATAATAATAATAATAATAATAATAATAATAATAATAATAATAATAATAATAATAATAATAATAATAATAATAAATGTACAGGTGTTACAAAGGTTAGTTGAGTTTAATGTCCCTTCAGCAGCTAGGCTACATGCGACGTGGACCAACTGATTAACGAGGAATCCGAACCACTCGCGTGGAATCGAACTCTGGTCTCCTACGCCAAAGGCGCGTACGCTAACCACTTGGCCACGAAGGAGCTCTATAAAGGATAGTGATAGCTGAAGCCATCAAACCAGTATACGCTACTGATCAGATGCAATCATTACTTAGGGTTTTGAATTACTCGTATATATCGTAATATTTTCTCAATTAACATTTAAACCGGAAGTGGCGGTAGATCTCTAGCACTTCTAGTTTTAGTAAACAGATTCGATTAAAGCTGGAATATATTCTTGGAATGCTTAATTGATTGTAGAGAACAATAACTGTTTTTACTCTAATCAACTAACGTGGAAGTGGTTGATTTTTGCAAGTTAAGAGAGAAGATTGTACCTATTCTTAAAACGTTACGTCAATTCAGATTCTTGCTATCTCTTATCGCTTTGCTTGATGAAGATCAATATTGAAACCGGAAGTTATGATGGATTTCTGTCACTTCCGGTTTTAGTAGAGAGTTAAAGATAGAGATTAAATGTAATAATCTTAGAACACTTAATATCGATTACTAAAAACTTCTTTTCGCTACCTATATCATACTTCAACCTATTTTTTTTTTTTAAATATATATATACTGCCCGAATCCGTGCGTACATATAGACCACGGGATAGACCATATGAGACCCAAGGACTTAATGAAGTTAAGAGTCTTCATCCCGGCGAAATTAAAATACCGCAAATTTTACAGTAATTAGGTAATATCTTCAAATAGATAAAAGATAATTGAAATGTGGAACAAAAGCGCCCAAGACAATATTATTTTGCATAAGGAACCGTTATCACAAGTCACCTAGTGGCTTTCCGTTTTCAGCTGTTTAGAAACGCGAAAATAAATACCGATTTTCAAAATGGCTCGAAATCAAAAGCAGATAAGTGAGTCGTGATAACGGTTTCTTATGTCTAGGGCGCTCTTGTTCCACATTTCGATTATCTTTTATCTATTTGAAGATATCACATAATTACTGTAAAATTAGCGGTATTTTAATTTCGCTGGGATGAAGACTCTTAAGGCTCCTCAACGCAGTTAGAACATGATACAGTTAGCACCATGCTGATCACTGAGGTAAGGATCTAATTTACAGAGGAGGGCCGCGATGGTTGTGGTAAAGCCTTCACCTCTGGTGCATGGGGTCCTTGATTCGACCCCAGCTCGCGGCAAATGAGCTTTGTGGAGGACAAACATCGTGTGCGTGAGTTTCCTCGGGGGCTCTCCCGTTTCCTCTCACTATCTTCATTCTACCATTTCATTCATTTCTCATCATCACCGTCTCCTTTAGCCTAGCCGACATAACATGGGACGTAAAACTTAAAGATTTCATTTTACTTTTTTTTTTTTTCAATTTACAGTGGCTGAGAGGCACATTAGAAGTAATGTAGAACGAGAATTACTGTAATTCCCTCCCCTGATCCAGCGGTAATCGAATCCAGAACGTTCAGTTAGTTAGAAAACAGGCTACAAATTACGCTCATGTGGTTCCTATAATATGTATTACATACATAATTTAAATGATTAAACTCGTGTCGTATACAGGTCTAAAATAGTTTAAAGAGTGGCGGTGGTTGAACGTTAAAAGTGTGTGTGTGTGCGGGGAGGGGGGAGAAGTCATGATCTGAATATTTGCATATAAATGTTAGTTTTCCTGCTTGTTTCTAACATTTTGTTTGACGAAAGGTTGTATAACTAATAGGGTACTATCTTTTCCAGTTAAAATACTGTATATCGTATTTCATATTTTATTAAGTAAATTGACAAGAGCAACGCCAGTAGTAGTAAGTAATCCTTTGTACTCTTAAACAACGAAAGTGTAAAAAGAGATTTGATTCCTTGTTCGTGAACATCTTGGAATTCTGTCTGGAAAA
This sequence comes from Thermobia domestica, assembly GCF_964235325.1. Taxonomy (NCBI): domain Eukaryota; kingdom Metazoa; phylum Arthropoda; class Insecta; order Zygentoma; family Lepismatidae; genus Thermobia; species Thermobia domestica. The sequence goes on along the minus strand of NC_137458.1, from coordinate 85,008,340 downwards.
CTGTGTAATCAGATTATTGAATAACAAATTTGCAGAACAAATAAATAGAAAGGATAATATTAATCACAGTAATAAATAATGATGCTTGTTTTGCAAAAGTTTTATTGAAACAGAGATTAATGAACAACTTAATTTTTAATTCCACACATGGTATTAAATGTATGTTATTACTCTGAGAGAATGAAAGACAGTAAATACTACAAACATATGCTACGACATTTAAAGAAATATTTGTTTTTGGAACTTCCCGAAATATGTTCGGTGCCATTAGGTGCAGTTTTCACTTTCTTGGAGCACATCAAAACACAACAATATTTAGAATCACTCCATACTCCAGTTATACAAAATAACACTAAAACCTAAAATTATGTTGCATTCACTAAATTTAATTGTATATACACTCGTACTTCACTCGTATATTACACTGCAAAACAATGGAAAAGGTAGAGGATGTTTCTTATTACGCTTTTTCCCCCTTACTTTAGAAAGAAGAAAATACATTTTAGGAACTGTCAAGTTTTGTGCAATTAAAAAATAACTTGAAGGGTAAGGGGAAAAAACAAGGAATGTCCATGTATGTGCTTTTTCGGGTGCTTTGCCCTATCTGTTGGTGACTCTTGGTTCTATTTGACTGTATATACCATGCATGCGTAGATGTAGAAATGTCCATATAAAATGGCCAAAAGATTTAACTAACCCTATTCTTCTTACGCGGTTTGCAATATTAAAACGCCGTTTTCTCGAAAATGCAGTTTTGTGACATTCCTTCTTTTTTCCCCTTACCCTTCACTTGTGAAAGACTTTTTGTTTTCTTTTGCGAAATGCTCTCTGAACTAGTTTCAAAGCGGCTGACTAACGTATCGAGCCCTTGTAAGAAATGAAAGTATGCTGAAATTGTTGTGCTCCAATAGGTTTATTTTTGGGTTATTTTCTGTGACAATTAAAACGCAATTCCTGTAATTTTCTTTAATCCACGGGAAGACAACCAATACATACAAAAACTTTATATTTCTAAATGAAACTATTTACATTAATGAGTTACTTCAAAAAAGTGTGGGAGCAACTGCCCCCTTTGCCCCCCTATGAATGCATTCTGTTAAATGTTGAATCGTAATTGAAGATATAACCCTCCATAAAGTTTCCTACCCTGATTGTGTGATAGTGTCGATGATGCCAACTGCTAGGATTGTTCGCCGTTAAATTGTAATGAAAGGGCTGTGGCTAGGAGGGTGATGGTAATGTACTCAAAACTCTCATTTCAACATTTCTCTCTGTCACTCTTTCACGCACTGTATCTGAATAACATACATGAGGCGTGCGTACAAATACAAACACATACACGCGGGCATAAATACATGTATGTATAACAGCTTATTTGTTTAACGGAATCAAATCATGACATGTTTACGCTATACTCATGAAAACGTTGTAACATTAAATTAAATTCTCTTTGTGTGAAATGGGGTGGGGGTACCCTTCTTCGTATACAGACTTAGTTGATCGTTCAAATTTGATAACCACATTCACGATTAAACTGGAGAATTAAACTGGAAATTCAATTAGGTCTTGTTTTCATTATTTCCCTCTGTGACACATTTTAAGGTTTATCCACAATCGTTTCTCTTTAGCATCACAATGTAGTATCTGTAATAGACGCCTACATACTTACTCTTTAACTCAACCTTGAATATTTGTCGACCAACCCTCTTAATAACTAAATTATTATTACAATATTACGTATCTTTTTCAATGGGATATCCATCACATATTATTGGTAAAATTCTTCGCTTTCGCGTTTATTTCATTATTTTCATTTACGGTATTTTATTTAACAAGGATTTTCAGAGGATTATTCTCTTTACACACTCATAGTTCAGTCTGTGAACGTCTATTACTTCTCAATGAGACAATCCAGAATTTAGGTTACTCATTGCTGTGTAGGAATAATTTTCGTTCCTGCATTACTTTCCCCCCACTTTTTCTTTTTTAAAAAAATTAGTCAACAGTATTGAGGGTTTTCCGTCTCGTCTATGGCTTATCAGCCATTGATTTCTCCGAGATAAAAATTTCCGTCATTTTAGGCAAGATAGGAATTTCCATCTTGGCTAATCCCACTTTGCCTAAAATGGCGACTAGGAAATTTCTGTACTAAAAGAGGAGTTTCTGTCCTGAGATTACTGTCCATCAGCACTACGAAATTATGAAATGAGAAAGCGAAATTCTTATTTTCCCGTTGCTGATGTTGAAATATTGCATATAGACAACAAGTAAACACTCCGAACAATGGATGTAACTCTTTAGGGAGCTATCCTTCATGTTAGTATTAATTAGAAACAAGTAAGCATAACCTATCTGTACATAATGCAGTATTTTGATATAGCCAGAAAAAACATATTTCAAATTACAGTTTAATATTAATATTTTTAAAATTCTTTTTTTATAGTTGTATACCAACTTAACATTATCAGTAGCTCATTAGCTGCTGTTGAAATCAATCTAGGTTAAGCGGGTCCAAATTTTGAAGTTTCCTTATTTACGTAATACGATAAGAAAATAATTCTCCTTCATAAGTTTTACCAAAACTATTCTATAATTTTTTACAAAAACTGGAATATTGCGTGTATTTTCTCTGGATTTGTCAATAATATCCGCTACTTCGTAAAAAAATGAAGCAATTTGGAGCCTATTTTCTTTGAGGCTTCCCAATGAATCATCCTCACTGCATGAAGTTAAAATCAATGGAGAATAAAAGAGGCTGATTTACCCTCCCTCCAATGAAAAGATGTGTTCCCCGATTAAATAAAATTATGTAAATGATTCCCAATCATGCCTACTGGTTTGGTTTAAATAAAGTCGGAACTGAAAGAGTAAATTTACCGCTCTCTGTCACGATCTAGAAAATGTTCCTCTTTACTTTTTCTTTATATCTATATCTATCTATCTAATATATACAGTGGCGAATTCAGGATATGATCAAGAGACGGGCTAAATCATAGTTTGCCGCTTTATCCAGTGTAAAGGAGAAGTGAAGCTAATTTTATCCAGTGTAAACCTGAGCGTCAATGGGGCGGCTATAGCCCCCTTGGATCCACGCATGCATATATATATATATGGTGTATACGTTCTATGACTCGCACAATTTCTACTGTTCCGAGTTAAAATCAGCCAATAATGAGTAAATGAATTTCTCTTGTCCCCTTCATATTAAAAATATATGTTCTACGAAAATTTATTAAAAATTCTCAAATTTTTGTGAAACAATACAACTGGTAAAGAGTAAGGCAGGGAAAAGTTTTAATAAAATAAGAAGAAAAGTAAGAAAATAACTATCTCTGATATCTACATTGTGTGGGATCTCTACCAAAACAAGCCTCAAAATTTTATAGAGTTCAACGACTACAGAGTTGGTCAGTCCTAAAAGATCTTCCTCCTCCTTAATAAAATGTCTTTGTCCATTGTCTTCGTTATAAGTTGCAATATTTATTAGATCTCACTCAATATATATTGGAAATTTCCCACTTGTTCCTGATAAACGGGAATAGGAAAGATAGGCCTAATAGTGACCAAAGACGAATTCAATATTTCAACGGATTTACATGATCCATGGCCCATACATCATGCTGAAAAAGTTATTTTGACTTCTGTCTGTCAGTCGTCTAATTTCTCCGTTCATCGATTGATACGTAAATGTGTTTGGATGCCAAATTTTAAGGCCTTCATGAGATTCGACAAAGTGGTTTTATGACTTTGAGCCCTTTCTGCAAGCATAAGTGTAATATACTGTGAAGTGAAAATCAGAATTCGATTTATTCGAAACCAATTCTAATAATTTTATTTACGTTTTAGAAATCAGTCTTTCATATTGAAAGTGCAGCTGATAGAAACTACCAATACTAAAATTAGTTTATTGATTTTCATATATGAGAGAAATTAATAAATGGTGTAGACTATTTTTTTTTCAAATGTGTTTATGACATCAAATTCGCAACGCCAGTGGTTTATTAATGTAGTGCAAAAATTTGCTCATTAGTACAGCAATTCTCTCGTCACAATTTTAGGCAAGATGGAAATTCCCATCTCACCTAAAATGGCAAAAATTCTTATCTTGGAGAAATCAGTGACAGCGCTGAGCAAGATGAGATTAGGCAAGACGGGATTGAACCAATAATAATTAAAGGCGATGAGGTTTCTTTTACGGTTACGAAAATAAAATGGACGAGATTGAAATAAGTTATTAACAGAGTAGTATAATTTCTTTTGAACATACTTTTATACAATACACTTTCCGCTAGGATAATTGAGGGCTATCTTCTTATTAACAAAGATTTAGAAAATGCATTAAAGAGCAATATATATATATATATATATATATATATATATATATATATATATATATATATATATATGAGATAAAATAAAAAATGAAACGAAGCTCTTCTTAAGGTTGAAGGCTTGCTTTTATATCACGCTCCCAGTAGTCACATATTCGGGAAATAAAAATGCAGTAATGAAATAATCTTATGAAATAGACAGAACGCCTAGTCTTCTGCAACCAACCAAACTTCTAAGTGTTTGGGTTGTATAAGTAACAGGCGTTCCATAATTATTTATGAATATTATTAATTTTACCGGAAAACCGTGAACTAGAACGAAAATTTTCTCTGTCTGTATATAAAATATTACTTTATGATCACGTGTATGTATCCGCATAAACATCTGAGCTCTAGTTAGTAAGAAGTTACGTAAACTCTAAGTTGCAGGATTTTATTCTATCGAACAGAAAAGTAAGCTAATAAAAACATTGTAAGAAGGAAGGTGATGTGTACTAGTAAGTTTTGCTGTTCAGGAAGCAATTCGTCTTTCATTGATTATTTTCAAACATATATATTTATTATACACTAAGTACGTATTATATTTATAAAATAGCTTATCATCTAGTTTCTTACACCTTAAATTAACGTTTGATAAAGGTTTGTTTCATGTTTATTTCTTCTAAATAGCAATCAGATATTTATATATTGGGTGGAGGTATAAGAACTCCAAATTCCAACTTCAATCGCTCCTAAGTCAGGAACCAAACATCTACATACCGTAATATTTCATATGCGTTCTCGGTTTGTCAGGGTCTACCATTGTCGTTAGTATTGTTAAGATCAGATTAGATGCATCGATCTCGTGCGATGTATATTGTTCCTTTTAAAACTTTTAAATCAAGTGAGAGTTATACTATTGAAACCATGCACTCTAAATTATCTAATCTTAGTGAATTCATAGCTATGGATATCTTATTTTAATAATTGCAACCCCCCCCAATTTCAGTTTCTTGGTCGCCGAATTTTCAAAAAATCCTTCCTGAGGGATACCTTACGTCACAAATCCTATGCTTCGTCAAAATTTTAAGTTTGTAACTCAAGAGTTTGATCAAGGCTTTGATCAGTCAGACAGGATCCAAGGAGCCCAAACTCATGATGTGAGCGTGATGTCTGAATGTTTTTTAGGTCGAATGACCATGATGTTGGAAGAATGTGAGCGTTTTGATATCGCAAGAATGTTGTGAGCTTGCGGTCGAGTGAGTGTAATATCAAAAAGATGATGTGATCGTGAAGTCGAATGAGTGTGATGTCCAAAAGATATGAACGTGAGATGGAATTGATGTCTTGCTTGGGTTCGAGTGAGGCTATTCCTAAGTGGGGTACCTTTGGTCAAAACTACTATAGAGATAGAACATTCTTACAAAGGGTCGAGAAATATTAGTATATATTTTGATAACGACGGATTGAGTTCATCACGAACTCAAGAGATCTAAATGACCAGATTCATGCATACTTCATATTTTACCTTTTAAAGCCAAGCAGTATAAATATATATATTGTGAGAACAGATATATAATAAAAAGAAGCACAAGTAAACGTGTCATAAGTAGTACTTCATAAAAAGAAGAATGAAAGAAAGCACAACAAATTTTTATCTACAAGTAATAAAATTCATATAACATGACCATCGCATTACATATCTGAATGTTTTGATGAATTGTAGGGCTTCCTTCTATCAAACATGGAAAAAGAATTTATTTCTCTGTTGATTAAATCAAGAGATAATAACACTCTCATGCAATTACTGCTTTGCTTCGTTTTTTTTTTGTTCTTTTAATAACAAAAAATAAAACAAAATGTAATGCTGTTTTTTCCTATTGAAAAAAAAAAAAAACTAAAAACTTTGGAAGGCAGGTGTTTTTATGGCGGAAGAAGCTTTCCGGCTTTTACGTTCATAACAATTTGTCGATGCTTTTTCTTCCAGCTCTTCACTTGGATAATAAAGTGAGGAATGACGATTCGTTGATGCAGGTGTTAATGCTTTTTCAGTTTTTTTTTTTTTATTTATTTTCTTTTTCGTTTCAAATTAACAAACATACCCAAAAGCTTTCTTCTGCCTTTTTCTCTGTGAGGAACACAAGCTTCCAATGTTACGTGAACTCTGAGGACAAAATAAAGTGTTTTTGTTACAACACCGCCGCTGTTCAATTGCATCACTTACAGTAGATCCTGTTTCGTTGTTGCTTCTTTTCTTCAATACAGTTTTACACAGTACAAAAATATTTAAGAAAATACGACAATATGAAGTGTAAAGCTAAGAGGACCATTCTTTCTCTCTCTCTCTCTCTCTATGTGTGAGAGGAAGAGAAGGGACAACTTGTCCCCTAAATTGCTCCTTTTTCTTTTTACTGTTTCTTCAAGGCATACTCTTGGGGGTCTAGGGCTTTGCCCTCCGGAGTTAAGATAAATAAAAGTGCGATTACATTCCAATCTTGTGCAGGATACGAAATTTCAAAAGCAGGATGATGTTAGAACTTGAAGCTTTTTTTTTTTTTTTTGTGTGTGTGTGTGGAGGAAGGTGTGTAAGATTGGAAACATTGTAACTACATTTAGCCTCTGTTTCAAGTATAAGACTCTTGTTGTATGTGACTCCAGTGAAGCCTCCGCACATTTAATTACGCTCCTTTTGTGGACAAAATTTTCTGAAAGAAAGCCTGTTTTTGTGTAGAGCCTATTTTTGTAGTACACTCAGATATAATTATCTTTATATATATTGTTTTCGAAACAATTAACTATTTTCAATAGCACGAAGCAAAAAGAAACATATTTTTTTAAAAAATAACATTTTAAGGACTGCATCCCTCAAAGTTTCTTCCGTTTTGGGGAAAGCCTCTGGATGCATCCTGAATCCTGAATCTCCATTGGTTCAGAAATGACGTCCTTTCAAAATGATTTTAAGTTTGAGAAACAAGAAAAAGTACACTGGGACTAGATCCGGAGAATAGGGTGGGTGCGGCAGAACAAGAGTTTGATATTTTGCGAGATAACTGCGGAAGAGTAAGCATATTTGGCACGATGCACCATCCAAGTCTGGCTTTCTCACAATTCAGGCAACATTCTTCAACCGCGCTAAAATGTTCTAGTAAAACTGTTTATTTACTATTTGACCACGTGATACAAATTCATGATGGGCAGTGCCTTTTCAATCAAAAACCATAAACCTATAACCAGTATCATCTTGATCTTTGACCAACTCATCGTGCACCCCCTCCTTCCATCACAATGTAGGTATTCTACTATCACCGGCAGGTTATTTGCCTAAAATTCAAAAGCATCCTTGCTCTGAATCTCAGCTAATCTATTGGTTTTGATGATAATAATTAAAACTAAATGCTTGACAGAGTAGCCCTTAAGGGATCCAGAGCCTGCGAACCAGCTTGTAGTGTTCATGCCTTTGAGGTGACATACGGTCAGGACATCGACTCCCTTTACCATTAATGCTTTTTAGATTGGAGTTCGCTACTCCTTTCTTCCAAGTAGCTTCCCAATTCTCCTCACCGCGCTGAGTGGACGCTGCAATGCCAATACCATCTGGTGAGTACGAGCTGTCACCCATCATTCCTCTGACCTGACCCGATACTGCTTGATTTCGCTTATCTCACAGGAAGAGTTATTTCGCTGCAGCTAGAGTGTTGACTTTGACAATAATAATTGGCATCAATATATGAGAAACATATTTGAACTGTATAATATGGTACCGTTGATGCTTCTGTTTTTAACCATTTCGCCTCTTTACTTCCTGGAGTTTTATAACAGTGTTTCTTCCGGTTTTGTAGTAATAAGTTAACACTTTTTCCTTTAACTTTTCCTCTCATAGCCTTTTACAGAATTTTAATCAAGCGAAGAAGTCTACTGGAAGATGAACGAATTGACCATCTGTCAACATTTTTATGATGATAGACATAAAACTCATGTACCATGTTAGCAATAAAACACTTGTTAATGTAACGGTGAATGTTGCTTTGTAAATAATTAGTACATGTAACACATGCCAATTTTTCAGTATTCGTGCTTTTCTGTAAAAAAGTGTTGTAGTGAGTGCGTAAATTCAAGAATAGTAGTAATTTAAATAAAGGAACACGAAGACTTTGTATCTGATGTAGGATATTATGTTGAAATGTCAGACTTCTGGAAACAATATCTGATTAAATTCAATTGCCTTTGTTCCTGTTCTAAACAAAGTGATCTTGGTTAGGGATGTCTACATTTTTTTCTTTCAGTTTGTCTATGACGGAGTTTTTAGTCTATAGAACCTTATATTACAACTTAGGCTTCGCCTTCAGTGGAACTGAATGCGAATTTTTGAACTCAAGTGCCTTTTCTTGTATCCGAAAAGATCATCCTCTCTCTCTTAAAAATTCAATCTGAAATTTAAGTTTAAAAATTCGTCTCTCTTGAGAGAGCGATAACAATGTAGTAATGCCTTCTACTCAAAAAGAAATAAAGAAAAAAAAGATGATGATGATTTGCATTCTCTGCGATACTACCATATTGTGCTTGAATAAGCATCAATGTGTTGCCGACTAAGGAACTTACATTCTATTTGCAAGGGAAGTCTTCTTAGGCATAACAGGGGGCACGGTACATATCTGAAGGGTAGAGCGCTTATCCCTGGTGCGTATGGACCCTGGATCGATCCCCGGCCAAGTAAGTTTCTGGTGGACAACATCGTGACCATAGGTTTTTTCGGAGTACTCCCGTTTCCTCCCACATTTCATTCCACCAATTCTTCCATCATCATTCACTTGCTTTAATCATAGTCTTCCTTAGGCTAACGAGCATAGTCGTAGGACGTAAAACTGAAATATTTCATTTCACTTTCCTTAGGTATTAAGAAGCCACTCACCTCATAGTATTACTGTACACTACAATCTTCTTGGGTACTGTGATAATTATAATATAATATTTATAAAATATATAAAATTAAAAATATAAATGAAATACGGGAAGCAGAATGGTTTAGCAAACATTCGTAGCCATGGATTCTGTCTGTCTTCAGTGTTATGTTGAATTCACATGCTATTCCTTAGCCCGCCCTCTCTCTTCCTTCCTATCAATCCGCCACCTTATATCCACAGAAGTAACAAGGAAGGTTGGAAGAGAGTATTAAGCGGGAATCTTGCTTCTTTAGCTCTCTAGGGGTATGTCAAAGTAATAAACAAGTAAAAAAAAAGAAAAAAAAGAAGCCAAGATTCATAGATTATGGGAGGAATGCCTCCCCCTTCGTCGCTTCTCCAGCCTATCAAGGAAAAAATTTATAAACATAAACTAAGGTCGACAAAAGAGTATCAGCTTAAATAAAAACCTGAAATTGCCCTGGAATAACTCTTTATTGACTAGTTAAAATATCTGTACCATGAGGTTACTCGCTCTGTAACCGCAAGCTCTCCTAAAGGCAGAGACCTCCACTATTAGGCCTGCTGTCTCCTAACAAGTTCCTCTAATTTCTCTAAAGAACTTAAATTATTATTATGGACTCGAACAGGAACTCAAGCCTCGCTCCAGCCTTCGTGAATTCCCGAGCCCTTAAAATCATCCGAGAACCTCATTAAAATTCTCATCCCGGCAAGCACCGAAAAGGTAACTGCCCAAGTCGTTCTCTCAGACAGAATCAGTGCCAGCATTAAAATCTAAAGAGAAACCCTCATTTTGGGCTACTCTGGCCTATGTCCCTAAAAAAAATAATGATCTAGCTATTGTTTACGAAGTCGCAGGCTTCATCACTTAGAAACCTGCTCAAAACTATCAGGAGCAGCTCATTCCGCCCGCTCCGTCCAAAAATTCTTAAAGTAAAAAAAAAAAAAAGAGAACTTTATTCACCTATGTCTGGACATAGAGACAACCCTCTTACCGGAACAAGAGAGTCCCCGAAGAAAATCTTATAAGAAGTGAATCCTGGAAGAAGGGGTGGGTTGACTTATATAGTCTCAAGCCTCTCGCCAAGTGGTCAGCCTTCCACACAATTTCCCCCTTCTTCCCTGTAAAAAAAAACGAAAAATAGAAAGTGAAGCTTCCCACGGCGTATAGGGGAGTCAAGTCCAGAGCTCATTTTGTAACTTTCTAAAACTGCTAAAATAAAAAAAAATGTTAGAGGCATAACAAGAATTCATTTACACAAGATTCTTAACATTTTAAAATATATAAAAACAAAGCAAGAAATTAGCATTATATACATAAGTACCTTGGCCAAGGATTTTTCATACCACTAAAATTATATTAAATACTAATTTAATTACAAAAATATTTACAAATGAAACAGCTATGCACCAAAGGTGCTATAGCACACACTCAAAATACAAAATCATTTGGATTGTTCTAAACTTTTCTAAAACTTATTTCGGCTTTTCCTATATTTTCCCTGGACACTTCTTCTAGAAGCATTTCCCTTTATCAACTGTTCATTCGGTTTCACTGCGGACGACGCTGTATTCGCAAGATTTTGGTCAAACAATCCCAGCATGTTGGGGTCTAATCGGTTGCATAAACACCTTTTAATCACTTTTTGCACTTCGAATTAGTGGAGACACTAAAATTCATTTACATGTGATAGGAAATTCGTTGGATTTTACTGGAGACATCCCTTTCTACGTAACTCAATATTGTGCACAGAGTCTTCAAGTCTCTCTCAAACGACCATTAAACATCAGGTAGTTCAAGAGTGGTATGAGTCATGTAAATATTGTAATGATTTTTACGTTTCATTCCAACAAACTAATTTTGATATTTTAAGTAAGTGAAAGAGCTCAATCCGAAGCTAAAGAGCTGATTAGTTGCCTGACTTGGGTTGTTAGTGGTTGAAAAGGGCGTAAGTGGCGCCTGGTCTGCCATAGTTCCTTTATCCATCGCTTGATTCGGATCAACAGGTATCTACGCTTCTTTGCACCACTATCCTTGGACAAGGGCGGGATGAGTCACGTATAGTGGTAAAATGAAGAAATTGAGCTAATACTAAAAGCATTGGGCGTTTTCCCTAAGATTCAGGACTAGTTTTTATGGACATTAGATAAGTGGTTCGTTAGCTGCCCCTCTTTTTAGTTTCATTTCTAAATTTTACCTTACGCACAATTACGAGTATTTTCTGCTTCCCTCCATTTTTCTAAACTTTTGTTAATAAGGCAATAACATTAAGTTACGCCACATTTTTCTCTTTTTCTCCATTTTTCTCTACGTAATATATAAATGATTTTAAAAAAGATCTTTTTATAAAAGATTTTTTAATTTTTTTTTTTAAAAAAAACTATCATTATTTTTTAATTTCTGAGTTTAATTATAGAACATAAAAGAATTGTAAACGGGTCTTAGATTACTAAATACCTGAACCCCTTCTCGCTGGTTTATTGGGTAGCACGTACGCCTTTGTTGCATGGGGTTCCGGGTTCGATTCCTGGTGGGAAAACCTTGAAATTTGAATGTGTCAAGATTTCTACTTTCAGGATTCTACTTTCAATTGAAGGTCTACGTCTCATACAGACTCGTTATTGAAAGGAACGCTAAACCTCATTTCAACCAACCTAAACACTTGTGATTTCACGACAGATTTTAGAAAAGTTATATTCAATTAATATTAATGTATTTCACTGATTAATGTTAATTGTTTTCGTATTAATAATTATGTCAAAAGTTGACCTGATACCAAATATATTATGTTGCTGTTATAGATTTTACGTGAGAAGATCTTTACAATAAATCCTAGAAACGTTCAGTCTGTTGACCTAGAGAATGAGGTGGATGGACACATATTAAACACAAATTAATCAACGTTATTCAAGAAGTACAAGCAACGTACTATTTTTAAAACTCTTTGCAAGAGACTGATAAAACAATTTGCATTTTGAGATCATTTAACGTACTTAAAGAGCTGGTACTTGTTAAGACCAAATGATATACATGTTTAAAGAGGAAAATTATGGTCTAGCTACGCACTGCAGGCGACATGCATGGTGAACAGTGATTAATATCTTTTGATTTTCATTAAGTTGTCTGGGAAGTTCTTTGTGCTGTCTTTGAAGCATATAATTTCCTGTTCTTGAAAGTTTTTTTTTTTTTTCATTTCTTTCTTTCTGTAGAAATATAAAACAAACTCAACTCCCTGGTATTACGCCTTACACACGGCGTTTGGTTGGATGATAATGCGTGGTCAACATTTCGCCGTAACACTTCAATCAAGTGGCTCACTAATATCGCACACAACACAGGAAATTATATGCTCCCATCCAGAATCAAACCGGAAACTATGTGTATCAAAGGAATGTGAACTAATTTGTGAAATGGTGCTAAAAATACGTGAAGTATCAAAAGATATCAACGGCATTTCTTTTTGTATAGGTATTGTTCCGTAATTTTATTATATGCTACATGTATACACGTAGTTCTACTGTATCTATTAAATATATCAACGCGAAAATTCATATAAACCTAGCTACAGACAGAGATACGTAAACAATTTCTGTCTTACGCTTATGGACTGTTCTAATAACGAGATAATGCAAATTTTGAAGACGTGCCTTGAAAGCAGATATACTCACAGTTTGTACTTCAGTCCGAAAGTTTTTCCGATAATTATAGTATTTCCTGTTTTTACGTCCATCTACCTTTATGCAAATGATCTACCTTCTTCCAACATGCGATATCACAAAATTCTGGAAAGTGATGGGGTCAGTTTTTCGAATGATTGAAACACGTAAAACGTTTAAAATTACTTTGTGCCTCTAACAGTTGAATACACTTTGAATATTGCTCTGGCGGTCGATTAATTCTTCATCATGTAAGCCTATTGCAGACTAACTGTGGTCAGTTTGAGCATCTATTGTTGAAATCTTACTTGGTGTACTTTTAGGCCTCCTAGATCTAAAAATAATTCTTAATCTGCAAGTTGAGCTTTTTTTTTAAATTTTTTTTAAAGGAAGGTCCACAAAGTCCAAGACAATGTCCTTGAACTTGAACTTTCCATCCTTTCTCGCACACACTTCGACTACTACATCGTTTATGTTTCGTTAGTTCGAGAGAAATAAGCCGAAAACTGAAAACAGTGTTCGAAATTTAATTCAATTTTTCATTTCTTTTAACCTAAACCGGTAGTCGCCAAACTTATGCAGGTTCTGAGCTACCGTAACGTTTTTAAATCCTACTGTGGGCTACCAACCAAAAGAATTACCAACTTTCTTATATATATATATATATATATATATATATATATATATATAGTCTAAGAGGCTTAGGTGGGCGGATCATGTAGCTAGAATGGAAGAAAGTAGAAACGCTTTCAAAGTCTTGACTGGAAGACCAATCGGAAAACGACCATTAGGAATACCTAGGCGCAGATGGGAGGACAATATTAAGATGGATCTCGCAGAGATTGGAATACAAAGTAGAAACTGGATGCAGCTAGCGAAGGATAGAAGTCAGTGGAGAGCTTTTGTGAACGCGGCATTGAACCTCCGGGTTCCATAGGCCATATATATAATAATTTACATTTCTAGTAAATATGAAATCAAAGTACCCAAGTTATCAAATGTCTAATATACACACGATAATCATAACGTGCACAACCTCACGCGTATACAATCAACTGTGAGATAAGGCTGACAATTGCAGTTGTCGTCAGCGCCCCCTGTCGTTAGTGTCAGCTCAGTGGAGGAATCAAGGTTAGCCAACTGAAGCGTTAACACTAGCTACCGAAAATGTCCCTGTGAGCTGCTCTAGTAGCTCGCGATCGACGAATTGGCGATCACTGACCTAAACCATCCACATCGGTCACCCACACGTTAATGTAAGTTCCTGAGTAATCGTAAAAACCGTTATGAAGTCACGTAGCATGAATTCATTTCGGAAAGAGTAGAAAGCTTTTTTGGAGGGTGGTCCAAATTTAATATTTTGATAAATTATATTAAAATTTATAAAATCACTTCTAAAATTAGACTAAATCTACAGAAAAGTCGGGATTTCAGGACAGTTTCTGGACAATCAGGACCCACCTCCTGCGTACGGCCCTGCCGTTATGGTATAGTACATCGTTACCTGCGAATGTGGACATTAATATGAATATCATCAAGTCTAGAGTGAATACCAAATAACCTACCATCCCACTCCAGCTCTTTTCCTTAGTTCTATCCCCCACCCATCGCAATTCCCTTGTTAACGTAACATTGAAAGGAAGACCAGGATTCCTCAACAACTGCCCTCTGGCTGCTACCCGTTTCACAATGTGAAATTAACATGAAGCATCTAGCAAACCATTTCGTAGTTACAATGGAAGTACATTAGGGTAATTATGTTCCTTTACAAGAACAAAGGGAGCTAACACAAACATATATAGAAGCACAAACAATCGTATACAGTACACGCACTCTCACTCACACACACACACGCACCTACTGTACATACGTACACGCAAGGATTTTTGTATTCGTTTCAAAGGAATTATCTGCCAGTGGGCGCTGCATGGTCAGAAGACAATGATATCTCTTGGCTTGATTTACATATTAAAAGTGTAACACCACCTGGGACACTTGAATTAATAATAATGCAACGTTGTCCCTTTCTCTGGTATTTCTAAGAATTGTGGGAGTACATAAATTACATTTTTTTAAACTAGTAAATATTAGCAGTACATGTTTCTGCTCCCCTACTAGAAATAATGTAGTAGGTTAGGCTTACATTAGACCGAGTTTATCCAAATTCTTCTTTCACCTTCACGTTAATGTTAGCAATGAATTCAAAAATTATAGGAAGTTCGGGTATTATGGAATAGTAGGATAATATGGAATACCTTGTTATCTCGACTGTGATGTGTTGCTTTCAAGTAGAGATGAAAGAAACTACTACCTCACGTTCCAATGATGCTCTACAGTCAGTTTCCTTGTCGTTATGCCATTCGTTGTGTTAATAGACGTGAAAATCTGATTTCCTATTCGTGAAAATTTTTACATGTAAGTGTTTCACAACCTGTATTTTCCTATTGAAATGTAATAGATTTCAACTCTTTGTTTACTATGACGTTGGATATACAGAGTGGTAGTTTGATAAGCGCCATTATCCTATACTCCTTCGAATGCGTTCAACAGCTCTTTCGTTTCCAAGGTGGCGTGGAGGGCAATATGGAATATCCTAAGAAAAGCATGGTATTCCGTATTCAGTATGGTATTCGGTATGGATAGATTACATAAATATCTATCGATATTGGGCAATTAAACATACATTTATGATGACAACAATGCGAAGTGTATTTTTTTTTACAGCATATTTTCTGATGATACAAGTGGTGAGCTAGGGTCCAGCGTTCATCATGTTTAATATGAGCACACAATGATTGTGCCGATCCTGGAGCAGAGTATTATATTTATGACTTTTACAAGTAGTCACATTCAGTTATGGCTTGTCATTCAGAATTTTCATATATTGTCACTGTATTCATTGTATGTTCAACAGAAAACTCATTTCTTTTCTATATAGTATTTGTATTCCATATTACCCAAGTATTTCATATTACCCTACAAAGTGGTTTCTTTACAAATTATATATTTAGCCCACCCCTGTAAGGAAACTTCTTTATGAAGATACGCATAAATAAAGCCAAATATGTAAGGCGTATACTTGTTTTCCTTTTTGTTTCAATGTGCAAATATTAACTGGGTTACAAGCGAAACAAAAATGATATTCCATAATACCCGAAATTTCTCTAATTCTTAAGTGTTCTGATGAGAGTTTCATTTTGCTTTCTCTCTCTCTCTCTCTCTCTTTCTACATGTGACTCTCTTTTATACTACCTCGAGTTCCGGTACCGTTTTGTCAATTTCCAGACATTTGTGTACTTGCGCAATATACATCAATTTCCTATATTAATTCAACTTGATCATCGAGCAGACCTGAATGAAAGTTCAGAGTTTTCGATTCTTTGCTGAGAGTTCTTGAGTTCGAATTCCGCGGCTGTCATACTGACTTTTTTCCCCACTTTCTTCCTTCCCCGGATAATGTGATGCCCGGAAGATATTATCCTTCATACATGATAGATCGCTATAGATGCCGAAGGGTCAGCCTACCTCCTAATTCCTAATGAGCGCAGAATTACATGGCACATAACTACTGGAGACTTTTTCGCCAGAAGTTCATATAACTTACCAACATGATTGGTTAATTTCATCCGCATTTTTAGTATTCAATAATATAATAACTTTTTGTATATCGTTATTTGTTATATTCATTTTCTATAGTCAGTAAGCAAATTTTAGGGACTTTTTATAGAGGTACGACTTGAACCTGACAAGAAAATTCACAGAAACATTATTTTCTGTAGTGTACGCCCATATAAACAATCCCCCAGCAATACTTCTGTTTCTTTATAGAGGAGGATTGCTTCATCATTCCCCCCTTCCGCCAGTAATTTGATCATTTACTACAGTGTTTCAAGAGTAGCCTATATTTACATTTATATGTAGTGTATTTATTGTGAAGTGCGTACAATTAACACATGAGCTGTGAGAAATCTAAGTTTATGTAATCACTCTCTTTAACGGACATTTCTCATTTGGGGAAATTATCACATTCTATCGGTGTCCATTATTGAGAGATTTTACTGTATATGTTTTTCTCTCTCTTTATATAATCTGGTGTCAAGGATTCTAGTGCAAGCTGTTATTTTCTTGAGTCCATAGGCGTAGCCAGAAATATTCATGGGAGGGAATATGTCACAAGTAAAATATTATTATTATTATTATTATTATTATTATTATTATTATTATTATTATTATTATTATTATTATCTTATTGTTTTGTATAATATATGTTAACTTCTTCCTCTGACAGTCCTCTGTACATAAACATGTCCCCCTTTCTTCCTTCATGTTCAGATTTCAAATACATTCGAGTATTTCGTTTTTCCTTTATTTGTCCATTTCATTACAATCCGTCAGTGTGATTGTAGTTTTCCTTCTGTACATAAAAATAGTATTTATTTGTGTGTTTAACTTTCCATCCAATGAAAAGATCTTATGGCTTAGTGTGCGACCAATATTTCCTTCTGGGAAGTACATATGTTACAATCGGGGATCTCACTCAGATCTTCTGTTCAATGCAATTATCGTTTGATGTATCAAGCAATTGTTTATACATTTTCTTCCAGCTTCAGTTAGCTGTACTCAAGTCGCTAGAAGTGCATTGGGGTCCCGGGTTCAAGCCCTGCTCCCGCCAAGTGAACTTTGTGGTGGACAAACACCGTGTGCGTGGATTTCCTCGGGCTTCTCCCGTTTCCTCCCACTTTCTTCATTCCACCATTTCATTCATTGCTAATCACCACCGTCTCTTTTAGCCTAGCCGGCATAGCTGTGGGACGTAAAACTCAAAAATTTCATTTCATTTCAAATCGCTAGAAATGACACATATTTGATGTCAATTAAAATATATCTCGTCTCTTTGCCTTTCCTGGATAAGCATATACTCTACCTATTCACATCTTCTGACCTTTTAGAAGTGATGTGTTGTTATACATGAAAATTAACCCTCCTTTACAAACAGAGATTGTTACAGTTCAAAGATTTAAGAAAAAATGAAATTAGGGATGCGCACGAGACGGGATTTTCCTGACAAAATTCCAATCGAGACACGGCTCTACTAATAGAAAAAATATACAATTTTCGAGTCGAGACATCACTTTTACAGCACATGTTCGAGACGAGACAGCCTCAAATCTTGTCTCGTGCGCATCCCTAATTGAATTACTTCCTATTTCAATATTATATGAGAAAAAGTTAATGGGAGAGATTACAGCCCCCCTTCCAACCTCACCTTCAATACTACTTGAGCCACGCGTCGAATCATTTATATCAAAGGGTAAATATTTTATAAGATTGTTTTCGAGACGAAATTCAAACAATAAGCCATATTTCATATAATGAGGGTAAGAAAGAGAAAAAGAGAGGGAGAGAGAGAGAGAGAGAGAGAGAGAACACCACTCCCATTAAGATAATGCTATGGAAGTCTTCAGAGTTTCATGTACGTATATAGTGTTGTTTTCATTTTGCGCTGTTGAACCTGAGAATAAAGGACTCAGTAGAAGTCAGACCACAAGATTTTTTTTATTATTATTATTTTGCTGGCTTTTCAGTATCCAGCAAGTGATGTGGTTTCTGGGGACGGTGGAGATCTTTTGCAAGCTCATTTTCAACCAGATCGAATGGATGATAGTTGGTAGGTGACTTTTTCTCCTTTTTTTTTTCCACCCCAGCGTTTATTGTGGGAGGGCTCTGTACTGACCTTTACGAGAAAGCTTAAAACGTTTTTGTTTCCCAAACCGTTTCAGTGGTTTGCTCTCGTCTTCTGGCATTACGGTGTACAAAAGAAAACTAAATTACACAGTTGCCAGATTGTAGTGCTCGGAAAAAGGAAATTGCAAGAATAAAGTAATGTGTAATAGAAGATGGAACCAGTGGCTGCTCTTGAAGAAAATCACATCAGTAAAAATTAAAAATGTTATCACAAAGTTAAGGGAGAAAACTTCAGAGAGGGAGAAAGCTGTATACAAGACATTACTACGTTATTTAAGCCTTCGACTCTTAGCTTGTACCGATCGATTATAAATTTTTGAAGAGCCGCCCAGACAAATGACATTAAAACAGTACTTTAACCTAGATCAGAGCTGATGAAGGTATTCGAATAACATTTATTTGTTAAATAACCAAATAACGAGTTTATCTCTCTAAGCATTGTGTATGTCACCGTTGACTCCAGTGGAAGCAAATTTTATGCACTAAGTTCATAATTCAGTCGCAAGATGGTGAAGATTGGTCCAAGTGGTGCTCCCTTTTGGCAAAACGCTGAATTAACAAATTGATGCAACGGCAAGTAGCACAACACTGTAGTATGACAGAAAATTTGGTAAAGGGAAAATGGTTATTTATTTTAGTAGTATGATATTTTGTAAATACTCATAGCTTACGTTTGAAAATAAGGAACAGTTTTTCGCTGATGCTATAAGTCAGTCATATAACATCTTGGCTAACGAGGAAGTTTAAATATTTATATTTTAATTCTTTACGTACAAGATATTCCTTCATCTAGGAAATGAGTCTCAATACGTCACACTTTATCTTCCTACATTAACGTAAAAGGAAAATAACTTTTTCGTAAATCATCAAACCATCGATATAGGAAGAGAAGATTTGTGGAACGACGATCGTAGAATTAAAGTAAGTCTGTTTAAGATTGTGGATAGGTTATTATGAAAATACTCCGATTACGAAGATAGTGGTGAGTACGAAACATCAAATTCACTTAGCACCAATGTAGTAGCGAATAGTCGGGCTCATAACATTTCAATAATTTTCTAATGAGAGTTGCTTCTCAATTTATAAACATGTACAACTTCAGAACGACTTAATCTATTTTTCTATTGTCCCTTGTTTTACTTGTTTTCTACTTTCATGATACTAGATTTAGTAATTTCTTGTTCAAGGAAAATATACTCTGTCTGCCTCATACTATAAGTAATTAACATAAATGACCTGAGCTACGAAAGGGGTAAATAGCAATATGAACAAAAAGGAAAGGTTTTATTAGATTTTGTGGAGCTCTCTTTATAATTTATTTCAAACGATAATAGTTGTCTGATTGAAACATAGTGTAGAGTAACAGTCGTTGAAACATATTAACTGGTAAGATGCTTGCTTCAATATTTCGGAATTATATTCAACAGTATGAAGAACATTAGTCCATGTTTTATTACAGTACTACTGTGTTGAATCATCAACAGAATACATCGGGGAATCGTTGAGAATGTTGGGATCAGAGAGTAGCCATATAAAACTACTTCCGCCCCAGTGCATTTTGGTCAGACACTGAACTACCATCGAAGATAAGAATATCAACTTCCGATCAAACCTGTGCGGTATTTCCTTGCTATGACAATCAAGAATTCTCAAGTCAAACGTTAGGACTTGTAACTTTCCATTCGTTCAACTATTGGTATTGCTACTGTCGGTAGTATAAAAGTAAATTGTTCAGAGTAACAGTTCCTATTTTATTCTAATAGAGGTGCTGGGTACCACAGTTGACACTTGAATCGCGCAGAGCAATGGATAGTTATGTATGTAGTTAAAGTATTAAAAAACTTCGATCAAAAGTTTCGTGTTATAATTAAGCTGGAATTGAGCGCGTATTTGAAGTGCAGTTCAAATATGCATATTTGAGTGCCTGTTTGCAGCTTGAATTTGTTGAAGGATTGATTTAAAGGCGTTTGTATTCCTGGGTCAATCCTGCTTTCAGTTGATTCCATCGAATCGTCGACGCAGACAATCTACACTCGTTACTGCGCGTTAGTATCGAGCTTACACTAGGGCGACGCTATGATCCATTACTGTCAGGAGGTAATTCCGTAATGTAGTCATATCTAGTCGTTCTTTCAGGAAAAATGTTCCGGGGGGCAGTGCCCCCGAAAAACATGTCTGGAAGAAACACTGGACATATCGAACAGTTTACCGTCTGATAATTGTTGTGTTTGGTTCTCTTCTATCCGCTGCTTCCACGCACACATCAATGTCGTGCCTTCACGCCCTGTACGGTCGCTGGTTTCGCGGTACAATAAGTCATTTTCCAGTAGTCCGACTGTGCGATTGCACTCGAACAGTCGTATACTTATATTGCGCTCTTTCACGTATATTTATGCTTGACCACATGCTTCCTTATTTGCTTGTTCATGCCTCACTACCCGAGTGCTTTGGAAACTACCCTCCCCGAAACCGAATCGAAAGCACTGTGAGACCCACACATGCGCCATTCCGTTGAAATGGTAGTTGTTCTTACGTTATACTCTGCGATACAAGGGTACAGTTTGGATATATTCTAGTAATTTCTTAAAATTTCAGTTTTCAGAAAGGGCAGTGCATATTAAGTTTTAGCAGACTAATTTATAGAAAAAGAAAATATGTTTTACCAACAAACTAACTGAATACTTTTCTTCGTATGAATATTTCTTTTTCACAATAACTGACTTATTGTTACCGAACAAATCTATACGAGGATGGCAAAACAGAAATGTATAAAGGCAAGCAAATTACAAACTTATGAAGTCAATTTAAAATACTTTCAGTTCACTGGTGAAAACGAAACATATATAGGTAGGTTTATACTACTAAATAAGGAATTTTTAATTAAGCGATTGCCAACTTTTACCAGCTTACAGATTTCAGTAACCAACTACCAGAACGAAAAATCAGAAAATGACCAAAAAGTGACATCATATTTTGTCATGCTTGTATAGAAATAGTTTGTATTGAAACCTGCTACACACAGCTCAACATTTATCATAAATTTGTATTCGATCAGAAGTAATCTACTTGTGAATCACATGTACGAGTCGAATAATTTGAAGGCTTTGTTTTATGCATTGCTCCAGGATTTGGACATTTTGTGATCGGAGCGTACACGGGCCCACTGTCCTCAGTGGAGTCTGCATTAGCTCGTACTCGCTTCACTTTATCTCATTGAGCTCGTACTATCTCGATCTTGCTTCTCTTTATTTCATTGAGCTCAGGTTCCTAATCCTCAGTGGGGCTTGCGTTAGTTCGATCTCGATTACCTCATTCATGTCGGGCTCACAATCCTCAATGGAACTCGCATTAGCTTGATCTCGCTTCCTTTTACCTCATTGACTTCTGCTTGCTATTCTCAGTAGATCTCGTACTATCTCGATCTCACTTCTTTTTACCTCATTGAACTCTGTTTACTACCCTCAGTGGTACTCACGCTAGCTCGATCTCGCTTCCCTTTATCTGATTGAGCTCGCTATCCTCAGTGAGGCTCGAATTAGTTCGATCTCGCTTCCCTTTATCTTATTGAGCTCGGGCTCGCTATACTTTGTGGGGCTCGCATTATTTTGATCTCGCTTTTTTTTTTACTTCATTGAGCTTAGGCTTGCTATCAGTGAGGCTCGAATTAGCTCGATCTCGCTTCCTTTATCTCATTGAGCTCGGGCTCACAATCCTCAGTGAGGCTTGGATTAGCTCGATTTCGTTTCCCTTTATCTCATTAAACTCGGGCTTGCAATCCCTAATGAGGCTTGCATTACCTCGATCTTACCTCCCCTTATCGCATTAAGCTCATGCTCACTGTCGTCAGTGGGGCTCGCATTAGCTCGATCTCACTTCTTTTACCTCATTGAGCTCGCTATCCTCAGTGGGACTCGTACTATTTCGATTTCGATTACCTTCATCTCATTGAACTCGGGCTCCCTATTCTCAGTGTGGCCTGCATTAGTTCAATCTCGCTTCCCTTTACCTCATTGAGCTCGGGCTCACAATTCTCAGTGGGTTTGCATTATCTCAATCTTGCTTCCCTTTAGCTCATTGAAGTCGGACTCGCAATCCTTAGTGAGGCTTGCATTAGCTCGATCTTACCTCCCTTTATGGCAGTAAGCTCATGCTCACTGTCGTCAGTGGGGCTCGCATTACCTCGATCTTGCTTCTTTTACCTTATTGAGCTCGGGCTCGCTATCCTCAGTGGGACTCGTACTATTTCGATCTCGCTTCCCTTTATCTCATTGAGCTCAAGGATGAATGAACCCGAGAGTCAAGCTCACGAGTTTGGCATCTGCAAATTTAATATCCAGTGGGAGAACATATGATGCGGAACGCCTGTTAAAATGCAAATCCATTTTGCAATAGTTCAGTTTAGTAAAAGCCTCTTTACATATTTACTCAGTCTGTCATCTGGGAGACACAGAATCTGAAGAACTTGATGGATCACCATCAGTTTTGGCCAGGATGTACAAAGTCAAGAGTTAAGAATTGAGTTCGATGATGGAGGTGATCCAACTAATGGATCCCAAGATATGGGCAATCAAAAATCGGTTCCGCATGTATTCATATGGGAGTAGTTACGGATATCATCCTTAGTTGATAGACTATCCGCAGCACTGCTGAGATCAGCAGGTTAGTATTATGTTCAGGATGCAAAATACTAAAAATGTTCTTCGAATACAATGCTAAAATGACACTAAGAGACTTTCTACAAATCTTAAGACTTCAATTTTTCAATTTTCAAATAATCTTTGACCTTAAAGTATACTTCGATTAATTTGAGGTAAAATACTGTATTTAAGCCTAGGCTTAGTAAAATATTAGCTATTACCAAGAATCAAATAAAACTTCACGAGATATACACACTGTGACAACTATTTGTTCGTATAGAATTTCGGCGCGAAAAGTGAAGTTTGAACTGAATGCGATGAAACCGAAATATCAAGACGAAATAGAAACATACTGTACAGATATGGGTAGTTACATTAACCTTATTCAAACGAAAGATATGTAGAAAAAATTGAAAAGTTTTGTATTCGATATAAGTGATTATCCGCCTCGTAGATACGAATTACCTCAAATAAACAAGAAAATACTTCGTAAAATGAAGGATAAAGTAAAAGAAACGATTATAGAATAATTTGTTAGATTAAGATCAAAAATGTACTTAATTTTAAAAAACAAAACAGTAGTTTAAATGATTTAATATGAAAATATTGTAATTTTGCTTTACTGTTACAGCCTTATGTCCACTGTAGATGATTGTACAATTAGAAATTAGATAACAGATGGTCAAACTTTTAACGTTTTTACATTGTTCAATCTAAGAGAATGTAAGAAAAGACTTGTCAGTGATGGTATATTATAAATGACGTATTTGGGTTTTAATCGTTTCATATAGATAAAAGTTTTTAAAGATATCCATCAGTTTGTACTACTGTTTGCATCCATTCTCCAAATAAGGAAGCGGATCTATAGAGAAACACTCTCTTCTATCCATCCATCCAAGTCGAGCGAGAAAAATGGCCCATTAGCGTTTCAATAGGAAGTTGTCATTTTCGTCACTAAGATCACCTTGTAGCATCGTTCCGCTCTTTTTCTGTAGCTGGCGAGAAAATTACAGAGAATCACAGTCGGCTAGCTGTCTGGAGTGTTGTATAGAGAGGATGCAACACAATAGCCTAACGTTTCTTTATGTCTCCTCCGGTATATTATATCTCTTTTCTCCTTCTCTTTATTTCAACTTCACAGATCACTTTCAGCGTTATATGCATGCTGAGAAAACAAGCCTTTTAACTTCCGCTCTGTTAGAACAATACCAATGACTGGCTCTGCAGTCAGAGGCGATCATTATGTATAGAATGGTGGATGAAGTCAATAAATCAGAAAGGAAAGATCCAGCCTTTTCATCCCAGACACAATTGTCTTGCTTCAAATGTTAGTAATACCATGACACAATAGAAAATGATTTTTCAGACTTCTGTACTGGTATCAGGTATATACAAAACGTGACTGCGATTTTTAGACTTCTAAAATATGCTATTCACAAGTATGGGATGTTTTCCAGAACGGCTATAACCATCAGTAGGTTTTCGAAAAATGATTGATTTGTGACGCTTATATACCAAATTAGGAGTATCTTCTTAATGTACTGTATGATTTCAGAATGTAAAAATACCTGATGTATGGATACTACAAAGGAATATGCATGAACCATTTTTAAATTTATTTACATTTACAATGTTTTTGTGAAAGCATGCATGCAAAGCTACATCCAATTATGTGAGTGTTACCACTGAAATCCAAATAAATAATTATCAATTACAAATAAATAGAGAACACTAAGATATCGAGAAATAAAATTTCACATTTTACAACGAAATAGGCTACAGAAACACAAGTTTATTTACTTCTCTCTCCTCTAATAGCTTAAAGGTCAAAATTATCGTGGTTTTGTGTCAGTTGTTAAGTCGTGTAGAAACGTTTAAGGCGGGGAACACTTTCGATTATTCAGTAAATTCGGTCCTCGCTAGACATGCGGGACTTTATGGATAATTTGGAGCTTTCTCGTGGATATATGATTAGTAAACGCGTGCTCAGCATGAAACACCAATGTTCAATTCCCGGTAGGAGCACGTGTGATTCAGATTCTTCATTAAACAGTAGGTATTAAGTCTGCGGCAATTCCTTCACGGAACAGCTTGTTCTACTCTTTTGTCCTCTAAACAATATTTAAATTATTTTAAGACCTGCATTTTCTAGGGACAAAAAAGCCCATTCGCTGTCTTACTGCAAGTCTCCTGCTCTAGACTCTTTCCAGCCTTAGAACAAAGTAGACATAAACAAAGCGAAATGTATTACTCCGCGGCTCACACGTGCTTCGGCAGCCAGAGACGTGAACAGCAAGATCGTCTGCTAGCTTACTGTCGTCGCATAATTTCCACAGTGTTAAGGCTATAGTTGGTTGGTAAATAATTAACGTACTGACACTATATTGGAAATATGTATTTTCTTAAATCCTTATATAAACGAGCTTACCGCTGTTCCTGTGTCCTCTTTTGTGTTTTGTAACACGAGACGAAAATGGATTATTGTCACATATGGTCACCACAAAACTCTGCATTCTGCTATAATTTTAAATGAGTGGGGTAGGCGCGCGAGCGCATACGCATGCGCAGTAAATACTATATGTCCAAATACGCGTGAGGTTGAAATAAAGCTACATCTGTTGTTAAATATTATATATATTGCGTTTATTATCACAAAATGCAGGATAAATTCAGATATCTTTATTTGAAATTATTATTTTAGTAGGGATTATATTGCGGTAGGATACTAGTGCAGTGAGTCCAACAACCAATCACTGGTCATCGACCCACTGGTAGTCAGGTGGGTTTGTTTACATCTACTTTTTTCTAAGGCTGGAAAGACTATAGAAGTGTGCAACACCATTCAATTTGCTGTCGATGTCGAGAGGGTTGCTTTCTTCCGAATGAAACCGAGTAGACACGAACAAAGCGACGAAGTAGAAGCTGTGCGTTTGGCCTGTTCCTACCAGTGCATTGGGTATAGTGGAATTTAACCCATCATACAACTCACTTTATTATGTATTTTTAATCTGCTAAGAAATAAAGGAGTTTCTTCTTCCATTTGTATAACATTATATGTGATATGTCACTTTATACATTTTAAATAAAGATAGGGAAGAATCAGCTCCCCATACTACTAGTTAAACTTGTGCAAAATAAGACGACAATGCAACAAGTGAGTGGTGCCTGTTCCAGGTTCACGAACTCGGAAATTTCGGTTTTACAGAAATGAACCAGCCAGTGTATAATAGATCAAGCAGTGTGTCCTGAATTTAATAATAATGTAGTTTTTTTTTTTTTTTAATGAGACGCCTATTACAAAATTTAAAACGAAAATAAAATCTTACACTAAAGTATTTTCTAAGTAGTCACCATAATTCTACGAAACGGTTAGCTGAGTATTCATCAAGTGATAAATTGCCATATTAGTTATGTTAATTTTTCTACTGAAATGTCGTTTGGAATGTCTCAGAATTGTGTTATCATTTTTTGGGTGTAAATAGTGGGTATCGTGAATACTCCCCATACCATCTCCACCCAAGTAATGTAAAGACATTCGATTACTCAAGGATTGACAGTTAAGTAGATTAGAGGTCTTATTAAACGCTTGCAGGGACCTGGGTTCAGAAGTAAATGCAGCGAAAAGTAGATACATAGAAGTTCGTCAGGATCACAATACGGCAAATTATGGATGAGCTAAAATATCGAATAATACTTTTCATAAAGTGGATACTTTCAAATATCTAGGATCAATATCAACAGGCGAAAACCATATTCACGCAGCAATTGTCGACTAAAAACAGGGAATTCTTGTTATTATTCAGTTCAAAATCTCTTGTCATCGCGAATTCTGCCGTGGAATTTGAAGCTTAAAATACATAAAACGATAATCACGCCTGTTGTTCTGTATGATTGCGAAACATGGTCGCTTACTCGAAGGAAGAACATAGATTGAAAGTATTTGAGAACAAGATCCTGAGACGGATATTCGGACCCAAGAGAAACGGGAATGGGAAATGGTGGAAACTTCATAACTAGGAACCACATAATTTATACGATTTACCCAACATTATTAGGGTCATCAAGTCTAGGGGGCTCAGGTGGGTAGGTCATGTAGCCAGGACGGAAGACAGTAGGAAAGCTTTCAAAATCTTATCTGGGAGACCAACCGGAAAACGACAATTAGGAAGCCCTAGGCGCAGATGGGAGAACAATATTAAGATAGATCTCGCAGAAATAGGAATACAAAGTAGAAACTGGATCCAATTGGCCTAAGGATAGAAGTCAGAGGAGAACTCTTGTGAACGCGGCATTGAACCTCCGGGTTCCATAGGCCATAGAATTGTCTAGTTATCAACATCGCTATAAGATAGTTAAAACTAATGAAAATGTAAAAAATAAGAAAGAAAAGAAGACTGTCTGATAAGTGTCATAGGATTCCTTTAGGAAAACAAGGATTGGAACATAGAAGACATAGAGACGGTAGCAAATTAATGAAAAAGCGTTTCCGACTTCACTCCCATTGCTAATGTAATTTTCCTATTACAGAGAATTCTAGAGCCGCCACTGCTCCGTATTTACACACATACCTAGGTGTGTAGTAGTGATTCCGAACAGTGCAAACTAACTCACGATACCAGAATTCGTAACAAAGGAAATAGGAAAGAAACCTCGTTTTATAGAATTTATGTGAATAAATTTTCCTTATTGTGAAGTAAATTAATGATAATGATATTCTATCTTTTAAAAAGAAAGGAGAAGAAGAAATTTTAAGTGATATATGAACATGAAATTCCGCATCGATGCAAACGTAGAAATATAATTTCTTTCTTGATAGTACATGAAGAAGAAGACTTTTCTGTGTATGTAAAGAAAAGTACAGTAAATCTCGCGCACATTTCGATGAGAATTGAAACCGTCGTCGAATACGATAGATTGAAAGAAGCAAGTGAATTGGAGGGATCAGATTGATAGAACTGTGGGATCGCTAACAGCGGCAATTCAGGCCTTGTTGGTAAACCCACTAATGAAGAACGAGAAGTAAATAGGAATTGATTACGCTTGGCAAAGAGAAAGAGAGAGAGAGAGAGAGAGAGAAAAGTTTCAAAAGGAAATGAACTGACATGGTGGAAAATGACAACTGACGATGAGGTGAGGCCTCTCTCTGTACGTAGCACTCCAAAGAGTTCCATTTGACGGAGTTTAGCTTTTGCTTTTTGCACTTGTGCTTGCTCTCTCTCCTGTAAACAGACGCTCTCATACACAGTGAAGGAGAGAATAAGAGAACAAAAACATATTGTTAACGCATATCGTAAATTTAGGAACATATTTACAAAATGTTATTAAATCAACTAATTGACAGTTCTAGTTCCCACCTTCCTTTGTATCAGCCTAGAACGCAACTGGCCTCTTAAGGAATAAATAAACCACAAGTTTATCCCCCTCCCTGCTATTTGTAACTCAAGTTGATTTCTTGTTTTTATTGTTCATGTGTTGGCAATTAGCGAACTGTAGTGATTTTTGAATGAAAATAGTTGATGTATTACTCCTTCCTATTGTGTAGCTATAGCAGCCAAAATAGCTGTAGGAACGGAAAACCACCATTGTACACTGACGGACATAAGTATTCACCCAGGTACCAAGTGAAGACAAACTATTGTACACGACAAGATAGATTATGAGTTGATCGTTCCTTCTGGTGAATAATTGTTGCAACACTCTATGCTACTTAATTGTACGGAATGAGATGGAGAGCAGAAGCATGTAGTAAAAGACAGAGGAAAACCTAGTCATTGTAGGTCTGTGTGGGGACATAAACATTCACACAGCGACGTACTTAGGGAGAAAATAAAACGAAAGCGCACCAGTTCGTGTACGGACGTTAGCGAGTAAAGTGGTTCTGTGAAAAGACATCTGTGTGAAAAAGAAGAGCCAGGTTAAGTGCTTGATAGGGATGCGCACGAGTCGAGTTGAGACAGAATTTTCCTGAGAAAATTCGAGTCGAGACGCAGCTCTTCCAATATAAAAATATACGTTTTTCGAGTCGAGACATCACTTTTACAGCACATTTTTGAGACGAGACAGTCTCAAATCTTGTCTCGTGCGCATCCCTAGTGCTTGACGGTAAAATGGGTCGCAAACAGAAGGTAACAACGATTGAAGAGGGGAATATAATGGTAAATCTATATAAAGAAGACAAATGGTCTGCGGATATTGGACGAATAATGCAAAGAAGCCGATATATTATATGTAGTGTGTTGAAAAAATATAAAGGCACGAAAACAGTAGGAAACGGACAACGTATTGGGCGTCCAGACGAGCTTACCAAGAAAGAAAAAAGGGACGTAATCAAGGAAATGAAAAAGAACACGAAAAGAACGCCATCTGTAATTGCTGCACAGATACGTGAGGACCATGGGTAGAAAGTACGTCCGACGACTAATTGACGTATTCTTTACAGTACCCGAATCCCCAAGAACAAGCCATATAAATGGAAGAAAATACTCGCATTTGCAAATGAGTACATGTGAAAAGACGCTGTGTTCTGAAATAAAGTTATTTTTTCAGACAAAAGCAAATTTAATATTTTCAAATATGATGGACGCATGTTAGTGTAGAGAAAGCTAAATACTGAGCTGGAACTAGCCAACGTCTAGGGCACAATGAAATATGGTGGTGGTGGTCTTATTGTCTAGGAGTGTATGGCAACGGCAGGTGTCGGGGAACTAGTGTTTATTGATGGAACCATGAACCGTTTTGCATATCTCGATATTCCGAAGCAATATTTAGTAACCAGTGCCCAAAAACTAGGTCTTGAGAGTGATTACTACTTCCAGCAAGACAGCGATTCCAAACATACGTCGTACATTGTTCGTAGCTGGCTCTTGTACAACACGCGCCATACCCTCCAAACTCCACCTCAGTCCCCAGATCTCAATCTCATTGAACATCCGTGGAATGAGTTGGAATGAAGAATAAGAAAACACCACATATCGACCAAACTACAATCAAAAGGAATGACTGTGTGAAGAATGGAACATTAGCAGGGAAGTGACACGAAAATTGACAAAATCAATGAAACGCAGACTGACGTGTGTGATTCAACGAGAGAGACGGAATACAAGCTATTAAGATTGGTTCATATTATACAGGACTCTCTCTCTCTCTCTTTTTTTTTTTTTTTTTTTTTTTTGTTTTATGTGAATATTTATGGCCTCTGCAACAAGGTGGAATCGACAATATTACTTACTTTTTAGTGTAAATATTTATTTCTGATGTATATGTTCTTTATATAACGTATACTACGGAGCTGTCGTTTTCTTTTGTTACAAGTAATTCTTTAGTTGGGGTCCGTGTTACAAAAATATTACCACCTATACGACAAACAAGGCACTGTGTGAATACTTATGTCCGTCAGTGTATGTTTTTGAAGGCCACGGGTATGTGCTTTTGGCCCACGGTGGCTTAATGATAGAACGCGCGTCTCTGGTGCGTGGGGTCCCTGCTCCCATCCCAAAGTAGGCTTTGTAGAGGATAAACACCGTTTGCGTAGGTTTTCTCGGGATTTTCCAGTTTTTTCCCCACGTTCTTCATTCATCCATTATCACCCATCTCATCATTACCACCTCCCTTGGCCTTGAAGCATTTCAACGTCACGGACAGATTGTTGATTGATTGATTTTGAGTTTTACGTCCCGTTCAGCAGCGAGGCTATATGAGACTTGGACCTACTTATTAACGTGGAATCCGAACCACATGAGCTCCCGCCGGGAATCGAACCCGGGTCTCCCGCGCCAAAGGCGCGTACGCTAACCGCTTAGCCACGAAGGAGCTCCACGGACAGATTGTGTCTTTGTACAGAAGCTAACGGATGGGGGGACTGAATAGCGAACAGGCAACATGGTTTAAAGAGTTCTCCCAAACACACTTTCGCAAGCGATGAGGAAGCCGTCGGCAGGTGGCCAAAATCGGCTGATCATATACAACCAACGGTATCCAACGCGAAGTGGCCAAAAAAATTGTGGCATTGAAAAACACTTTGTGGTGGCCTTGAAACGCATTCAGTGGATTTTCAATGCAGTTGCTCTTGTGCCGCATTAACACAGTTGTCACTACTTAATAAATGATCTTTATATATATATATATATATATATATATATATATATATATATATATTGGAGAGAAATACACACACACAAAGAGAGAGACTTTTTTTTTCTGAAATGTGCCGCTTCCAGATTGAGTGTGTGCAGCAAAGATGTGGGATGGGCTAATCAGGAAGTTGTCTAGAGCTCAGTGCCAAGTGAGACTTGTGTTGCCCATGACACTGAATTTGGAGCTGTTTCGTCTCGGAAAGGTGTAGTGATTGATAGTACCGGTACTTTTTCGTCTCGAAAAATATATTTGTTTCTATTGGAAGAGCTCTCTCTCGTGGGGAACACTAAGTGAGACATTTCACATGTATTTAAATGTATACCACACTCGACGCTTTAAATCCATATGATGCAGCGTTAAGAAAATCACATACGTCATCCTACAAGGTGTAAGGAATTCCCAGATATGCAGATATGCTCGGACTTGAAGGTGGATCCAAAATGAGCAACAATAACAACAACAACAACAACAAAAAGTAAGCTTTGACAATAGTGAACACGAAATGCGTCTGGGTGAAGTAGGAAATGTTAGGGACTGCCAGCTCGACGGTTCATCTTGCGTGGAAACAACCTTAGCTCCAAAACTATGCACTTTTCCCCACATGGCCAGATGAAGTTGTTTTTTCTTATTTGGTATAAGGATGACCTCTTACAGTTTATCGGTCTAGTTCATTTACACCCTGTAATATGTAACGTGTAAGATTGATACATAAGCGAAGTCACAAAAATGCACATATTGATACAAACAATATTCTTCATGTAATAAATTATTTAACTTTATTAATACAGTAAATATATTAAATACTGTAGTGAATGAGTAAGCAAATCTAAAATGTTCCGAGATGTATTTCGAAGAACCGAATCCCTTTCGAAACTCCGAAGGAAATGGGATTGCTACCACTTACTCTCCGCTGGAGGCGTGAATGTTTAGGACTTTAATATAAAATCACCGGAATACATAATCTGGTATTTCTGAATCAGAAAAGGACGAAATCGGTGGACCATGATAAGCCCATTTGCAATGCTGGCCCTAAAGTTGTGCCGCTGTTAACTTTTTTTTTTTTTTTTGTCCACCCCCAAGCTTCCTTTCAGAAACTTTTGTCCGGGGGCAGGATCAAAATGTTAGCAATTTAATTTTTCTTAGCTCTAGGGAGGGGAATTGTCCAACTCCGGGAGGGCAAATCCTCCCAACAAATCGTACCTGGAAGAAACACCAATGCCACCAGACGCGTATTTGTTCGAATACCAGAAACACTACTACCCACGCAACGAATGCTTAGTTACTACTTAAAAGCATATCTCGTACCCGAACTTACTTTATATAATTCGTGACGCCGGTACGGGTGGATTATGAAATATGAATATTTAGATAGAGAACACGCTTAGTTCCTGTGTAATCCTTTGAACCACTTCTGTTAGGTCCTATAATTTTAAAACTAGGGCGTTTCGAAACATCGTGTTTCGCATTTTTTGACGGTTACTCTCAAACGAAAAGTTTCCTGACTTATATTTATGAGAGCTTTTTTTTGTTCATTTGATATAAGGAACCATCTCCTAAATCTGTGGCACTGAGTTCATGAACACCCTGTATATATCATTACATTATATATAAATCAATGAGCTTTGAGATGTTGGAATTACTCAACAAGTTTCAAAGTAAAGTGAATAATATCATCGAATTAAGACAAACTCCAGTGGCGGATGTAGCCTGAGGCCGGGGGTGCGTAGGCCCCAAAGTTTTTTGAGTGACAAAAATAATTTAAGGTATTATTTATATATTTTTGAAAGTTTATAGTAAACTCATGATATATCACAGTTTGGGTTCTGGCTGCCCCCTCCCCAGTTTTTACGTTCTAGATCCGTCTCTGACAAACTACTTGACGTATGCGCAAACCATCCTCTGGATAATCTAAAAAAAAAAAAAAAAAACTTTAGTACAGTAAGAAAAATAAATCTTTCCTTTAGCAGATATGTGGAGTTCAGTGCATGCGAACACTTTTTGTCTTTCGTTTTTTAAAGTAATTTTTCAAGGAAGAACAATTATCCTAACATCAAATGAAGATCGTCAGAGAAGAGTGTTTAAAACAAAGAAGAATGAAAAAACAATAAACACAAAATACTCTCGGTAGCTGTTTGTAGTGGCCGTTTTATATGTTACACTTTTAACGAGCATGAGAAGCTACAAAGAACGAGAAATTTTTTAAAGAAATATATTATTAGTGTTCCTGTTCTCTTACCACCTAACGTATAATTTACTAATGAGCATTAAATGGAACAGTAGTGGGAAGATAATTTTTTGTTGTTGAAACTGTATACGAGTTAAAACAAAAAAATGACAAGAAGATTTTTTTTTTCAGTAGTGTTCAGATGATGGTTTACGCCTACGTTGAGCAAAGTTTGTGTTAATTGGATGACGTTGTTCAATTCACTTTTAATTTCTGTGTAGGTTTTTTCTAATCACCTTGACGTCTATTGCTTCTATATGACTCTATTAGCAAACACTTTTATTTTTTCGTTTTAAATGACTTACGAAAAAAATGAAATGAAATCTTTTAGTTTAACGTCCATTAGGCTAAGGGAGACGATGATTAAGGTAAGTGAATGATGATGGAAGAATTGATAGAATGAGAATGTGGGAGGAAACGGGAGTACCCCGAGAAATCTCACGGACACGATCTTGTCCACCACAAACTTACTTGGCCGGAGATTGAACCAGGAACCCGATGCACTTAAGATGAGCGCGCTAC
The DNA here is from genome assembly GCF_964235325.1 of Thermobia domestica. NCBI lineage: Eukaryota > Metazoa > Arthropoda > Insecta > Zygentoma > Lepismatidae > Thermobia > Thermobia domestica. The sequence continues at coordinate 84,974,193 of NC_137458.1, read as the reverse complement.
CACTGATCCAACATACCCCCAGAATAACTTATGTGCGGTCAGATGGAATAAGAATTTATATAAGATAATTCCGACCATTCTTATGCAGAAAGTTGTTCGGTTTGTTGGACCGAATTAGCAATTTGACCACTTCCATTTGAGGAATGACACTAAAGCTAGACCGCTATGTCTCTTGTCGTGGAGAGTAATCTTCCTGAAGTTGTAGGTGTCTGAGTACCTAGAGTGAATGTCGTAAGATGATATCTAATTTAAACCATCATAGGGAAAGCTATATCGTGGCTATTTTCCATGCTCGTTTTTTCAACGTACGCATAGTGAAACAATGTCAGGAGAATGGGTTTAGCCCGGATGATACTACAAACGTTATTGTGATCTGTCACTCAAAACAGGAGCTTGTGACAAAATAGTCGCCCCCCCCCCCGAAAAAGCACCAAAAAGTGGGTTCCAAGGCAAGTGAAATCTATAGCGCCGATTGGCGTATTGGAAAAATCAACCGACACTATCTGCGATGGACTCTATTAGCACACTCGGGCAAGATAGTCTCTCTGTCTGTCTATTGCAAGAAATAGAATTCAGAAATTTGCTTTCGTTCAAAATTTATAGTAAGGAGTAACGGATGGATGGAGTAACAGTGCTCTTGTCTAGGGCTCACAGTATGATCCTAAAAGAACAGAGGTAAAGAAATTAAGGAAACGTGTTATGGGATATATTAAGTATTCTGCCTCTCGGAAGGTCCTAGGACTAAAGACTTTTTATTTTTTATTTTAGATTTAGGCCTGAAAATGTTTCTTCCACGTTTTTCGATCCTCAGCTTCCTCTTTTAACTCCCAATATTTTCTTCTGTTTCTCAAATCATCGATCAGTTGTGTTCTTCTTCTTCCTATTCCTCGCTTTCCTTCCATCTTTCCTTTTATGCAGCATGAAGAAGACAAATTCTTCGCAAGATGTGTCCAATCCAAGTGGCATTCCTACAAAGGATGGTGGCTAGAAGTGTCCTCTACTCTCCTATCTGTTTTCAAACATCTTCGTTTGTTGCTCTCTGTGTCCATTTTCCTCCAACACCATATTTCGAAGCTCTCTAAATATTTCTTCTCGAACTTCCGTAATGTCCAAATCTCTGAACCATACAATCCAATGCTCCATTTGAAAGTCCAATATTGAGCCTGTTAGTTAAGTGTGATCTTTTCTTGTTGAATGCTTCTTCTGCTATGGCAATTCTTTACCTGATCTCTTTGGTGAAATAAGTCTCTTGTCAAAATACTTCCCAGATACTTGAAATTACCGACCTCTTCAAGTTCTCTTTCTACTCTGACCCGTAAGGGCGCGTTTCTTCGTGATATTCACATGACTTTCGACTTTTCGATGTTGATTTCCATTCCATATAGTTTAACAGTGTCAACTATTGTGTCAATCATCTCCTGTAGTCCTTCGGTTCTAGCTATAATAACCGTATCATTTGCATACCTGATCTTGCTAATGATCTGCCCTCCAATCTTGAAATCTTCAATTCCTATTAATGCTTCCTTCATTAAACATTCACTGTAAATAATTGTTGCGACATACTACAGAAGTGGATTATGCCCAGGACTAAGCTTTCTGTACCTGTAGCAGGCATTCTGTTTGCAACCGAAAGTGAAACATTTGCGACCTTGACTTTCGTTGTCACCGGAAATGACGAAATTACTTAACTAACTCAGTGGAAGCAATTCTATTTATAATGCAAAAAACATATCGGTCTGTTAGTAACGCTAATAGCCAAGCTTCAAAATATTTAAGAGTTGTGCGTAGCTGCACTGGCTTCTACCTAACGTCAAGAGATGTCGCTAGTGTGCAGGCAATTTGCAGACGAGCTGAAAGCTTGGAGAGCAATAACTACCAATTTTAATGAATTTTAAATAACAATGAACATTTTTTCTATGGGATAACTTTATGTATTTTTTTTAAGAAACCAATAAATTTGCAGTAGTGCGCAAATATATTTTTAAAAGTAATGCGATATAAAACTTGAATAAGAGTACTTATTGATTTAAATCTAGTATTGGCTAGCAATTAACATCTTTACTTCGCAATCGGGAGATCACGGGTTCGTACCCAGTGACCAGACATCCTGACTGATGCATTCCCGCATTCATTTCTCTTTCTGTTCCACGTGGCAATGATGAAATCGTGCATTTTAACTTTTGACAATGGGCCGATTTCCTTTCGTCCCTTTTTTCTTCATTGTTATTGTTATTTTTTTAAAATCTTTCCTACGCGCATGTAAATTGGAATGTGTATAATGTATGTCTGTAAATTTGCTAAATAAAAATAAATCAGTATATTTGTTCTCTACGCACCTACTACGTACAAAAGGAAATTATCTCTTCCTATTGTCAATAGGTTCAGCCTATGTCCTCTACCTTTCCAAGTATTTTGTAGAAAATGATGATATTCAAAAGTCGTAATTCAATCATATTCAAAAGAGGAATATTCAAACACAGCCCAAAGACAAATAGAATAATAATCAGAAAATAATCCGTGTAATACATAATGTTACTTAATAAATGAAACAGTTTTATGATTGAGAGCATGTTATGAATGAAGAGTGAAGTTAATGCTATCAATAATGAAAGAAACAAGATAAGAAAGTGCAAGTACTATTCTGTAATTAATTATGCAACTTGCCTTTTGACAACGTTTGTATATTGTAAAATTCTGTCTTTTAGGGTAGAGCTTAAAATAGTACACGGAAATGTTTGGACTTTGCCAGTCACCTCTTAGTATAGAATTCCTTTTATGTACAGTAACAACTAATTACAGTTCAAATATTAAGTTCCTGTTGGTGAGTTTGTAGGGATCCAGAGACCAAGCGTCCTAGGGTAACAGGATTCAAGGCTCTTGCGGCCAAAGAGTCGTACCTCTCACAGACCAGGCGTCAAGGATAAAGAAGCTCTTAGAGACCAGCATCCTAGAGAGTGGTGAGGATAAAGAGCTCTGAGACCAGGCGTTCTAGAGAATGGTAATGATAAAGGAGTTCTCAGAGACCAGGCGTTCTAGAGAGAGATTAGGTGATGATTAATCGGTTGAGATTGATACCTTCTGCGGTATGTGTTTGTTGGCTCCTTTTATTCGGAAATGTTGCTGACTTCATTCATCTTCGTCACTTAGCGATCGTTGACGATGTTTGATGATATATTTTTCGTGGTTGTCGTCTGAAGTTGTTTACAGCCAGCACGTGGTGTTGAGAACACGTGTACAGTCTTGCAATATCCATCTTTTGAATTTGATTGAATTATTTTGAATATTGTAGCTCCCTATAAAATACACTGGGCAGTGCACGTGCTGTCATCTATTTGACGATAGTCGAGGCTCTACACTTACCTTAATTGCGTTGGAATCCTGGCTTTAGTCATAAGTAAACAGTACATCAGTTCTTCAATGTGTTTTAGAGAGAAATTAATAAATAAAATCTCATTTCCGTTTTGAAAATATACTTTTTACAGACAGGTATAAATAATAATCAGTGTAGTGTAGTGTAATGTGTGTGTGGGGGGGGGAGGGAATTAATAGCATATGCTGGTTGTCGTTTTGCGTTAGTACTTAATAGTTATTCCATGGCACCTCCTGGTAATGCGATTTACCTGACAGCATTCTCTGAAAGAACCCGACCGACGTGACGAAACTGAAAAATCTGGAGGAAGCTGTAGAATCTCGTTAGGTATTAAACAATCCGCTCGAAAAAGAAACCAGAATTCGATTAGTTTATAGTACGAGGAAACGGCGGAGAAGACAATTCCAAGCGCACAGAACAAGAGGTTAGTTTGCGTGAACTTGGGCGCAGAAGGGAAAATTGACGCAGTGTGTAAACGTTGTTGAGAGTTTTGTCGACGTTCTAGTGAATAAACTCTCCACTGATGTAAACAACATTCCGAAGAGGATTAACCGGAAAACAAATGAGGATCGAGGACAGACATGGAGGAGAAAAAAATATGGCTTAAATACTTTTGTGGAATGAGGGAGAAGGGATTGCAGAAGTGGGAAGTTTAACTAACCGGAGAGCATAGGTTGATTTTTTGCGTGCGTAAGTGTGTGTGTGTGTATTTGTAGATGTGGATGTGTGTGTGTGAGAGAGAGTGCCTCAAACTTCCATCAGATGAGACGATGCAGAAATCGGGAGAGATGTCAGAGGGCCATCCTGAATCTCGTGATTAATGACGCTGCAGTAATGCGAATTGTAGAGCTTTTGGGAGAATTTGTCACCCACTAAAGTGGTTTTTGGCTAGAGGGATTTTGCAGGAGAGAGAGGAAGGGGGCTGGGATTGGATAATTCTCCCTTCTCCCCCCACCACTTCGTCGTCTCTTTTGGTAAGCCCAAATGAGTGGATCCGATCTCTCTCACACACTCTCTCAAATACTCACACGGCAAAGATAAATGAAATTAAGTGCCCAAATTTTACTTTAGTGTTTATAGTGTGTTCTCTGATCTTGTTCCCAATACTTAAAATGTATCTTTCCAAATATTTTGGAAGCAGAGGAAATTTGCACAATAACTGGTGTACAATAATGGGTAAATATACGATAATTAAATCCTGGTGAAAAAGAAATTAATAATTTTGAAGATACTTCAAAATGTAACAAAAATGTTATTCGTTGCGTGAAAAAATGAATTTGAATTTTGGAATCCATGTAACAAATTAACTCCAAACGGATACCTCTTGAAAAGGTAACTTTTTACAGTGCGTTTTGCACTTATGATACTTCAAATCCGTGAAAAAAAAAACGATATTTTTATGGATATCAAAATATTTCCTATGTGTCTGTTATTACTGAAACTTGGTTGTTTGATTTTTATAATTTAACGTTCATTTTCTACATCGAGTCTATGTACATGAGACGTTGTCTACTGTTTAAAATCGAAGCTAACCCATTATTAGTCTTTGTATCTCACGCAATTGGCTTGAACGAGGATCAAAGGCAGGACAACACGGGCTAGCTTCTCGGCCAAGAAATTACTAAGTGAATCTGCCAAGTACTATTTCAAAAAGTCAAGTACAGTAGACTTTCGATTATTTGGCCTAGTTAGAAAAAATCACACACACACACACACACACACACACACACAGAGAGAGAGAGAGAGAGAGAAACTCTGTAATAAAATGAAGAATTTATTTAAACGATCAATTCAATTTCTAACGCTTTTATAAAAACATGACTGTACCAAAAGGAAGCAGTCATCCATTAAAGACATTGTCAAAAACTGAAAACCGTAGGTTTTGACATTTTTAAACCTATCTTTTCATATTTGTGTAATTATTTATCTACCTTATTTGTTTATTTATACCTTATTTGTTTATTTATACCTTATTTGTTTATTTGTTTATTTATATATTTTCTCAGCGGCGTATATTGGTTTGATGGCTTGGGCTACCACTAATCTATATACCACCTGTACATAATAATAATAATAATAATAATAATAATAATAATAATAATAATAATAATAATAATAATAATAATAATATAATAACAATATTATTATTATTATTATTATTATTATTATTATTATTATTATTATTATTATTATTATTATTATTATTATTATTATTATTATTATTATTATTATTATTATTATTATTTAGTTTCCACATTAATATACAGTCTTCAAAATAAGAGAAAAGCTTAAAACACCTCTTTTATCACTATTAATTTTTATATTATCTTATTAGTATTACAGAAAACAATCGTACATTTCCACCTTCATTTGCTGCATGAATTGTTCCTACATCTTGGATAGGTGGTAACTCTACTCACCAGAGTAAATGGAAGTTGTGATAGTAATAAAGAATATTGAAATAGGCAATTAACCAACGAAGGAGCCTCAGTCTGTAAGAGCTTCGCAACGTAACGCAAATAATGAAACAAGTATTTATGACAGCTATGACAACTATCGCAAAATACTGTTAAACAGAATTTGCCTTGTGTTGGCGCATACCGCTACGTAACGAGGCTCAAGATGTCCGTGACAATTCCCAGGACCCCCAAAATGCGCAGTTATTACTCGTATAACTTCAATTTACTCTTCGCTCACGCCCAAGAAACCGATTTCTCTCGAGGCAACTGATGTTACCTGGGCTGGCAGCCCGTTCGTACGCTGTGAGTAGGGGTGAAGCGATGGAGAATGCGCTCATAACTACACGATTCTTGCTGTAGTAACCCGAGAAGTGGTTACTGCTGGGTTGTCACATCGAAGACCTCTTAAGGAAGCGAGACAGACTGCGTGCAAAGAAGCTAGTAGATGTTTCTAAATACATACAGTTCTCAGAAACTTATATCATCGAAAGAAGATACTAAAGTATAAAAATTATCAATATAAATTAGTTTCTATAATCAAAATTTTATTTTTTAATATTCTAGGGCTACCGCCGGTAGGCCCGGTAGCCCACAAAATACGCCAATGTATTTTCTCAACCTGTGGTACGCGAGGTTGCTGTTGGGTGGTACATACGACTTATGATAGTGCGCTAGTGGAGAAATTGTGAACCTCTGGTTTATATTATTCATGTTTCCTTCAATTTAATTAGACATTTTTAAATTTATCTTGAAATATATATAATACTTTTATTATTATCATTATTCTAGGGCTCCCTTTTCCTGTAATAGTTTTATAACGTACAGTACAACACAACAATTTCTTTTATGAAGTACTGGTCAGTAGTAAGAGGTCAGAACATATTAATACGAGCGAGATTTGATATAAAATGTTATTTATTTAATAGTATAGGTGGGACGGACTCCAGCCTATCTAGTTCTTTTGTTATCCGGCCTGTCCTTCTACAACATTAGTCGGAAGTTACACATTTATGGGACGGGACAAGAAGCTTGCCGAATAGCGAGACGAGACGAGACGGCAAAGCCTTATTTATCGTCTCGTCTCGTGGTCAACACTATGTAAAAGCGAGATTACAATATTAAATGCTTGCTACTTACAATGCGTTCTGTTCGCATGGAGTATCTTTGAAAACAAACAGAGAACACATCCTCTTTCTCTATACATTCGACGCCTATGAGCCTATATAATATGAAGTATTCTTTAACGTCGTAATGCAGAACCTTTCTCTTGTATACCTTTCGCCGTATATTACTTTTTGAAGAACGTGTGTACAGTCAGCAACAAAAGTTATTTTCGTTTGGTAAAATTTATTTTGGGAATAACGGCGGAACGTACACAGTTTCACCAAGTTTCAAGACTGAAAAATACAAAAAATTAAATTATTCTTAATTTACTGAAAACTGTACTCAAATTGTCCTTCCATTCTGAAATTATTTTCTAAACTAATTTCATCAAACTGAAAGAACTTTTGTCTCTGACTGTACATCCTGAAATAAAAGATACTCCATCCCCAAATCACGAAGCGTGGGTAATTCTGATAGCAATACATGTTCCCTTACCTCTTCCTTCTGGTCTAGTGGCTAGTGCGCGCGTCTCTGGTGTACGGAGTCCCTTGTTCGATTCCCGATGGGACAGCCTTGAAAAGGTTACAGTGGTTCGTATTCCACCTTAAACTGTAAGTCCAAGTTTCGTATACCCTCGATACTAAAAAATGGACGCTAACCTCGAATCAAAGGTTCCCTTGAATAGAACAGAAATTAAAAAAAAAAAAAATCTTTACTGCAGCGATTATGCATCAAGTTAGTTTACAAAAAACGTCAATTTACCTAAAAGGATTTAATGTATCCCGAAAAAGTGAAAGTGGTGTCTTGTCTCATATCTTCTCCCAAAACTTCCATTTCATCTCGTTTCCTTTTGCTTTGTGGGCAGTCCTGAACAAAGTTATTTTTAAACACAAACTAAACACACTTTCCTTACAAGGCTGTCTATAATCTTTATTATAAATTAACTAGAAATGTTACAGTTTCGGAAGTATATTACTATCTTCTTCAGACTACTATAATAAAGACTATAGAGAGCCTTGTAAGAAAGTGTGTTTAGTTTGTGTTTAAGATGGACACAAGGCCTTTTTATCATAAAGTTATTTTTGTTCAAGGACAATTTTTGAACATTGAAGTTAGAACATTAAGAAAACTCTGTGAACTTGTGAGAGGAAACTCCCAATTGCTTGCTGACTTAAAATGTCATTTCTACTCAATCTTATATTTGCAGATTTTTTTTTAACCCTCTCTTGTCTTTTTCTATTACTGTAAACTTGTTTGTATGCAAAAGCTAGATTGTTTATTTGATATTATCTTTCAATTCAAATCTCGGAAGTGGTTTGTTTTTAATAAATAACATATTCAGAGTGTAACATACAATACCATCTCCACCCCTAATTTGCATCTTTCTCTCAAGAATCTTCTTTTTTTTTTTTTTAACAGTATCCGCATTGACCAAGAAATGTGAGATAATACTAAATACGAGTTTTGTAGTGTTGGAAAATGGTATGAATTACCAATGCTAATGTACTTTAAAAATATCCCTTTGTGTGTTGTAATGATACCGCGCACAACAAAGTATTACCAGTAACTAAACTGTTTGTCCTTTTTTTGTTTTTGTTTCTGTTTTCTTTTCAACTAGATGATTGACTTGAAAGGAATCGTAACTGTTAAACCATTCTTAACTTTTTTTTTTTTTTTTTTTTGTAAGATTGCAATCGTCTTGTAAGAATATGTATTATGATACGGCAGGTATGAAAGAAACTACAAATGGTTATTGGCATTCTTATTGTTTTGTTGTATACAGGCGTGGCTTTTGAATTGTCAAATTGCTTATGTTAGAACCCAAGACCGTTAACCTTATGAAATACACAAGGTTACATTCTGTTTAAAATGAAATACAATATTACTTCGTTTCTTTGTTTTCAAATGACAGCGCTATAATAAGTATTCAAATATAACATTTTCATATCATTCTTTTTTTTTTTTTTAAACTAATAATGAGAATTTGAATTCTGTGTAAATCAGGCTTCTGTATGTTCTACAGGGTGATTTAAAGAAACGGGAAATTTTAAAATTTATGTTGGCAACAGTGGGCGTTTTGGTAACACTGAATAACAGCCTGTCAACGACATCCTGCCATTTAGTCATTATGAATGCTTGGAGTGATGTGCAGCGTGCTTTCGCGATACAAGAACAATGATAATGTGTTGGGGGCACGTAGAGAATTCCACTTTCATTTTAATTTAGGACGCCATGATCGTGTTCCATCAGCACATGCAATTAAAACGTGGATACGTAATTTCGAGCAAACTGGTTCGGCAAAAGAAAAAGAAATATCTACGCCGTGTGCGAATCGTTCGTACACAAGATAATATCCAAGCTGTTCGAGATGCTGTCATAAGAAGTCCATGTCGGTCAATCCGTCATCACTGAACATCTTTACAGTTGCATAGTTCGAGTGTTCGAAGTACGGGACTTGCAATGCCATATATACAAGTTCCAGATCGTCCAGGAACTGAAACCCAACGATCACGACGACAGTTTTGTGAATTAATGCTTCAAAAGATAAAGGAGGACGAGGAGTTCATTAACAAACTGTGGATGTGAGACGAAGCCCATTTCTACCTCAGGGAAACAAAATTTTAGATATTGGACACAAGACAATCCTATGGACACAATGTAACAAAGAGACTACAGGAATGTTTACATAGAGAAGGAGCTCATCTGCTCGGTGTCATCTTCAGAAAATAAATTGTGCTATATGTACTCTAAAATGGTATTATTTCTACTATTAAATTAGATAAATAATTAAAAAAATGTTTTGAGAATTACATAATTTCATTAAAATTTCCCGTTTTTTGAATCACCCTGTATAAAGAGGGGTTATACTACAAAATCTGCGTCTCTAATTCGAATTCTGCTCGAGGTCTGGCTGTTGTATATTATTCTTTGCTCATTTACTTATTTTTCATGTCCTTTTAACCTAAAGGGCATAATCATGGACGTAAAACTCGTAAATAAACTTTCGCAAAGATGGTTTACAAAGAGAATCATGGGAAATGTAAAAGCAGTTTTTTTCTTCAGTAACAAAAGCCGCTTATCCTTTCATCATAAGCAACCAACAATGCTGTGCTACTATGCACATTGTATAGAAGCTAGGGGAAATGTCTTGGATTTTAGACGATAACGCACATTTCAAGTCACCATATAAATAAATTTGTAGATGACAGGTATGTATTCCCACTTGTGATGCAGTTTCGGCAAAATAAAGAACTACGTGCGTAGTCGATAGTGAACAAGGAGTGCTTTTTCGGTTCTATACTTAGGTAGAAGACAGTTTAAAGTTTGTGTTGGTCATAATGAATATGTACCTTGATGTTTTGCTTTTATCATCTTGTAATGGTAGTTTGTTTTATTTTACAGCATAACATATACATCGCCGACAACCAATGGTCATATAGCGCAAATTGCCCAGCGGTATCTGGAGGACAATGTTAAGACATGGATCAATCCACGACTCTTCTCATTGGTGAGTATCTGTAATTTTTACATGATATAATTTTAAATGTAAGTACAACAAATCTACATTTAGTATCACTAATCACTATTAATATCCTGATTTGATTCGGTTGTAGTCACATCCTTTAACAACGAGGCCATACAGCACAAAGTCTACAGGTAAAGTGGAATCTACACCATTGTACTGAGTTCGATCCTCTTTACCGGGAATTGAACCCGGAAACTCGTAGCAAAGGCACACGAAGTCAGTAACGGCAGGGATAGAAGCAGAGGGAGAGGTAATTTTGGGGGGGGGATCTAATTATTTTGTATATAGAAAGGATATTTTGATATTATTTCCTACATTACATGTATAAGGAGGGGCAGGAGTAGTGAACTGGGGAGGGAGTAACCGTCCTTGTTCATCCCGCTGGCGTCATCAGTGCATACACTACCTACTAGACCAAGGTCACTTGTTGGACATACTCACATTTTTCTTGGCGGGGGGGGGGGAATAAAAAATTTAAGAGACGAGTTTCTCTTATGAGGAGTTGGGTAAGTACTGAACATAGCTAATTTGATACAAAGTTATAGTCATTGTAAAACCGTACGATTTAGCATTAAAAAAAAAAAAAAAACTTTTGATTCTAATGTCAGGTTGATATACAGTAGACAAAAATGGAGAAAAATTAGATTCAAATGTATTTAGGCAAAAGTAAGAAATATTCATATGAATCAAAAGCAATTATATGGTATCAAATGTAATGCAAAATTTCGGCAAACGTTTGCTGTAGCAGTGACGGATATATATTAACCGTATTTGATACTACTTAATTACCAAAATTAATAAGTACAATCTATTTCACTGTAAATACCGGTAATATGATTTGTATACATGAAGCTCTCGGAAGAAATTTACTTAGACTGTATAGAGTGTAGGAGAAGGGGATCATACCCACTTCTGAAGTTTACGCTGGATAAAAGGAGAAGCTAATAAACTTCTAAATCTTCTTAATTAAAAGACATTAAGTAACAGAGCTCTAATTTTTCCCTTCGTAAGGCCTTGAAATTTTCCATGAACAAAACAGCGCAGAAGAACATTTTCGTCGTTCTTTTATTTTTCCCCTGAAAATCAAGAATAGAAGTCTATACATTGTACGAATTTAACCGAATTCATTCCATCTGGATCAAACTTGGCATGATGGTAAACATTGACAAACTTAGTGCACGTAAGAAATATTACGGCATGCAGGCTTTTATTTACGGCAATATGGACCATTGTTTTAAAGTGACAATGCGTAGTGACATTTTCGCAAAACAATTTTTTTAAAAATCAATGTAAGGCGACTTTTTTTCTGCAATTGGAGAACTTAGTGCATTCCTGTTTTATTGGAGTGAATAGGTTTAATGATCCAAATAGGTTTGCATTGTCTTTGGGATTTTCTAAAGAAGAGATACAACATTGTATTTCTACATTTAAATGAAATAAACTTTGTAGAAATTCTTGTGTCCGTTAACCTCTTAAAATTGACAAAAACTTTTGTTAGAAGATTGTTTCTCTAATTAGAACCTACGATCAGTACATGTCGCAACTGAAGAGGAAAGAAGGAATTAATGTGAATCATAATAATGGTCCAACTTTGTTACTTTACCCACTGGACTGCTGGTATGCGTTTGCCTTCAACATCCTTCATATGGTGATGGATCGATTTTAATGATTTTGGGGCTTCTCGCAAGGAATACGAACTCTACATAACCGTGTTAATCAGATTTCTTGCTCCCCATTTTATTTCTAGGTTTAGTGCCACGACCATGATAGAAGTTTGTTTGAACGTGTTTGTATATGTGGTTCGAAGGAGAGAGAGAGAGAGGTGAGTAATTTCCAGTTCCCATTCGAGTCTTGCAAGTATGATTTGAGGGAATGGACTAAGTGACTGAGTGAAAACGTAGTTGCGTAGCGCACGGAGCAACTTTATTCGTCTCCTTTTCCCCTCATGATTCTCCTCAAATCATTTCTCCGTTCGAATGACGATGTTTATAGGGAAGCCGTTGGGGCAATGTCGACTCCTCCCAGCTGCCGAAATGTCATTTTCCTCAGCTATCGTTTTCATTTCCGCTTATTGCGGGACAAAGTACGAAAATTGATTCTGCCCCTCCTTCATTTCCCCTCATATCCCTCTCTCTCTGTGTATGTATGTGTGTATCTATGTGTGTGTGTGTGTGTGTGTGTGTGTGTGTGTGCATCTATACCGTATATTTAGCGAGGATAGTTATAAGGTGGAAGTCTCGTGTAAATTTTCTGCAGGAGTGGCAACACATGGATAGACTTGATGTTGACATTTTCTGGTATAGAAGTAAATAGTTTTATGTTAGAGTACGAATCAATTTTGAGGAATACAGTTCAATATTTAAACTTTTTATTTTTTTTTTTTAAGAGGCGACAGGGGACTTTCTAAGTTTCATTAATCCGACAAACAGTTACCTCCGTGAGGTGAAATTTTATTCTCTCTGTTTGTATCAGTTTTGTTTTGACAGATCGAAGCCCACTTTTAAAGTCAGAATCTCTTATAACGGGTTGAAATATTGATCTGTTAGTCTTCTGCAAGTTTGCATTACTCCACTTAAACTGAGTACAGACGTGAACGGTGACAAAGCAACAAATATGGTTATAAACTATCGACATGTAAGTATGAAGAAGAATGCAGTTTCAGGTCAGCAACCTTTCGACGCAGTTTTTGGTGCATCCTTTCCTATCCTGAGCCAAAGGTTTCATTTCTATGTATATTTTCTTCCCTACTTTTTGTTATATAATCCATATATTTCAATCATAGCTCTTCTCTTGGTATGTTTCTTTCTGCTGTTCCTACTATAACTAATAGTGTTCTTCCTCCGTGTCTCATATGTCTATTCGTCCTATTTTTTTTTTTAAATAGTCTTCAATATACTCCCATTTTCTCAGAAATGCGTGAAATATACAGGGTGAACCTGAAAGATGTGCACCATCTCCGGGAGGTGATTCGTGAGATCAAAAGAAGAAAAAAAGTCCTCTTGCATGTTGTCGAATTTGGCGTCGTGTATGAGAGACAGGAGTGCAAACTTGGAATTGAAACTCGAATCGTGACAACTGGAACGGAACAGAACAGAAAAGTGTGCACAAACTTCGGGAGTTGATTCGTGACATTCAGCAACATACAAGAAAACTTTTGTCTCCTTGTGATATCACGAATTACCTCCCGGAGTTCGTGCACGTATTTCAGGCTTACACTGCAAAGCGATGAGCAATATATTCGACATGATCCCTGAATGTTATGCAACCTCGAACGTTGCGGGAAAACTTGGGTTGCCTGCCTCACAGGCATCATAGTTCACTGTATAATTTTGCATTTCCCACTTTCTCCTTCCTCCATCACCTTTTCCTTTGATACTTATCCACTCACCTAATTTTCAATCCTTCTGTAGCACTACACATTTAAGGATATACCGTTCCCCGTTTTCCATATTCTATAATAATGCCCTATGTCCATATAACGCCACACTCCAAACATATGCTTTCATCAGTTTTTTTTTTTTTTTAATTATCAGTAATAATTATTTCCGGTTATAAACTTGTTTTTCTTCGAATGTTTTCATCGTCTGAACTTCTGTAGATTTTACATCTTCTTTGCATCTAATATCGTTTATTATTTTATTCCCCAAATAACAGATTTCTTCCACCTTTTTCATCAGGTGATCTCTCGTGTTTTTTTTTATTTTTATCGTTTATTTTTTTTCTTGCACATTTCAAACTTTCGTTTTGGTCATGTTGATCTTTATGATGAATTTGCTGCTAAGTACCTGTTCCATTTTATTTAAGACCTGGTCACGGTGGCTCAGTAGTAGGTCGTTTACCTCTGGTGCATGGGGTTCAAAGTTGATAAAGTTCATTTTGCAGAGCATTATTTCTCTCACTGTTGACTTTTTCATTAAAGTTTTCTATGGTAAAACGCTAGAAGTTGTTAAATAACTTTGTGACTGGAAAATAAATTTCTCCGTCTGACCGGGACAAAACACCAAACCGGCCCGGACATTAGGACGATCCCTCAAAACCGGGACTGTCCTGGTCAAACCGGGACATATAGTAAGCCTATTTTAACCCCCCCCCATCTACTTTAAAATAATCCTTATTTTCGGAGGTAGGAAGAAGATTTAAAACCCCTTCTTTCTGGGAAGCCTTATATTTAATAAATAAATAAATAAAATTTTCTCTGTATAAGTTGAACGATACGTCCTCTAGGCTAGTGTACAGTCAACGACAAAAGTTCTTTCCATTTAATGAAAGTTAGTTCCATGAATAACTTCAGAATTGAAGTACAATTTTTGTACGGTTCTCAGTAAATTAAAGATAATATACTTTTCTGTACGTTCCAACCATACCACGTTATTCCCAAAATACATTTTACGGAACGAAAAGAACTTTTATCGCCGACTTACATACGTTGGGACGAACAGACGGACAGATATGCAAAAATCCTCTTCTCAGCGCGTAAGGGCCAAGAAACGTGTAAATCCATTGAAATCTCTAATTCGAGATTTTTTTTCACGATCACCATAGTTTCTTCCGTTCTGTCGTCTCTCGAAAGTAAAAACTAGAAAATAGATTTGGTATATAAATAGAAATGCGGAATAGAACTAGATCGGAGAAGAAAATTAAGGCATCCCTTAGGCTTATGAAGACATTGTGAAGTAGTTTGCGTGCAGATTCTTAACGTGAACAGAATTACTAATAGCTTCATTTTATTTTCATGCTGTGAGAAGGCTGAAGTACTGATAAAGCCGTTTCCCTTCCTCTCTCTCTCTCTTTCTCTTTCATTCACCTGAATTGATTCAAATTTTCAAAAGGCCTTGGAGAGGTTGTAGTGTGTGTTATATAAGTGAGACGTAAGTATCTGAATATTTCTGAAGCATTTGTATGCTAAAGATTTTTCCACTATACACTTTTTCTTTCTTTTTTATTATTGTAAGTTAGGGAAGTAGTAGGGGAGGAAGCTGTTCATTGAAGAGGTCCTTTTCTCGTTCTTTCTACTGTAATTTGGAGGATACAAGAGCGTATTCACAACTACTCGACTCTTACTGACGAACTAACGAAGCTACTTTTGTCTTCCACAAAGTTATGTATTTAGAATTTTCCGCTGGATGTCGCCATAAGCAGATTTTTCTTTCTTTTTCCTACTGGAACCACAGAAGAGAGAAATAGTGATGAATCATGCCCGGATCTGTGAAACTGTCAGTAATCTAATTCAGTGACCAATTGTCACAACTTGATTAGAATTTAATGTATCATGATTTATTAATCTGTATGAAGACGTGGGTCCAAATAACTTTATAGGGAATCGAACCTAACCTTCTTTAAGTGCTCCCACAGCGCCCTAGCGGCGCAACCTCGTGTTACAAGTACGCGGAAAACGATTGCTGGTTATTTTTGGGTCATTTGCTTCTCTGTCGATAAAAGATATGGAAAATGCTTTCCCCTATATTTTACCACCTGTAAAATTGTAGTTTGCATGTAATTTTACCATTTCTGTCAGGATTTTTTTTTCATATTGCAAAAAAATCCTGACAGAAAATCATAAAATAAAATAAAAAATCAGGTGTACATATATCTTTTTCAAAAGCACATCATTTTTGGTTTCACTTTGTAAAACCACGGTAGACTTCCAAACTGTGCGAATTCAATTCTAAAACCGGAAGTACTGAATCTATTACTTCCGATTGCATTATACTAGAGTAGTGTTTTCCAAATTTTGGACGCGCCTCCTCTAGGGGGAGGGAAGTGGAGAGTAAGCAAGAGGGCGACGCAAGGTCCCCACCTCCATGAAATTATGAATAAAGCATCAGTTGTAATAATCATTTGCAATTTAGCTTTAGCAAAACCAAAAGCTACATTGTGACTATTTGTGTTTGCCATGGCTAGGAAGGGGAGGGGGAGGAGAAACGTGAAGTATGCAGAATTTACAAAGGAGGCGCTAGGTAAATAAGATTGGCAATCACTGCCTTAGAATTTTGCGTCCCTTTCAACACCACGGTTTTATGAGAGTGCTCCCACGGGGAATCGAATGCGGATCTCTCACGCCAAAGAACTCAGTTGTAATAGAGGAGAGTTGCAATACAGTAGCTTAGAGATGGAATCGGTTCTTAGAACACTGAATGCGTTGCAAAAGCAAATTCTCGCTGTGTGTTACCGTTTTTGCTCTATGTCAATCAACATTGGAATTGCATTTTTAACACTGTTAAGGAAGGAGGTGGGACCTATTCTTAGCAACTAAATCAATTAATATATATATATATATTTTTTTTTTAAAAAAATCGTATTTTATTGTCGTTCCCGCTCTGTAGTGATCTAGCTTGAAATGGCTAATTCTTTATCTCTACGACTTTCGGTTATAATAGAGGGTTAAGGAAGAAGACGTAACCTATTCTTGTGTCACTGAATTCATATCCAGTAAATCTTTTCTCTCTCTCTCTCTTACTGTTTATGCTCTGATATCTGTCAACAGATAGACGGGACTAGAAGGCTTCCCATAGTCATGCGTAGCGTAGTTTGGAAGTCTAATATACAGGGTGTTAATGAACTATACCGTCAAACTGTAAGAGCTGATTCCTCACATCAAAATAAGAGAAAAAGTTCCTATGGACCTATGGCAAAAAGTGCATAGTTTCAGAGCTACGGCTGTCCAAAATCGCGAAAAAGCCTAATTTCAACAAGCTCTATTTGGAATTCCAAAAACTGTGGATGGTGGTCCTTAGGAGCGTAAAGGAAGCCATGCATATACAATGCGAAAGAGCATATTTCGTCAATTTTCAATAGGTATACAAGGTATTCCCTGCAAGGTGTAATTCCCAGATATGCTCTCAATAGTTTTCAGATATAGCCTGATTTCAAAGAGGGTTCAAGGTAGGCAGAAGTAAGCTTTGGCAACAATGGACATCCAATGCTTCAGAGTGAAGTCGGAAGTGTTAGGAATCGGAAGCTCCATGTTTTTTGTGTTCGGAATAATGTGTGATGCGATGTCATTCGTCACGGTATATTTCACGTTTTCTTCACTTATAAGCGTGAAAGAAAACATTGCAGCATGCAATTTCCCGAGTATGAAAAACCGTACTGCTGACGATCCTTAACACTTCCGACATCGCGCCAAAGGATTCTGTGTTCACTGCTATCAAGGCTTATCGTTTGCCTACTTTGGACGAATCATAAAGTAAGAGCCTATCTCAAAATTCGGTTGATGGCATATCTGGGAATTTCACCCTGTATGGAATACTCTGCACTTCCACTGAAAATTAATGAAATATGCATTTTTGGATTGCGTATGCGTGACTTCCTTTACGTTGATAAGGACTACCACCCACAGTTTCTGGAATTCGAAATAGGGCCTGTTGAAATTTGGCTTTTTCGCGATTTTGGACAGCCCTAGCTCTGAAACTATGCACTTTTCCCCACAGGTCCATATGAACTTTTTCTCTTATTTTGATGTAAGAAATCATCTCTTACAGTTTGTCAGTATAGTTCATTAACACCCTGTATATAATTCACTGGCTTTCCTAAAAATTCATTCTTTGAATTTCTCTGTACTTTGTTAAGGAAGTTTGAAATTAACGAGATCAGAATTAATGATGAATTCTAAATGGAGAACCCGGGTTCGAATCCTGATGGGGACAGTCGGTCGAAAAAGTGTAGAGACTTTTTTAGTCCAGCCATCCTGAGTGGGGTTTTCCTCTTTCACACCAGTCTAATGCCGGGATGGTACCTAACTTACAGTTCCCCTAACCGCTTCCTTCCTTCCCTTTCCTCTAATAGTGTGATCATCAAAGGACGTCATCCCTCATATGTGACGGCTAATGAGAAGTTCATAGTGGCTCAGTGATAGAGCGTTTACCTGGTATGGGGTCCCTGGTTCTATTCCCGGCCAAATAAATTTTCGGTAGACAATATCATGCCCGTGGATTTTCTCCGTTTCCTCCCACTTCCTCATTCCATCAATTATTTTATCATCATTCACTTACCTTAATCATCACCTTCCTTAGCCTAAAGGACATATTCGAGGGACGTTAAAACTGAAAAAAAAAATATTTCATGACGGGCTAACATGGTCATAGATACTGAGAGCTCAGAAATCTAATTCCTAATTCTAATCTAAGTGGAGAACGTAACCATAACATTTGCTTTATGCCTTGCGTTCTTCTTAAAAACAAAACAAAACAAAAAAAAGTTAGAAAGAATTATTTGGAACATTTTTTTTAATACTGAGCATGCCGTTCCGAAACCAAAGAAATGATTCGTTCAGTCACGTTCAGTCATTCCGTACTGTTTCTGTGACAGAAACCTAGTAAGCATTTCTGAGTAGTGAAATAATGGATAGATACATTTGTGGTTATGATATACGTGGAAATACATACTTATCACTAACAAGGGTATGTCTCACATCTTTTTTTTTTTTATGGTATTTTTCTTCCATTTTGTGGTTGTGTGGTCTATAGAGTCTACTGCAAAATACTGGAGATAAGGGTCCGTTGCGACGACTCAATTCGCACAAGAGGGAATTCGATGAATACGAAGAGAGTGATTCACCGACCTCTTGTTACATCATGTGAAAATATAAGGGGGACAAAATTAAAGGACCTGCAACATCTAACAAGCTTGATTCGCTTTGCAGGAAAGAATTAACATTGATATCCCTATCTAGTATCAAACAAAGTGTGTGTGTCTTATTTTCGTGTGTAATCAACACGCTTTGAAAGAATCTGTAGGGCTCTTGCCGTACAGGAATCGTTCCGATGTTTACAATATTATCTCGATGAACTTTTCTCCCGTAAGAAAAGAAATTATTATTATTATTATTATTATTATTATTATTATTATTATTATTATTATTATTATTATTATTATTATTATTATTATTATTATTATTATTATTAGTTTAACGTTCCACATTTATGCCCTTTAGGGTAAAGAAGATGGATGATTAATGAGAGTGAATGATTGTGAAATTGTTTTCTGCTCTTCCTCCGAAATCGAACCCGGGACCACCTTTACCAAAGCCAGTGCAGATCATCGGGAGGGCTATTTTTCAACGAACTTAAAAAGTTCATTACTAAAATCTCTACGTCTCTCTGTGTGTATGTCTGTTATTTGCGAATTTTTCAAGTTGAGCTCTCTATTCCATAGAGCATCATAAACTATCCGAGAGAGTGATGGAATTTTTCGCGTCACTCTTTCCATTCCCAAGATACTGGCCAAAAAGTCATAGAGAGAGAGAGATCATACTGGTGTTGATCAGTACCTAAGAAGATAGTGAACATTTTGGTACCAAAAGTAACAAGTAGCCTCTGGACAGCTGACCATCATTCCCCAGACATTGGTTAAAAAAAAAAAAAAAAAGTTCAGATTTCGGGAGATTTAAAGAGCCATATCTCGGGAACCGTAAGTCTTTGCGACTTTTTCAATTTTAAGCATGTCTCTTCGTAAAACATGTCGTAGAACGTTTTTACAGCACTCTTAAACAAAACCTATGTAAAAAAAAAAAAAAAATAGTACTCAAGGAAATTAGATCCTATAAATGGATAGATATATAATACAAGAATTGTTTAATGAGTATAATAATAAAGTACATAAAAAATTGGTATAAAGCCTTAGAATTTATTTTAAAAAAATTAATTCTTTTTAAGTTAGTTCTGGCAATGGTCTTGGAGCATTCTCAACCGGCTTGAATTATCCGCAATTGTGAAATGAGGACATACAGTTCACTAGAAATAGTAATTTAATGATATTCAATTTGTAAATAGATCCAAGGTTAGTGGTTCGTTGGCATTTATTTATTTATTTATTTAATTTATTTGTTGAATTTTTCGGAAACTGAAGAAGATAATGGAAAATGAAATTATGATAATGAAATAAGTATAGTGAAATGAATAAGGCACCATCATGTCCTCAGCGGGTTTTGAACCAGCGACAGATAGGTGTTGTGATTGCCAGCAGTGATGTTCCCAAAGGAGGTTCCGGATTTGAACCCCTTGTACAAGATATTATGGAATGTTACCTCATTAAGATACGGATGCAAACATTATAGGTTTCCAAAAGCAATACGAACTTCAGTTCTTGAACCCACAGTAATGAAACGCTGTGTACGCCACAGATCTCGCACAGATCTCTGTAGATCGCTCGATCATACGAGTCGCCCGTTCATTTCCAATACAGACTATGAGACGAGGACCAATAGCTTAACGTCAAATTCGAACAACATAAGCTGAAATTAAGAATCGAACTCGAGGTCTTCAGCGCCGAAAGCACGCATCGCTACCATAGTCACACGAGAACTCTGGAGTGATTCCTGCATACCGTATAGTAGTCTGAAACCTCGAAGGTTTAGACTATTATAAATTTGGAAAACATGAATACTACCATTCAACATAATTCCAGAATAAGTGTCACGGCTAGAAAATCACTGATTCAAAGCCATATATCGTATTCTAGGTAGGGTACTATTTCAAGAAGCACATTGACAGATACTAGTAGAACAAAGAATCATGAAAAAGATTAATCAAAATATCTGTGCATTTTAAAATTGTACGTAGACTATTTGTCTGACAGATTTTCAAGTTTTATATATATATAAAATATATATAATATATATAGCTTTCATTTCGTTATTTGTTCATATTGGGCATCAGTACAGTGCATATTGATGATGAAGATACTGATACCCTATATTTATATGTATAATCCAGTGATTGGCAGACTACAACCCGCGAGTCAGATGCTTCCCCCTGAAAGTTTCTATCCGGCCTGTGACATGATTTCTGATGTGACAAATAAAAAGAGGAACAGGATTACGGTACTTCGAAAGCTTTGTATTAATAACTCGACTAACATTGAACTTCAGTTCTGAGAATCAGTGCGTCACCGTTTAAACCAAATTATGAAGAACTTCAATTGTTAATGAAGGTGGAATGCACCATTATTCATTATTATTATTATTTATTATTATTATTATTATTATTGAATTATATTGGGCCAGCTTCTTCGTTTGGCCTTCTGAAAAGCCTTGCTCATCACTGACTGTACTGAAATGTTTCTTGCTCGACATCTTGCAAATGGGTTTATCAATTTGGGTGCGATTTTGTTTATACTAGAAGAAGTTACCGTTATTGATTGTTACTGAACCCTTTGGACTTCTAGTACCTATTTTAAGGTACTAAAGTAGTGTATTCATTATTCGATTAAAAAAGAACCTATAAAGCTTTTTACTTGTTTTTAGTTTTTTAGGTTTTTTCAAATCTAGAGGCATTGTAGAACACGTTATGTATGGTTTCACGCCTTCCTGCGTCGAGACATAGGATGTGATGACGTCATCTTTTATTTTTTTGTTAAGCCTATTTTTATCTTTTGGCGGGCTTAATTTTGCAGCTAGAAGATAAAAATTTTGCACAAACATTCAGTCCACCGATTAGTATTTATCAGCTTTTTTTTTTCACATCTCTGCGTTAGCACAGGGAGGGGTTCAAAGGGTACTAATTTTTAAAAAAAAAAATCAGAATAATCCCGATTTCCTTTCAAAATTTTCCGCCTCAGGGACGTGATAGTGAAATGTGAATGGTTCCGTTTGTAAGGTTGTCTATTGTGTAAAAAAAAAAAAAAAAAAAAAAAACTAGGTATGAACTATGATCCTAGAAGGAAAGATGTTGTAGCCGCTTGACTGAAACGCTATTAAAAAGCCGGGATTGTAAAGGGATAAAAAATTCTTGAATTATTCTTCATTTTGAACTTACTGATATAACAATTTTTATTAAGAGAAATGCATTTTTAAGATGTTGCTAAAGAAGAAAAAAAGTTCTGGTTGACCCGTTTGCAAGGAGAAACAGAAAATACGTGTTTTCGTTGTGCTGCATGTCGTTCCATCCAGTTCATTTTCTTTTCTTTTTCTTTTTCTTTTATTTATTTTTTTTTTACCTATATAAAGATGCTACTGTTTCTGTCATTGACTAGGAAGAAAAATCGCATGCTGCTGCTGCCCACCTGTAAAATTCCTTCGATTGCTTTCGTTCTCTGTGGAGACAAGAGATCGTGTTTCATGCACGTACACAGTTCGTGCAACAGTTACAGAATAGAGAACAAGTTTTCAGAGCCACCCACAAAACAAGAGTGGAACAGTCGGTGGTCTTCTTATTGGAATGGGTTCCCAGTACGTAGCCTTGGGGAACACCTCTATTAGCAACACTGTTGTATTTGTATTATGTGGCATCTCGGAAAGAACGATTTGCAGCTCTGATTGTAGAAATGTGCGTTGGTTGCTTATTGCTCTGTACTGTACTGATGGCTAAGATGAACAAATAACAAACCGGAAGCCAATGACCTGAAAGGTTCGACCAGTAAAGATTTAAAATTTGTGGAACTTCGAGAGTTCAATGATACGATTAAATAAAACTTCTGCAAGTGGTCGAACTCATATATTTTTAAGACTGTTTAAAATGTGAGTTGTGAATTTAGTACACGTTTATGCATTAACACTAGGAATGGCAAGCTATTTTATATGCTATAAACTGACATAGTGAGTCAACGGACTAGCTATTTCAAGGAAAACATGAATTCACCAAAAAAATATAACTTTAATTATGATATAATTATTTACATGTTTAGTGTACTTCAAAACAACTTGGACAGCCATGATAAGTAATATTCATACTTCTGATATCTAATATTCTGAATTCCTTTGTTTATGTGTAGAGATTGAATTATATCTACCGTGATTCAATTCCACATGTGAGGAAGAATTCGCAATAATTCACACTAACATAAGAACAAGCGTATGGTATTTCAGGAGGGACAACGGAACATATTGCATATAATGAGTATGCGAGATTCCCTTGACAGAAATTCAGACAATATTTGTTAGTGTTTTCTGTTGACTCCAAATATCTGTCAGGTAATACATTTAGGTGGCGATAAATATTGACTTCTCTGATATGCCCATATTCAAATTGCAGGACAGCAGCAGTGTGGTTTAATTTGACATGCAAGCAATGAGACCTTGGTAGCTGGATGGAGGCATGGCGCACTACATCTATGCACACAACTCACTTAATCCCTTTAAATTTCGCGGGGGAGGTAGATGATCTCGGATCTGACGTTCAATAACACTCCAACGATGTTCAGTTGGGTTAAGACGGGTGAGTTTGAGGGCCACTGCAGCACAACGCTGGCCTTGTGAGAAAGAGCGTTGTCACACCGAGATATGCCATTGCCAGTTGGAAATATGGCCGACATGAATAGATCTACGCGATCAGTAATGATCTACTGATAGTTAGCAGTCGTCATGGTGCCCACCACATGCACTACCGGGCTTATAGATGACCATGTGAAAGTTTTCCAAATCATAATGCAGCCGCCGCTGCTGTCGTCCTACTGTGCACGGTTTCAAGTAGCTGTTCCCCTGAAAGACGATGGATTCCAGCCCGGCCATCGATGTGATGAAGGCCATGAATAGATCTACGCGATCAGTAATGACCTACCGATAGTTAGCAGTCGTCATGGTGCCCACCACATGCACTACCGGGCTTATAGAAGACCATGTGAAAGTTCCACAAATCGTAATGAAGCCCCGCTGCTGTCGTCCTACTGTGCACGGTTTCGAGTAGCTGTTCCCCTGAAAGACAACGGATTCCAGTCCGGCCATCGATATGATGAAGGCAGTATCATGATTCATCGGACCAGGCAACGTTGTGCCATTGCTTGGTGGTCTAATGACGATGGGCGCATTTCCATTCCAGTCGTTATCAACTATGCCGTACGATGAATATTGGTACACGTCTAGGAGTCAACTGTAGAGGCCCGTATCTAGCAATGTAAGGCAAACTGCGTGCTCACACACTTGTACTTTGTCCACTATTAAAGTCTGCTGTTAATTGTGCAACAGTTTGTGCCGTATCGTGTCGTGCATACCAACAACCATAGTCTACAACGTCCAACATATTTAATGAGATATGGCCGCCCCATGTCTTGTGGTTTGGTGCTGGTTTCTCTGTGTTTTCTCCACTTTTGGAAGGCACTAACCACAGGAGCTCGCGAACACCCGACAAGTCACACTGTTTCCGATATCCTCGTTCCTAGTCATCTGGTCCCTATCAAATTCTGATATATGGCTGGTCTTCTATGGCAGTGGTACACATAATCATAACAGTAACGCCAATAATGCCAACAGTGACATACATACCCATAACAGTGACACACATCCTCAAAACAGTGACGCGAATAGTCCTAATAGTAACATACATACTCATAATAGTAACGACAATAACCCTACCAGTGATGTCAATAATCCTAACAGTGATAGACATAACAGTAACGCCAACGATCCTAACAGTGATACACGTACTCATAATAATGACGCCAATAATCGTAACAGTGACATAATAGTGACGCCAACAATCCAACCAGTGATGCCAATAATCCTAACAGTGATACACATAATCATACCAGTGACGCCAATAATCCTAACAATGATACACACACAGTAAATTGCATGATCTTAGTCATCATCATCATCAAGGGTATTCTGCAATTATTGGCAGGTCACTTGCTACAACTGAGATGCTTCTATGCTCCACGGTCTTCCACTAACCTCTTCTTCACGTACAATTTCTGTTTCGATATTGTTTTGATATTGTCCTTCGCCTCTCTCTCTCTCTCTCTCTCTGTGTGTGTGTTTCCTGCTATCATACCCTCTAGCACGTCCCTTCTTAGCCAATGTTCCAACCAGTTTCTCTTCCTCTTCTTAAGAGGCCCTATCACTGCGAAATTAAAATACCGCTAATTTTACAGTAATTGTGTGATATCTTCAATAGATTAAAGATAAACGAAAAGTGGAACAAGACCTCCCTATACAATATTATGTTACGTGAGATACCGTTATCACGACTCACTTATCTGCTTTCGATTTCCAACCATTTAGAAAATCGGCATTTATTTTCGCGTTTCTAAATAACTGCAAACGGAAATCTACTAGGTGACTCGTGATAACGGTAACTCATGCAAAATAACATTGTCTAGGAGGTCTTTTTCCACTTTTCAATTATCTTTTATCTATTTGAAGATATCAGGTAATTACTGTAAAATTGGCGGTATTTTAATTTCGCAGTGATAGAGCTTCTTAATAATATCTAAAATTGTTCTATTTTTCTCCCACCCTCTCATTCATTTTCTGTTTGTCCCACCTAATTGTTTCCATCTCCTCCACACTCACATTTCGAAAACATCCACTCGTTTTTCATCCCTTTTTGCGTAATGTCCATGTTTCTGATCCATACAATACAATACTCCATACGCAGCATTTTATGTCTTTTTATCAACTCTTTATTCAAGTTCCAATAAAATAGTCTTTTCTTTCTCCTAAAGGTTTCTTTCGTCATTGCTATCCTAACGATATTAAAATGTTTAACGATGAAACTCGATTTCTTTAAATGCTTGCTTTACTCAAGAGAACAAACATCAGTTCTGCATGTGAGTTAAATTCATGGAATCTGTTGTTTATTAGATGAAAGAGAAGCTGATAGAGTCGAAGAGTCTGTTCTATGCATACGGTATTGTGTGCTCTTCCAGTATTGTCCAAACCCTTAACACCGCGGTATACATCATTGTCGCCAAACAATGAAGAAGTGATCATTGTCAGTGTTGTTGGAGGAGAGAGAATATTAAATTGTGATTTTCGTCTCTTGACCTCGAAATGTCCAAACCAATCAACTGCCGCATTAGCCTCTTGCTGGCCTATTCATTTGTCACTAGTGTCCGTACAGCACGCGAATGGAATATTTAAAGAAGTATGGTAACGGAAATATTACAAATGTTTTCTCGTGTTTGTCGTGGTATATGAATATGTGTGTGTGTTTTTTATGCCTTAATACGTGAGTGAAATTGGACAGTAACATGGTCAATGTTTCCATTATAGATAATGACAAAGCATTTTTTTTTTTGTATATATATATACTTGAGGAAATATTATTATGGTGTTGACCTTAAATGAAAATGCCCAATCTTCCGTTGCGACGACGGTTGGCGCTAGGAGAGGGCAAAATGGATGTTTTTTTTTTTTAAAATCTAGGGAATCGTTTTTCTTTAAAAACCTTTTTAGTTTTTTGGTGCACTGAGTAATTTAAAATCCTACGGCACGCTTATTCCTCGATTCCAGTATTTCTCAACCTATTTCATACCACGACCCCCTTTTGTCACATCCTGTTCCAGGGACCCTCATAATCAATTTCTAGTTCTGATTATTGCTGTGTATTACTAACAGTTATATATGTATGTCTTACATATATGTATGTGGACCACTTTGATGCCAAGTGATCTAAGTCCAGGTAATGGAAAATGGACCAAGACCATTCATATCTATGCATTGGTACTTAAAAAAAATGTAAACAGTAAATTTTAAGACCATAAACCTCATTTGTTTGTCAACGTAAAGAAATGTGAATTGGTCATGAGGTGTTAAAATTTTCAAATTTCTCTTCTGCAAAATTTTCAAATTTGACAGACTGTTTGGCATCCAAGTGGTCTTCTGGAAAGAATAACAAAGGATCCCAAGCGAAACCAACCTCTTTCTACATGTTTCAACCACTTTCACTCTTCTTTTATTTCATCTTTTAACGATTATTTATTTGTTTAACATTCTTTGGTATACCTGACAATTTTTTTTTTTAAAAGTATCAAAACAAGAAACCCAAAATAATCTTTAAAAATACAGGGTGGCCCAAAAGTAGGTACACAGTACCGTAGTGATCAGCTCATTGCATTTTATATCATTTCTTTTTGTTATCCATCGGGTAGACTTAGTTTCTTTATTATTTGTCTTAATATCTTTTTACTTATGTCTTAAGCTCGGAACAGCCAAAGTAAATAAATCTATAAACTAGAATGTTATACTTGATCAATGCAGCTGTGTATACCTACTTTTGGACCACCTTGTATAATTCACCGCTGCAAGATCCTTATCACATCTATCTTTATCACCTCCGTTCGCAATCTCTAATTCCTCTCACTTCCTCTGTGTTGAGAAACCCTGCTCTGTTCAAACCGAGAGTTGTAGAAATCTATTATTTCTAGGTTACAACTCTGATTGATCACCATAAAGCAAAAGTGGTATTAAGATAGCGAGAAGCGATTCCTTGAAATGGACTCAGTGTAGCACAAATAGGCTCCATCTTAATCCTTATCTCTTTACTAAAACTGGAAGCATAGAAATCTCTTATAATTTTGATACGAGCATCCCCGGGTCCGATTCTCGGTGGGGACACTCAGTCGAAAAGGCGTGTAACAGCTTTTTAAGGCCAGTCATTGAGTGAAAGTTTTTCTGGGTTTTCCTTATTCACACCAGGCAAATACTTGGATAATACCTAACATAAGAGTCCCAAGTCGCTTCCTTTGTTTCCCAGTTTTTTCTTCCTCTCCATTTGCCCGGGCAGTGTGATCGCCGCGGTATGTCATTCCTAATACGTGTAATGGGCTAACATGGCCACAGATGCCGCAAGCCCAGATACCTAATTTCTAATCCTAATCCTCACAAATTCTGGTTTCAATACTGAGTTCCATAGAGCAAGAATCGTCAAAGGTAGTGAGAAACGATTTTTGATATGGATTCAACTCCCCCAAGAACAGATTTGATCTAAGATATTTTGTTCCTCTGATAAAAAACCGGAATCGATAATTCTGCCATTTCCGGTTTCAATTTTGACTCTTCCTAGCGTGAAAGTCTGTAAAATGTAACCCAATGTTTTTAAGAAGTTTATACTGTATACTTAGCTCCTTTGTACTGCATATTAAGAGTCTTCATCCCGGCGAAATTAAAATACCGCTAATTTTACAGTAATTATGTGATATCTTCAAATAGATAAAAGATAATTGAAATATGGAACAAGAGCGCCCTAGACAATATTATTTTGCGTGAGGTACCGTTATCACAAGTCCCTAGTGGCTTTCCGTTTTCAGCTGTATAGAAACGCGAAAATAAATGCCGATTTTCAAAATGGCTCGAAATCGAAAGCAGATAAGTGAGTCATGATAACGGTTTTTTATGTAAAATAATATTGTCTAGGGCGATCTTGATCCACATTTCGATTATCTTTTATCTATTTGAAGATATCACATAATTACTGTAAAATTAGTGGTATTTTAATTTCGCCGGAATAAAGACTCTTAACTTTGTCTGCGTGACTATTCATCCATTCACCCAGGAGACCAAAAAAAAGAAAAGAAAAAAAAACAGGAATTAGTCGATGGGTCACCATCAGTTTTAGCCAGGATTTAAAATGTTAAAAAGTAGGTGTTGAGTTCGTTGATGGAAGTGACATTCAAACCGGAAGTGATAGAGAGGATCCATTTCCGGTTTTAACTATAGAGCAAAAGCGGTAATAGGTAGCAAGAAGCGGTTTCTTGCTCACAGTTAGTGCTTCAAGAATATATTTCATCTCCGTTATTAAAACCAGAAGTGATAAAAATCTATTATGACTTCCGGTTTCAGTATTAATTGAGAAAATATCACACCATACAAACCAAACTCCTTCACGTGGTGTATATGTAACACTACTACTTGTTTTTTTCTTTATTCTATTAGGCATTGGTTTGGAATTGGTTTAAGGATTAGGATATAGATTTCTGTTCTTTCGGCATCTACGACCATGTTAGCTCAGGAAAGGAAAGGAAGAAAGGATTAGGGAAGTTAGGAAGCGGCCTGAGACCTGTATGCTAGGTACCATCCCTTCATTTGCCTCGTGTGAATGATAAAAACCCAGGAAAACCTCACTCAAGATGACTGGCCTTTACACTTTTTCGACGGAGTGTCCCCACCGGGAATCGAACGCGGGACCATTCACACCAAAGATGGTTTAACTTGGGAGTCTAAGACACACACATAGTCTATCACAGGAAATCGAAAATGGCTCTTTTGCACGGATGCTAATCATTTGCCACACACAAGCTCTTCTAACAAATACAGCAAAAATCTACAAAGAATACATAAGTAGATGATTTATATCTTTATGAAGGATTGGTAAGTATGCGTGCTTCTTTAAAGGCAAACGTGTAGTTAAAAGTGTGAAAATTTTAACACGATAAAAAGGGAAAGAAGAAAGGGGAACACACACACACACACAGAAAACAAAATAGATGACGATAAAATAAGTGCCAAATGTGATCGTTTCCGCTATTGTATTATCTTTTGTGATTTTTAAATCAACAATAAAATAAAGATAAAGGAATATACACATTTAGCAATTACTTGTCAACTCATAAATATGTTGTTTCGTGACCTAACTTTTAATACATTTTGTTTTTTAAAGTAATGGGTGGTCCATTTTTGTTTTTCTTCTGTACTTCTATATAGCATTCAGTTGCTTCGTAGCGTACACAAGTGTGCAGGAAATAGGTAGCGAAGAAGACAAATATTCATTTATATATTTATAGCTTTGGACACCTGTTTAAGTTTTATTTTAAATAATCAGCAACATCGTGGGAGTTCTTAATTCCCTGTGGGCTGATATAATGTAATGCACGCCATTTTATAAACAACATTATTGTAGTATGATGCATATGCTTTCCAATTATGTTGCATGTTAAGTTTACTTGAGTTGCATTTTGATCTACAAAATTATTGTTCATGTAGCCTACAAAATGCATAACGGTATATACATTTTTATATTATTTTTATTTTTATTGTATTGATTGGAAACGCCTGACATATGGAGGGCTATGTTCTCTACGCCACTTGGTAGCCACGATAGTTAGAGGTATATATTGCAGTGCAAACAATACACAATGACATGATTTTTAGTTGTCCTAGAATTTGATTTCTTTGATTTAAGGGGCTGCTGGAAGCTCGCTGTTTAGCACGCGAACTACCACAAGAGATTGGGGCATGATATTATTGTTTGTTGTTTCCTAACGTTATAGTTTTTGTATACCTATGCTATGTTTGGTTTATAGCCAATTGATTTATATGAAGGAGTGCTTCTATTTTCATTGAAATAAACAGGGATGTTTTTGATGTTTTTGTTTTACGGACTTCTTGAGGTTTAGTTAACCTTTAAGGACGCAATTGCTGCATCAAGGCTTTAAACCTTAATAGCTCAGCCTCTAGTCAAGCTAGGAAGATAATTTTGCTATCAATATGTTTCTGAAGGATGAAGCTTGCCGCCGATATGCATTTTATATATATGTCGGGGTGTCACGGTGGAGAGGAGGAGGGTAAGAATCGTGCTTTTTTGCATCAGGTTTTTTTTGGGGGGGGGGGGAGTTTATCGCCCCTTGAGGGGACAGTCATAAAAATTGGTATGTGAAACAATGAAGTAGTCCATTACACGCTAATAAACTGCAAAAGCACTTGTTGCTTATATAGGGGGAGTAGGGGAGGGGCAAATTTGGCCAATTTTTTGAGCCTCAGTTTTTTTATGTAAATTACATTTATTTTCTGAACATCTTTTCACTGAATTGGTCTAGAAGCATACTATTTGTTCCTGTATTTTCTACGGACAATAATGAAAATAAAATGTTGTGCATATAACGTGGTACTATGGTGGGGAGACGACAACGTAAAGGTCTGCAACAGTTCTTCGAAAATGATATACAGGGCGTTTTCGTAGGAATTATGTTCTGAATTTTTATCTTGCTGTGTATTGCAGCAATGGCCACCATCTTTCATATTATTGTCATAAGTCTATTGCTTACACATTAGCTTAATTTTATCAGCGTAAAGGGACTGTAAGAGTTGTCATGGCCCCCAAATTCTATTTTTTCGTATTTTTAAGGATTGTTTTGTTTCTTCTACGAATAGGGCGGGAATTGTCGAAGTGCTACCTCGCTGGAATCAGTGTTCCGTGAACTCTCCAAGAAGATATAAATCATTACCCTGTGATAATTAGGGGGCTCACCAGGGCCCCCAACGTGAGACTCTGATTTCGTTCAAATCCCTGCCCGCTGTATAAAGGTTAAATCTCTGTTGCTTTGTCAAACTGAAACCTTCTGGCGGAACAGCCTTGTAACACCCACACCTATGGGGTGATTCGTTTCCTTCGCTGTAAAATGGTGACTTTTTAGATCGGAGTGAGTTACTCCTCCTTACTTTCAAGTAACTGTCCAATTGTCCTCACGACACTGGGTGGACTCCGCAATGCGAACACCATCTGGTGAGTTGCAACAGTCATTCATCTTTCATCTCAATTAAACCCGGGACTGCTAGACTTCGCTGATCTCACGAGAAAAGAAAGTTAGTTACATTAAATTTGATTTTAAAATAATGTGATTATTCTAAATTTTAATTTTCCCAACGGAAAAGACATTTAACTAGATATAAAGAAGTCAGTAAAACTAAAACTATTAAAGTTCCCAGTTTGTTTGGAAACCCAATATTGTCCAATCTGTATCGTTAATAACAACAAAATATTAACTTTTCGATAAGAAAAGATCACCTAGACCTAGAGGCACCAAATTTAATACAGATATAGATCTTCACCAGAACTAATAGCGTATGAAGCAGTTATTTTTTTCGTTTTTCGACTGAGGAGGAGTTTGGGTGATGTCATAATTTAAATTATGTGTTATGTGCAGTTATTCATATTCCATGTGAGGCAGACAACCCAATCATTTCTGCTGTTGTCCACGTTGCAGCCCCGAGAATCGATAAGGGCATATATATATATATATATATATATATATATATATATATATATATATATATATATATATATATATATATATATATATATATATTTCACATATTTCTTTATTTCAAAGATTATGCATAAACATTATTGTTCCCGTGAGAAGAACTAGCACTTTTGCTAATATTCGATGAATGAAAATAGAGCGGGTTATAAACATTACCCATGTTTTTCATGTATCCAAAATATTGTGAGAATCAAATAATAAATCACTGAAATTTTGTATGTAAATGTTTAGTAGTTAGAAAGTAATGCAAAATAAACGTAAAGGCCCTCTTCTTTTCGGGACAGGTCATGAAGCTCCCATATGAAGGCAATGGTTGTACACTTCCTTAACTTCGAAGTGATATTATCAGCATCCCCTTCAGTAGTAGGTCTAGAAGGCTTTAAAAAAAAAAAAAAAAAAAACTGCGGGACAGGGGAGGGAAGCCAGAACCAAGGATGTTATAAATAGAGGATCTGCCCATATGTATCTTCATTCTATTAAATCGATGAAGCCAAAAAGCAACCGAGCATCGGCACGTCCGATTGGCTACTCTCGTATCTGCCATCGTCTGATTGGCTACTTTCGTTTCCGCCATGATTGTTGGCTCAAAACATTGCGATCTTATTGGGTGGAATGGGCAGAGTAGAGGTGGCGAAACTGTGACGTATGGATTCAAGATTTTGTTGTAAGGGCAGATCCTCTATTTTATAAGATCCTTGGCCAGAACCATGATAGGTATGTCATGAGTAGAGTCCGGATTTTTATGTAATATCAACCCCCTAAATATGTAGATAAATATATAACAAAAATCGCTTAAAAATATAAGAAATATGTAATATTATATAAGAATATGTAATATTACATATGTTACATATTTATGAAAACGTAATACTAACACGCGTATGAGTAATACTAACACGCCATATTTAAACGAATTATGAAAATATAAAGGAAAATCTACTACACTTTATCCTGCTTAATGCAAGTCCGCCAATGAAGTGAAATGCTTGAATAGCTGAGACAGCCATACGTCACTGACGTGACTGATAGCAGGATGATAAAAATCAGACGCGAATGAAGGAAGATGTGAATCGGCTAGAGAGAAATACGAAAGCCCCGAGGAAAGCAGTGCATACGGCATTTGTACGTCAGAAATCCCATGTCGTGTGGTGTGGCCCCGTTTCAAATCTAGAACCTTTTACACTAAATGCGCATCCGTCACCACGGCCCAATCTTCAAATGAATTATACGCAATATGCAAATTTAAATACTAAAAGCAACTTAAGACGAAATGTATTGTTTTATATATATATTTATTTTATGCAGGAAAAAGCAGTCCTATATCTTTTAAACTATACCACGTATGGCAAGATAGCCCCCCCCCACACACTTTAGAAAATTGAAACAATGACTAGGTCATTCGTATGTACTACGTTTGTACCCTTTGTACCGAAAATATTTTCGTTTCTACCATTTTCCTTATAGGGTTACTTGAGAGGTCGACTGGGGGGGGGCTATCTTGGCGCCAAGATAGCCCCCCGTATCACAGCACAAAAAATTGGAATACACCATTCGAAAGCAAATCGTTTGTACCGTTTGTACCGAAAAAAGTTTTATTTGTACCCTGATAGTTTTCGAGAAACAGGGAATAATATTTTGGGCGGAGGGCTATCTTGGCGCCAAGATAGCCCCCCGTATCACAGCACAAAAAATTGGAATACACCATTCGAAAGCAAATCGTTTGTACCGAAAAAAGTTTTGTTTGTACCCTGATAGTTTTCGAGAAACAGGGGATAACATTTGGGGGGCTATCTTGGCGCCAATATAGCCCCCCCCCGTATCACAGCACAAAAAATTGGAATACACCATTCGAAAGCAAGTCGTTTGTACCGTTTGTACCCAAAAAATTTTTGTTTGTACCCTGATAGTTTTCGAAAAACAAGGGATGATATTTTGGGGCGGGAGGCTATCTTGGCGCCAAGATAGCCCCCCCGTATCATAGCACAAAAAATTGGGATACACCATTCAAAAGCAAGTCGTTTGTACCATTTGTAGCGAAAAAAGTTTTGTTTGTTCCCTGATAGTTCTCGAGAAATAGGGTATGATATTTTGGGGCGGGGGGCTATCTTGGCGCCAAGATAGCCCCCCCGTATCACAGCACAAAAAATTGGAATACACCATTCGAAAGCAAATCGTTTGTACCGAAAAAAGTTCTGTTTGTGCCTGATAGTTTTCGAGAAACAGGGGATGACATTTGGGGTGTTATCTTGGCGCCAAGATAGCCCCCCGTATCACAGCACAAAAAATTGGAATACACCATTCGAAAGCAAGTCGTTCGTACCGTTTGCACCGAAAAAAGTTTTGTTTATACCCTGATAATTTTCAAGAAAGAGTGGATGGCATTTGGGAAGCTATCTTGTACACAAGATAGGCCCCCTAATATGTACTTTTTCCATGCCCATTAATAAGTATTATGTGTCTATTCATG
The DNA here is from genome assembly GCF_964235325.1 of Thermobia domestica. Classification (NCBI taxonomy): domain Eukaryota; kingdom Metazoa; phylum Arthropoda; class Insecta; order Zygentoma; family Lepismatidae; genus Thermobia; species Thermobia domestica. The sequence continues at coordinate 84,939,574 of NC_137458.1, read as the reverse complement.
TGAATTTATGTGTATTTAGAACTCTTGTTGTACATATCCAAATAAAAAAAAAAGGACTTGTTGGGAATAACGCAACGTTAAAATTGAATCGGCGAGTGAGAAAACAGTGTGAGTTCAAAATAAGCCATTTTGAGTTAAAGGCGAAAATAACACTAAAGATGTAGAACTACAAGTTGTAATGAAGAGCAGTACAATTTGGAAGACCTCGCACGTTATAACAGAATACTATAATGTCGACTGTACATTTGTGGCATTAACAAACGAAAGTTCTTTCTTCAAATATCTCAAAATGAGTTGTGCACTAGTAGTGTTTTTCCGCTCAACGATTCAATTAAATTTTCTCTATTTGTGCCCTTTTCCGTAAATAAATACCGTAAAAAGAATAACGAAGTGTGTACAAATTCAGAAAGAAACTGGATTTACAGAAATAATCTTAAACAAAGAAAACTAAAAGATGAAATGTTTGCTCACCTAAACTGCGTCTTTCCACGTTTCAGCTTTACACCAGCTGAAAAAATTAGCTGTTTATATCTGTCACATTAACGACTCGAGAAGTTTGCCGCTTTCATAGACAATAGACGAAAGCAAATAGGCCATTGCTGAATAATACGTATTTACTTAAGGAAAAGGGCAGAAATAGAGAAAATTTAATTGAATCGGTGAGTGGAAAACCACTACTAGTCCACAAAATGCATTTTGAGATATTTGAAAAAATAACTTCCGTTTGTTAATGCCACAAATGTACAGTCGACATTATAGCATTCTGTTATAACGTGCAAGGTCTTGCAAATTGCACTGCTCTTCATTACAACTTGTAGTTCTACATTTTTAGTGTTATTTTTGCCTTTACTTCAAAATGGTTTATTCTGGACTCACACTATTTTCCCAATCGCCGATTCAATTCTAACGTTGAGTCATTACTGAAAAATTCATTTTTTTTTAAATTTTGATATGCACAACCAGAATTTTAAATACACATCAATTCACATGGATAAACATATAATACTTATTAATGGACATGGAAAAAGTACACATTGGGGGCCTATCGTGCGTACAAGATAGCCCCCAAATCTCATCCCCTGTTTCTCGAAAACTATCAGGGTACAAACAAAACTTTTTTCGGTACAAACGGTACAAACGTTTAGCTTTCGAATGGTGAATTTCAATTTTTTGTGCTGTGATACCTGGGGGGCTATCTTGGCGCCAAGATAGCCTCCCTCCCTAAAATATCATCCCCCTTTTTTTTCGAAAACTATCAGGATACAAACAAAACTTTTTTCGGTACAAACGGTACAAAGGATTTGCTTTCGAATGGTGTATTCCAATTTTTTGTGCTGTGATACGGGCGGGCTATCTTGGCGCCAAGATAGCCCCTTCCCCTAGTCGACCTCTCCTATAAGGAAAATGGTACAAACGAAAATATTTTCGGTACAAACGGTACAAACGAATGACCTAGTCATTGTTTCAATTTTCTAAAGTGGGGGGGGGGGGCTATCTTGCCATACGTACAATACCAGCTGAACTAAGATTGAAGAATATTTCCACTAATGAACATTTTTAATTTGAAATGCAGTTCAACTGTGTATTGTTGCACAATGGGTTACAAGGTACATTTCCAAATGATCAGAAGTAAAATTTCGTCGGCGATCGAATAAAATTCTTGTGTGCAGAGCAGGGGCGGATCCAGGACTGACTTCTGGGGGGGGGCTTGTCATACTGCTACTTTTAAGGGCTCCAAACTTTGGGATGGGTTTTATTTATATATATAAAATAAGAAAGTTTCCCTCTTCTGGGGGGGGCGATCGCCCCCCCTGGATCCGCCCCTGGTGCAGAGAATGATCTCTCCACATTAGATGAGGCAACAGGAGCGTATTTCAACAGGGGTATGTAGTTGGGGGAAATATCATCAGGAGTGGTTCTTGTTTCACCACTGAGAATCTCACACTCCACCAATAGGCTGTCGTAACCCGGGTTTCTTTCCAGCACTGCATTTAGTTTCTTTCTAACTTTTTTTTACATCTGCACACACACACCTTGCAGCAGTCTCTTTGCATCCTCCTATGATTTTCATGGATTCCGGAAGAGGCCGCCCTAATAGTCTCTAGCTTTTTAATGCTTGTAGGTACCCAACCAAAATTGCTGTCTATGTATGTGATATCACACACTACTTTTGAGTCATTAAACAGTTTCTGAGCAATGCCAACTGACACAGCAGACTCCGATGAAAATGAATGAACAACAGGCTTAATTTTTTGAAAATGTTCATTGTAGAAATGTACTGCCTGTATCCAAGTGCCCCATCGCGTTAGCACAGGCTCCGGAGGAAGTGGCACGTCTGGCAGTTGATCTCTGTAAACTTGAACACGTTGTGGCGCCTTAACAAACATTTTTTCGTGGAAGAAACTAGTTGATTTACTTCGCAAAAGTTATCTTTCACCTCTTCAGCAAAACGCTGAAGAGCATGGGCCATACAGGTGAAATGAATTAAGTGAGGATAGAAAACTGTAAGTGCTCTAGCCGCTTTTAACATGTACGCTGCACTGTCTGTATAGAGAACAAGGACTTTTTCTTCCTGAACTCCTCCCGGCCACAACACTTTAAGACCATCGTTTACAAAGCGAGCAATCGTGGAATGATTCGTGCGTTCCAGCAATTTACTCGCAATAAGATAGGATTTTGATGGAGCATCTTCACTCAACTTTCCAATCACTAAATTTGCTACATAACGTCCCAAAACGTCTGTTGTTTCATCCACAGAAATCCAAATATATGAACTACCTATTTCTGCCCTATGGTATCTATAGCTTCCCTATAACAAACTTCGAGATAACACTTTCGAAGAGTGGGTTCATCAGGAATTCGACGTCCGCAGTACTTCTCCAGAAAAGCATGGTATTTTGGATCTTGAACTTTGTTTCAAGGAATGTTTGCTGCTATCATTGCTTGGCACAAGGTTTTGAAAAACTCACTCACTGAAGTATCTTGATGCATTTGTGTCAAGAGTACTTGTTTCTTTGCAGTTTGCAAATTTTTATTTCTTGCATGGAGTGCACTTCGTACATGTTGTTCTGAGACTTCATTGAACATCCTATTTTTTTACTACACACTTGGCATAACACCACTTTACCGTCCGTAGTAAACGCATCGTCGATAGTTACCCACGACCGCAATTTCGCGAATAAAGTTGAGGCAACCGGAGCCATTTCTAACTTCGACGGTCAATACAGAACACGTGCGCTTTGCAACTGCAATACTAGAGTGCTGTTCTCCTGTCATTCAGTTGAACAAGCGAAGATCTTTGAAAGTTTAGGTTACCTGCTATGATATTGTCATTGTCGCCAGCTTCTTGGAACGAACTCTTGCAGTAAATTCCTGGAAGCACACTAGCATACAGTTTTAACTTGAATTGCAGGATTTGCTGTCATCTTTTTTCCCGTCCGACCTCCGATAACAATCAAATAGACTTCATTTTTGAAATTTCCTGGCCAATCGTCTGTCAGGCACGTGATCTGTCTTCCTCCAGAGTTTAGAATAAAGGGCGCTGCTAATGTACCCCCGGAGGGAGGATTTTTACTTGTTTCTTCTTATATTTCTTTTGTTATCGGCGAAAATTCTGAGAAACATGGTTTGACAAATAAAAAAAGAGGGAGATATATATATACAGCGGTAAAGAAACGAAAAGATAGATATGACAAAATTGAATCTAGATGCAAGCATTGTACAGTTGGAGAGTTTTTTTTATTTTAAATTAAAATTTCAGTAAACGCAAAATTTTAAGACAGTTTTATGTAAAAAGAATATGTAGAAACCATAGAAATATGTAATATTGGTAAAAATATGTAATATGGAACTTGAGTTGAAGCACCCTACAGGTGTGAATCACAAACATTTAAGGATTTGACGGACCTACATATGAAGGAAAAAAATATGTAATTACATACAAATCCGGACATTAGTCATGAGTTTACTCAAATCATTTTAATTTGAAAACCGTTTAGCCACTTCGTTAACAGGAACTAGGAATAAAAAAAAATCCTAAAACGTACAGAACAGCAAATGGTGGCTACAAAAATAAAATGTGGTCTTTACAGGAACTTCTCTAAGTATGTGTTTACGCTAGATGGTGATCGTGTCTTTAGTCTTATTTTATTCTCAGTATCTTGAAAATACTGAGTAATGTTGGTTTCTATTGCAGTGATTTTACCACAACTCTAAGAGATAAAAAAATGTTCAAACTAAAGTGGAGTTTGAAGCAAAGGTATTGGTTTGGGACGCTATTACTCCAAAAGTGGTACCAAGTGCACTGATTCAGAAATCTGACTTTGTCATCAATGTCCGCACGTACTTAAAGGACCCAGACTAGATTAATTACTTATATACAAAAGCACAATTTGAATGACAATTATGCAGTTTGGTCAAATTTGGCTACCTCAAATTATGCGCCATCAAAAGATCAACTTCGTGGAGAAAGAAGATAATCTTACCAGCGCCCCCTGAGCCCAGGCCGATCGAAGAGCTTTTCGGTTACTCAAACAAAAAGTCTACGCTAACAAATGGAAAGCACGTACCAACATACAAACTCATCACACATTATCATGTAATATCTTAAGAAAGTTGAAGCTGATTATGTAGAACACAAAGCAGTAAGCAGCATAAGCCGTCCTTTACGTATCAGCAGTGGCGTATTTACGATTTTGTTTTGGGGAGGGCTTTGCTAACTTTCGGAGGGGGGCTTTGCCTGCAAATGTGAAAATTCTGCAAGATATTTCATATATTTTACTATAGTAAGTAAGATTTCGGGGAGGGCTTAAGCCCGGAAGCCCCCCTAAATACGCCACTGCGTATCAGGTACTTCGTTTCTGGGTTTTAAGATTTAATAAACTATTTTTTGTCGAATTTATAATATGCTGCTAATTTTCAGTTACTCACATAGTCACTTCTGCCGGAACGCGACGATATATTGCTGAAATCGGACATTTTTTATATTCTGAATTTCTTTGTTTATATTTATTATTTATGAAAACGGCAGAAGCATATACAAAATACTCTCCACACTAATATTATGAATGCAGCATGTAGTGTAGGATAACATAGTGTGAAGAACACTTGTGTCGAGCCACAGCTAGAAATTCTAAACACAAGTGAAAAGTCAAAAGCGAAGGCAATTCTAGCTTTGGCTATTCAACAGGTGGATATCATGATGGGTCGTTATTGATGTTTGCTACGCGGCCTGCGAGAGAAAGGTCAACTGGAAATACTTGGCGAGGTCACAAAGCAACTCTCTCGCTAACACATTGTTCGCCATATGGGTTTGAGTGAGAGAAGAGGAGAGGAGGGGAAAACTAACTGGCTCTCGTACTGTAGCTTGGAAGGATCTGATCTCAACCCAAGCAGGTCATTCGTTTTTTTTCTTCTTCTTGCAACAAGAGAACATGCTGGAGCTTAGTTGTATGATCCACTCATGAGTGTTGCTCAATACACACTTTACAAGATCAGGAACAAAGAATAACTTATGTGCATGTCTTTTTTCCTTGACCGTAGATGTACTGCACTTCACATCGTAATAGATTGAACATTCGTGATGTGTTGTAGGAAATATGATTTCACTCAGTCGCTTAGAGAGGTCTCGTAACGGTGTTAAGTACCTATATGTCATCTTTACTTTCTAGCCCATTGGTTAATACAAGGAATTATTTTACTGATGTCTTCTTTAATTCTTGTTAAATGTCTCTTCCGTTTTTCAAAATTAATTTGCATTAGATGTAAATATATGCATTGCTTAAAGTATATTTGATTATCTATCTATTTAAATGCTAGAAAAGTTTATATGTTTGTGGCCAGTTCTTTCGACAGTGAGTTCTCCGGAACTATAGGCCCTAGAAAGATGCCGTTTTCGCTGATCGATTGCAAGTTTTGTGTAGATTGTTCAGTTCTAATTGATTTTTTTAAATGTGGCCGTTATTTGTTTATTACATTTTTTACGGGGTATACTAGAAGTATTGATTTTTTTTTAAAAGTAAAGCATCATATCCTACGAGTTATACATTCCAGTATTACATATTTTAATACAGTGGTTGTATATCTTTCAGGCGTTTGTTTCGTGGCCAAATTATAATGAAAAACGAAGGATAACCATTTCTCCATTTGGAGTGTTTTGTCCGATGAACACCATATATCAACGACATAATTTATTGTATACCAGCAGCGTTCACCCCGCTTCGCTGCGGTCACCCCGGAACGCAATAAACGTTGTTACTTAGATAATTTTTACTTTTTCGCTTTCAAGTGATATGATAAAAACCATAGAAGATTGCATTAAATGTTAACATTATATCGCCTGTCATTTATGTTAACCCGCCCCGCTTCGCTGCGGTCACCCCGGAACGCAATAAACTTTGTTACTTAGATAATTTTTACTTTTTCGCTTTCAAGTGATTGCAGTAAATGTTAACATTATAGCGCCTGTCATTTATGTTAACCCGCCGAGTGACACGGTCATGCGGGTTGCATATAAATACGTTTATTTTTACCTATGATGATCTAACAAAGGATTTGTACGTTATGGACACTTGAATGGTCAATTATCTCAAGACACTGGTAATTAAAAATTAAAGTGATATGATAAAAACCATCTAGGGTCCAAATCCTAATAACCCCCCAAAAATAAAAGAAATTGGTTCAGCCGTATTAGCGTGATGAGGGAACAAAGGATTTGTACGTTCTCTTTTATATATATAGATATAATGTATTTGTTTATTACACACTGCACGCAAGAAGAAAGAAAAAAAACTGGTCATACATGAATTAGAAACTCCAACCGGAAGTAGGCTCAAATCTTGCAAACAGAGCGAGATTTAGAAAAAAATAATCGAAAAAACTCCCCTTTACGGTACTCCTTGCCGATTTTTATCAAGACGTCCTTCACTTTTGTTTGTAAAAGGGACGACAAAGACATTTATGCTCATGTGAATGATGCGCTGTGTAGAGAGCGCAGGTTCAGCTAGTTTATACATTAAATTACTACATTTATATGTTTGTGGCCAGTTCCTGGCAACGATGAGATCTCGGTAACCATAAGCTCTACAAACGTGCCGTTTTCGCGGATCGATTCCAACTTGTGTAGATTTGCCAGTGTCTTCTTTTTCTGTCCAGTGTTTTAGAGGGTAGTTTTGAGCCCATATTGCTAAGGTTGATATCCTTGTGGTATGCAACCAGCACGAGAGCTACGTATAGCCAGTTGACAGACATGGCAGGCGCTTTGCTTTAATCTGAATGGCAAAAACTTATGGCATGCTGATAACTTGAAAGACCTGTAGAGTCGCAATGAGCCGTGCTCAAATGTTGATTTATAAAGATAAAAAAAATCCATTTGATACCATCTATTACTTCTCCAACGTCTATATATTTAAATGTTAACGTTTACATGTTCATCTATATCAATTCACTGTTTTTGTGAGTCCTCCCATTCTTAAGAGGGACATGTACAGATAGTGAGGAAATGGGGAGGAGACTTATGATCATATTAGGGTGATACGCTGTGTAGACAGCACAGGTTCAGCTAGTTACTTACTAAAATTCTCTCTCTCTCTCTCTCTCTCTCTATATATATATATATATATATATATATATATATATATATATATATATATATATATATATATATATATATATATATATATATCTAGTAGTATTTTATTTGAAGTATTCTTTACTCAACTTTCAAACTCCAAATACTTTGCTAATACTGACAAGGGACATCACCCAATTGTCCGGCTCCGATTTCAATGAAATTTTTCTACCTGATACAGGACATATATGTATTATTTATGATGACAGAAATTTTTGCCATGGTGCATGTTTTCTATTTTTTATAATTTTTAAGAGTTGTGATGTGGTTTTTAGAGATTACTGCAGAAGTCCCTTACTAACCTTTGTAAACGGAGCGTTAATGAAAGAACAACCATGTATATACATATAAGGCCTAGGGGGAAGTTGTATAGTAGGTATGACCTTGACGGCAGCCATCTTGAACTCCGCTTCTAACCCGCGTATTAATGATAATAAGTGGATAAAAGCTTCGGTAATACATATTATGCCTAGAGTTAAGTGATACGGTAAGGGTATCCTTGATAGTAGCCATCTTGAAATCCGCCATTTTGAATTAAAGTGAAGTTTGAAAAATGAAAAACATATCATGCGACGCCTCATTTTAATAGCAAATTTCCCCAAAAAGCCAATGGTATGCTTATTTTTGTTCTATAGTTAACCAGTATGAATTTAGGACTGCTTCTAATGTGCACCAAACGTCCATTATTCGATCTTTCGAATTGGCAACACTCCTAATTTTCACCACATATTTTAAGATTCCAACTGACACTTTGCAATTGTTGCCATGGCTCATGTTTTCTAAATTTATTACATTTTTTAAGAGTTGCGATTTGTTAGTTCGTGAATAGTGTTGGGATAAGCATCCAGCAATCTTTCTGAATTTTGAAGACTCTGTAATTATTTATTTCAAACCAGAAGATATGAGAAGCCTATGGACCAATGTGACGTAAAGAAATACAAATGAAATTATAACAACTTGGTGTTATACGAACTCAAAATTATCAGGAAATGTAGCCTACATGTTGCTCAAACGACAAACAATAAAATATTTTTAATAAATACAACTTTAAATGAACAGCAGCAATGATAGGAAATATCAAAGAGACAAAATATAACTGTTCCCAAAACATTGTTTGTACCATGAATAATATGAAAATACCTAACTTGTTTATAAAGAGGTGTAAGTTAATTGAGTTCCCGATCAATACTGATTATAAATCTTACAGACATGAATCATTGGCAACAATCTCTAGAAAACGAATGACATTTTTGTATGACTAGCTAAAAAATTGCCATGGAAAATAAATAAATAAATATGCAACAAACAAATAAATATAAAACAAAAGACCCTTAATTTACACAACAATCATATTTCAATTTCCTTTTTGAAGTGAATTTTCATTTGATTTTTCGTCTCATCTACTATACAAGCTACGTCTTCGGTATTACCTGAATGCAAAGTTGGAGTTGTTTCATTGTGTGATGATTTATGTCAGTAAACGAGTTTTTGAAGGGCAGGTATAGGAAATAAATAATTATATGGCAAGTCTTCAAAATTCAGAAAGATTGCTGGATGCTTATCCCAGCATTATTCATGAACTGACAAATCGCAACTTTTAAAAAATGTAATAAATTTAGAAACCATGAGCCATGGCAACAATTGCAAAGTCCCAGTTGGAATCTTAAAATATGCGGTGAAAATTTTTGAATGTTGCCAATTCGAAAGATCGAATAATGGACGTTTGGTGCACATTAGAAGCAGTCCTAAATTCATACTGGTTAACTATAGAACAAAAATAAGTATGCCACTGGCTTTTAGGGGAAATTTGCTATTAAAATGAGGTGTCGCATGATATGTTTTTCATTTTTCAAACTTCACTTTAATTCAAAATGGCGGATTTCAAGATGGCTGCTATCAAGGATACCCTTACCGTATCACTTAACTCTAGGCATAATATGTATTACCGAAGCTTTTATCCACTTATTATCATTAATACGCGGGTTAGAAGCGGAGGTAAGGGACTTTCGCAAGTAGTAAGTGAACAATTAAATGCCTGCAACTTTTTTCCAAATGGGTGTATCTCAAAACTAACTTCACCATTGTCTTTCTGATTAAATTCTAGCCCGAAATTATGTATCATATTGCCCTATTCCTATTTAAAAAATTTGACCTTAATTCAAAATGGCGGATTTCAAGATGGCTGTCGTCAAGGTCATACCTATCATACAACATCCCCCTAGGCTTTATATGTATCTACATGGTTGTTCTTTCATTAACGCTCCGTTTACAAAGGTTAGTAAGGGACTTCTGCAGTAATCTCTAATAACCGCATCACAACTCTTAAAAATTATTAAAAAATAGAAAACATGCACCATGGCAAAAATTTCTGTCATCACAAATAATACATATTTGTCCTCTATCAGGTAGAAAAAATTAATTGAAATCAGAGCCGGACAATTGGGCGATGTCCCTTGTGAGTAGATAAAATGAAATGAGGTGATCATGTAACATAGCTTCACAATATGTATTCGTCACAGAGTGTATTGCAAATAATAAATCGAGGCTTCTAAGGTGGACGAAACATCTCGCTTTTATTTAGAAAAATACACATAGTGGAGACACATAATTTTAGTTGAATATTGTGAGAAAGAGACTTTTGGGAAGGTCTCAAGAGGAAGTAGAGACGAAATTAAATTTCCAACTTTTCTTCCAACGATTATACCCTTTATGGAAAGAGGGGCACGGTGGCTCAGTGGTGAAGCGCTTACCTCTGGTGCGCTTGGGTCCCTGGTTCGATCCCCGCACAAGTAATTTTGTGGTGGACAACATCGTGCTCGTGTGTTTTCTTGAGAGTACTCTCGTTTCCTCCCACTCTCTCATCCACAAATTCTTCCATTATCATTGACTTTCTTTAATCATCATCTCCCTTAGCGTAACAGGCATAATCGTGGGACTTTAAACTCAGATTTCATTTTCCTTTATGCTAAAGAAGAGAGAGATGATTAATGAAATAATTGATGGAATGATCATTTGGGAGAACCTTGAAAACCCACGGATGTTGTCCATCACAAACTTACATGACCTAGGATTGAACCAGGTACCTCTCACACCAGAAGAGTAAGCACCCTACAACTCAACCATCGTGCCCTCAGAGGAAATGAGAAAATATCGTTGTTAGATTTTACGAAGAAGGAAAAGAACAACTTTCCTAGGATTAGATCGGCGTAGGACTAGTTCCAGTGATGGAACATTGGTTTCTACGACGATTAGCCTTTTGACTTAAGTTATTGTGGCAATGCCATCTTTCTTTTTCAATGACGCATTACCAAAATAAGTTCAGCAGCACTTTTGAACGGCCATTATATGTAGGCTACACAATTTTCATTTCAATGACGAGAAGTGAAAAAAGGGATGAAAGAAAACTGTCAACTGGCTGTTGTATACATTTTTTCCACCCTCAATATTTCATTCTATCTCCAATCAGTTACTCCCACGTTATTTCATTTTGCTACCCTTCTCCCATCAGTTTTCATAATAACAATGTGAGAGCTGCGTCAGGTACTTCTGCTATTAGTATTACTACTACTACTACCTACCTATCTACCTAAACCCCCTTCTCTCATTTTGGTTACACCGGAAGTGTGACAAATCCCCGTGGGGATTCTGTTTTCCCCTACTCCCCGGAACGGGAAATTGAAATTTTTATCTCGACCTCTCCTGTATATACCTGTTACTCCCTTCCTTGCCTTAAAAACGAAAGTTTCATCCCGTTACACAATATACATTCATAATGGTTGTTCTCGCGTCTATGCTGATATCAGGAATAGATGGATATTCTTGTTGAAAAACATTTTGTCAACTACAGAGTAAATATATAGAGTTTGTACACAGCACATCAGGTTCGAGAAGTAAATTGTTAAAGCGCTGTTGTGCGTTTTATAATTTAGTTTTCCTGTCTTAATACAGCAATCTTGGTCTCGTTGATCGCATGAAAATAATTTTTGTTTTAAAGAAACACAATTAAACATACCAGGATGAAGTAAATATATGGGAAAGTGAACCAAATAAACAGCTTCTATTACGTTGTGTTTCTGTGTAATAGAGTTCTGTCATGTATAAGTCTTTTCGTGATTTCAAATTCAATTCACGGTTGGAGAAATAATTTCTGAACTGATCCAGCGTGTTAAAACTATGGGGGGTCAACTTGGATTAAAAAGTAGTGGACTGTGAGTCAGAAAAGCCAGAAATAGTGGCATTGGTTTGGTAGTTCTTTCTAAAGACCACAAATCGTCCAATTGGACACGCTTTTCTTATGGTCAAAGCTTTTAACACGTAATATATAAATGCAGTTTATAAAAAGTTCGCGTATTTCCCCTTTCAATAGTTATACTCTCGCAGTATTACTTACATGAATCCATTTTAGTGTATATTATGTTGATTTGAAGCAAGTGGATGTATCACTCTTATCATAGAGCATTTCTTTTTTCTCATCTAAGGTCAATCTCGAAGGGTACTGAACTTCATGAGACCCAGAAGTTAAGGGAAGTTCTCCACAAACTAAATTTTTCTAGTCAGTCAGATGCTGAAGTTTAAAATAAAACCTTTTTATTTTAATGGAATGTATTGGCTTGACTTTTTTTCTACTTGTATGTATCTTCCTTTCGCTTTTCATTTACAGTATTTGTTCTTCTTAATGGCGATAAATGTAAGTCGTAAATCTGAGAGTACAAGGAAACTATTGAATCGAAGAATATGATTTTTGTTTCACCCAAGTGTAAAGCGAAATGTTACATGAGCTACAGATTGCCTCACTCCATATTTCAGAATATTCCTTTCTCAATAACGAAAAAAAAGAGAGAGAGAGAAGATAACAGTTGAATCTGTCGTTCTATCATCTAATCTATCAACACCTATTAGTAGGTCGCGACCTATACGTTGAGAATCACTGTCATAGAGCATATTTGCATGAATGGCAACAATAACAGGTGGGCGTTCAGTGCACAAGGGAATCAAATCCAATTTTTTCGTCATTTTGGATATATTTTTAAGAACTATATATGAAACCGTTTTCAATGCTTAAAAGATTGGTATTGAGACATTATAAATAGGTTTCTATAAAATAGAACAATGTGAACTTCTCCTTGTAATGAAGAATCCAGTAAAAACTTCCTCTATTTTTTCACAATTTTATTCATGTGATTTGATTCCCTTGTGGTATGAAGGCTCCACTTAGAGACAGTTGATTTTAAAAATTTAAAAAAAAAAAAAAAAAAAAATGATGAGTTTGTGCGGAGATGCTAATTCTGATTGTATTATTTATTTATTTATTTATTTTTGTTCGTCTCTTTCTCATGCTTTATATTATTTTACCGGTTATTTCAGCATCTTGAGCTTTTGGCGCAGTCATCTTCGTTGCACAAGACTCGGGTTTGGCTGTCGCTGGGAGTACAGTATATGAAGTTGACATCCATTCTTGTAGCAACACTTCTTATACGGTTAAATTGATTGATTGGAAGGTTAATGGGAAGTGAAAAGAGACTTTAAACTTCAGTCATAAGTCAGTAGCCGAAAGAAAACAATAATATACAGTAAAACTTGTTCAAAGCGGGAACGTGGATATAACAGAAACTTGCCCATTGTGAACAAATTCCATGCTTCCAGCCAAGAAAATAGGCTATGTATTAATACGTATTTTCTTTTGCATACTACGGAATATATCTAACTCGGAAACGGAAAGCAATAATTAAAGCATTCAGTAGAAACTATGTGAATATTACGGAAATATTCTCAGAACAATCCACGATAGTTTTTTTTTTTTTTAGTGTATTCCAGTATTTTCACAACTTTCTTGTTCGCCTATTCGTTCTGTTTACGAGTAAATTACTACACATCTTTTATCCCATGTATTTCAATACTATTACGATGCCCGTTTTGTTTAAGTTCATCCAGTGGAGAATAGCTTCATTCAGTCCCTTTCTTAACTGCAGATTTAGTCTCTTCAGGTGTTCAATTTGTTGCAAACAATCACTTAGCTTCACTGGCCGATTTTTAAAACTAATTCAGCATTTTCATCAAGTTTTTCATACGTGGTAGTTAATGAGCTACCCAAATCTTGTTCAGTTCCTTTATTTGATTTATGAAGATTTTTCAACCTCGTTTTTCAGCTTCAGTAATAATTTGTGTAAATATACAATAGTTGGAGACTATGTTCTTTGTGGACTTCCATTATATTGGCATTATCCTGCCTTCGAACACTTTTTGCAACGCCCTAACCGATAAACAGAATTCATTTATTCCACATCACTCTTACTTAATACATACTTCAAATGGTTCAATTTTAAACACTCCGAGCACATAATTTATGATGGTTCTTGCCTTCAGACCAATTTATTACACTCCGAACACGATTCATGCTTAGGTAGTTCAATTTATACCATTCTCTCTCGAGAATATGTGCCACTGAGTCAGTTATTTACTTGACAATATTGGCACTGATATGGGCTTCGCTTGTTGTTTAGATTCCCGAAGATGCATTTTAATAACCGTTATTTCAGTGTATATATGTTTTCTAAATACAGTTTAGTTTAATAAACATGGACATTAACATTTACAAAAGTCCTGATATGATACACAATGTCATATGCAGTATTTAAATCACGTAATTTTACAGAAAAAATACGGAGCATACTCCATCCATAACCTCATTAATACGCGCACGTGTACATTCGAAACTAAAGACAAAGACAAACTGTCTTTGTATGGGAAGTAATGACGTGATATAAATGGTGGGAAAACGGTAATGTATGATGTGCTAAAAAGTAAAGATAAAATAATGGATATGACAAATCAAGAGGAAACAAAAGAAAACTGGCAACGAAGAAATTAACGAAGTTATTTCGGAATGTTTCACTAATGGAAAGTTGGAAAAATATGAACATTTGTCTAGGCCAATGCTGCAAAATGAACCTCCAAAAATGTACTGCAGTGTAATTTAATATAATACAAGGCAGTGTAGTGCAGTGAAATACAGTATAAAACCTAGTGCACAAGTGTAATAAACTAGCTGAACCTGCGCTATTCATACAGCGCACAGTTCTAATATGATCGTGAATCTCCTTCCGACTTTTCACTATATCCGTGAAAGTCCCTTTTCGGACACAAGTAAAAGGCAGGAAAACTCAAAGTGAGTGAATTGCTATAGACAAACATATAAATGTACTTTTTTTAATATGTACAATATTGGGGTGAATTTGTGGCAAACTTGGATAAGTGTTAGATGATACCAAATGCAAATATTTTTTTCTTTAATTCTGTAGCTGAGTTCGCCTCATGATGGGTACACAAGTCTTCGAAGTTGCCAGCTTGCAATAGGTTTTGTCATTGAGATTAAAGCAAAGCGCCTGAAATGTCCATCAACCCGCTATACGTAGCTCCTCTACTGGTTGCCTTACACAAGGGTATCAACCTTAACGCCCTAGTGGCATTATTTAACTAATAGGATCAAAACGATGCCTGAAATATGGAATAGACAAATAAAGACAAGTTTTTTTTTTTTTTTTGAAAATTTGAATGAGAACTGGCAAATCTACACAAAATTTGAAATCGACCAGTGAAAACAGCATGTTTCTAGCACTTGTGGTTTTGAAGATCTCATTGTCGAAAATAATTGGGCACAAACATATATCTAAACATAACACTTTAATATGCAGAAGATGGCCAAAAGCATATAAACTTTTCTTGACCACATACATATAATCCTAGCATTTTAATATATAGATAATTATGTGATTGCTAAATATACTGTGGCATTTCAGATGTATCAGTATAAAAATGAAATCAGCGAGAATCTGCACTCCTAACAAGGATGTATTCCTATTGGTATGTACTATAAACTATTAAAGGAACCTATGCCTATCCACAGCTAGACAGGGACGTCCCTATAGTAATAAAATAGAACCACTTCAAGATGAACATTTTGAGATGCAATAGCGTTTGGAACTATCGGTCCGGTGTCTTAATCAAATGGTAAGATCTAATGAAAAAGAAAGAAAAAAAGAACATAAAAAGGAGAACTGGCTTACAAGATTATCTGTGAAGGTAAAAAAGACAAAAAATGCTATCAAAAAAAGAGGGGACGAATGCTTGTATAGATACATCGCCCCTCATCCACAAATGCCAATTTGGCCTACCAGCGGAAGAAGGCAATACCATGAACCACACATTAAAAAAAAAACTGCCCAATTTAACATTGGGCCACACGATACGACCACGAACAGTTCTGTTACGATCTACTTTTATTGTTTCCCGACGGGAGAAAAAAAAGTAAAGCTAAACAGTATAACACGCATTCTGTTTAAGCGAGGAAGAATACAATTAAATAGTCTCCCCTTGGTGTATCCCAATCGTGTTTCGTCATTTATGGAAGATCACCTAATTCTCTACGATTTTACGACTTTTTCTGTTCTTTCAAGTATTAAGTTGCGTAAAACGATGCCATGATGCCCTCTTCGCGTGCTAGCATGCTAGTTTGTAATCTTATATAATTCTGTTCTTGTTATCGATAACCAGTGGAATGTGTTCGTATGTGAACGGGGGAAGGCTCGAACGCTGATGAGTACTTAAGGGGATAAAGCGCCGTAAAGTAAACTTACAAATAGTGTGGTGGTTAGAGTACTTCTCGAATTGTCTTGTTCAATTTTAACATTATCAAATGGGTATTGTTATTAAAGCAGGTTGCTGTGATTTCGATTCGCCAATACATCATTGTGGCTCTTTTCCTAATGTTCTCAATCTTACTTTAATGTATTTATGATGATATAGAATCCTAGTCTTCATTTTTCTTGATTTTGGAATGTGCTTGTTGAATAATGATTTAACATTATTTCTCAGAACCGTCAAGAATATTAGTAATATTCTAGAAATTAGAAACAGGAAAATGTCCACTTAAAGGACAAAAATTTACCTTAAAAACTTATTCTTACCTTTATGTAGGGTGTTTCAAAACAACACCGACAACGTTTGGAAAGTGATTCCCGACACCAGGATAAAACAAAAAGTATATACTGTACC
This sequence comes from Thermobia domestica, assembly GCF_964235325.1. Lineage (NCBI taxonomy): Eukaryota > Metazoa > Arthropoda > Insecta > Zygentoma > Lepismatidae > Thermobia > Thermobia domestica. The sequence continues at coordinate 84,922,896 of NC_137458.1, read as the reverse complement.
AACCTGGGTGTAGAATCCGTCATTTCGGACTTATGGGCTGCCGAAAACTTCAAGAAAATGAAATTCAAAGGTCCTTAGCTCCAATTCTATGGGACCTGCCGTAGTCGGGTCAAGACATCACTTAGGAACTAATATGTGCGCTATCCAAAAATATATGTTTCAGATTCCTGCGGTATGCACGCAACAATTTTTATAGAGGGAGTTTGACTATGGGTATGTAATTTGAAGTACCCATAAAAATTCTTGCGTAATTATCGCAAAATTTTGAAACATGGATATTTGAACAGCGCACATACTAGTTCCTAAATGAAGTCTCGAACCGACTACGATAGGACTCATAGTATTGCAGCTATGGATCTTTAAATTTCATTTTATCATGTTTTCGGCAGGTTATAATTCTGAAATCATGGATTTCTGCACCCAGGTTGGTCTATACTTTTTGTCTTACCTTGGTGTCAAAAATGATCTTGCAAACGTTGTTGGTGTTGCTTTGAAACACCCTGTATAAAGTAGGAATAAGTACATTAGGTAAATGTTTTTATCCTATAAGGGAACATTTCCATGTTCAAAATTTCTAGAATATTACTGATCTGAACACCCTGTATACACATCTTATAATCTTGTTTTATTATACCATAAATTAAATATTAAATAATGTATTAAAAGAAAATTCACGGTTAATTCTTGTAAACCGAAAAAAAGTGATAGATGCAAATGAATTATGAGAAAATATTGGTAGAATACAGTTATTACAGGGAAACTGGAAAACGTTGTCTCAACCAATGTGCATGTTGTCATATGGCCTGGAGTAGATCAAGAATAGAATGTGTTATCACTATGCTACCATCATGGGCGGATCCAGGGGGGCGATTGCCCCCCCAGAAGAGGAAACTTTCTTATTATATATATATATATATATATATATATATATATATATATATATATATATATATATATATATATATATATATATATATATATAAATAAAAGCCATCCCAAAGTTTGGAGGACTTGAAAGTAGCAATATGACAACACAACGCCCCCCCCCCCAGGACTCGGTCCTGGATCCGCCCCTGGCTACCATGCAAACATTATAAAAGATTACAGTCAATTCAAGTTTTGATACAGAAGCATGGAAGAAAGAATTTTAAAGCCTGATGAAATTATTTCTGTGGGTGTGTTGCAGAGGTCCTCACGTACACTCATGTCCAAAATTATTGTCGCATGTCTATAAATGTGTTGTTGTAGGAATATAATATGACAACGAATTAGCCTGGTATTTCTTATAACGTTAGTATATGTATAATCGGCAAAGACATGTATGTGGCAAATTTCAGGTCAAAAGAGCAGTAAATAAGAACAATAAAATGAAAATAAAACTTTCTTGTCCATTTAGCAGTATTTTGTTTTACTCATTCTAATTTTCGTATTTATAATTTAATTCCTATGAAATTTACCACAAACATACGTTTCCCGATTACACACATAGTATCAGTATTAAAAGTACCCTGCAAAATCATTATCAAGTTATATTCTTACAAGAAGACAGTTATAGATATGCGACAATCATTTTGCACATGAGTGTACATCTATAAGTTGAGAAGTAATTTCCTTGCTCACAAATCGATCTATCTATATAAATAAATATGAAAGTGACTATGTTTGTGATTTAATAACTCTTGAACCACCCAAACGATCTCGGTCAAATTTTCAATATAGATGATGTTCGGGTCTGGGATGTTTTTTATCGTTTCAATTTGACGTTGCAACTTAGGGGGGAGGGGTAGAGATTCAAAATGATCGATGTCGAATCCATAGTTGTCGGGGTCGCTGAGACGAACAGTGACACTTCCGATGCCATTTAAATCCAAGTTCAGTCCACAATAGTAATATTTAATTTTTATTTATTATTATTGGGTTGATTTAAGCGTTATTTGTAGCGTTGCCTACGGAAAGAGAAATTTTTCGTCTCATTTTCTAAATTAGGAACACGACAGTTTTTTTTTTCTTGTATCCGAGACGAGATTGGAAATTTCACGAGTCACGTGGGTAACACTATTTTACCCAAGTCTTAGTTCTCAAATTGCGTTCTAGCGTTACGTGATCCATAGTGTAAAAACTACAAATAGATAAAGTACAGTTGAACAAACACAATAAAGACCATATATCAACGTTTAAAGATACACAAGTCATTACCCAATATATTCCAATGGTGAATGTGCTTTATATGTATTCATCTCTCATGACGCGGAAGAATTCTGATAACTTTTAGATGCGAGTAAGAATATATATCAGCAGTGGCGTATTTACAAATTTGTTTCGGAGGCTTTCCTAACATTATTCCTGGAAATGTGGAAATTCCACAAGATATTTAATTTACTTTAAGATAGTAAATAAAATTTCGGGGGGCTTAAGTCGACGGCCTCCTTAAGAATCTTCATCCCGGCGAAATTAAAATACCGCTAATTTTACAGTAATTATGTGATAATTTCAAATAGATAAAAGATAATTGAAATATGGAACAAGAGCGCCCTAGACAATATTATTTTGCGTGAGGTACCGTTATCACAAGTCACCTAGTGGCTTTCCGTTTTCAGCTGTTTAGAAACGCGAAAATAAATGCTGATTTTCAAAATGGCTCGAAATCGAAAGCAGATAAGTGAGTCGTGATAACGGTTTCTCATGTAAAATAATATTCTCTATTGCGCTCTTGTTCCACATTTCGATTGTCTTTTATCTACTTGAAGATATCACATAAATACTGTAAAATTAGCGGTATTTTAATTTCGCCGGGATGAAGACTCTTAAGTACGCCACTGTATATCAGAATATAAATTTTGTACATACCTTTAAGAAACGAACGGAGAAGTGTTGGAGACGAGACGAGACAAAAGAATTTTTCGAGAATCGAGACAAAATAAGTCGAAGAAACCTTATTTCTTGACTTGTCTCCTCTCATGGACAACCCCAGTTCTTTGGTGCAACTGGGAGAATTCTTTTGTGGTAGGTTTGGATAAACAAGTTTCATATCGCTGTAGTTGCTGCAAATTTAATGGTAAAACAAATTGTATAGTGTTTTCAACTTTGGGTAATAGCTGGAGTAGATTCTTTTACACTACATTTATTTTTCAAAAGGGAACTTTCTTTTATTTTTTTTTTTACCATTATTTATTTTTAAAGCTTAACTAAACATAGAATCTTTGCAACTCTGTTCTGGAAAGTACGTAGGTTCTTTGATTCTAAAAATTATCAATACAAATCTTTTTTGTTAGAAATTTATATTTCTTCTTCTTCTTTCTTACATTCTTATGCCTTACATGCTACGCACTAGTCATAAAACCCATGAGGACGTGAGTTGAAGTGATACGGAATGAGGCAGTTATCTAATTCGTAATCATAAGAAAAAGGATAATAAAATAAGACACAAAGAGCGGAAGGAAATACAAGGAAAAGCAGTTACTTTAAGAGAGGCAGGAATTCCTGCAAGGAATACAATCATGTAAGAAATAATTCTGGTTGCAAATCTGTTGCCGTATTTACATTATTATTATTATGAGGGGAGTGTATTCAGCTTCTACCATTCGACCTATCCGGCATTTTGTTTGCCTATTCGATGATAAATTTTGTAAGATGTATCCGATTTCAACGGAACTTCATACGTGACTTCGTACAATCTTAGGAAATTATCCTAAATTTTTTTCCATCCAAACTCATGATCACGGGATGGAAATTATTTTATTTCATCATGGCATTTGGTGGAATTTTGGTGTATATGTTCTGAGCCTTTTCCACAAACCACACTGCTCAGTATTGAAAGCAATCAGTAATGAATGAGGGATTGAGCTTATCGCCCTTTTCTAATTAAACATAATCCACGAAAATGTTATAACAAATTATCTGATAATTATGAAACAGTGAAATTGGTAAGCAACAAGAGGATGATAATCTTCAATAATAATAATAATAATAATAATAATAATAATAATAATAATAATAATCTTTCACTTTTACAATGTACTGCATTACTAATTATGATTTACAACACTTCACGGGCATAATTACAAATTTCAGATGTGAAATTTGAAGAATTATTCTTTTTAAGAACATTTGACTTTTGAAATTTGCGTGGTATGAGTATGTAGTCCAATGCTATCCGCATAATATTCAGAGAAATTTATAAAAACAAGAAAAATGATATATAAAACATCATAAATTTAACTTATTAATAGTAGTACATAGGTATATTAAAAATCTAATCTAACCACTGGCGTGCCATCCCTTTGTGAGCCTGAGCCGCTCCAACACCATCTGTTAGCAACTGGCTCAACTACGTCTTGCCTAGTGACGAACACGTGGTCCTGTCTATAACAGGCGTATCAAAAGCTTTCTAGACCTACTGACCGTCACGCCTTTTATTCACGTGACTCTCCACTTTGTCTCATGACGCTGGGTGGACGCCGAAAATTGGGAATCGAACCCAGGACCACGTGGACATGATTCCAACCATTAGACTATGGAGTCCCCACATTGGTATATTACCAGAGAAATAAGGGTAAGGAAGTTCTATAAAATGAATAAAATGTAATGAATTACTTACTATACATATTAGAGAAATGGATAATTAAGGGCATTCACTAGAGCGAAATTAAACTACTGCTTATTTTAGACTTTTTCTGTAATACACCGGTGTATCTTCAAAACAAATAAAAATATCCAAAAACAGACACGCAGTGAACTAGATAATACGATTTTGCATGTGATACCTTTACCTCGTATCACAATTTACCTATCTGCTTTTGATATGTCGCTATTTACAGAACCCGCAAAAAATGCTAAATCTATCTACAATTGCAAATCGAAAGCAGATAGATGAGTTGTGATAACGGTATCACATTCAACATCGTATTGTCTATTTCACTACGTTTCTGTTTTTCGAATATATTTATTTGTTTTGTAGATATTACAGAAAAACTCTCAAATTAACGGTAGTTTATTTTCGCTGTAGTGAATGCCCTTAAGGAATATATATATATATTAGACTTCTATGGGGTCACCATTAAGCTAAGTCGAGAACTATCCATCGAATAATTCTTATAAAAGAAAACTCTTGATCCCTACATATTACTGGCCCAGAGAAAGAGCTACCTTCCAAATCGTTATCAGTGAAATAAATAAGAGAAGGAAATTATAAGTTTATTGATTATGGGTAGTGAATGTTATCAAAGATGTCAGTAAGTTAAGGAAATGATAAGATCATTAGCAGCGGACGAATGTGGATGTTATCAAGAGATGTAGATAAGTCAAGGAATTATAATATCATTGACAATAAGTGATTGTGGATGTTATCAGAAGTATCATTAAGTCAAGGAAATGCTAAGATCATCAACTGTGGGCGAGTGTGGATATTACCAGAGATACAGATAAATCAAGAAAATGATAAATATAAAATTGTCGACAATGGGCGAAGTGAATGTTATCAGAAATATAAGATCAAGAAAATGGCAATTATGAGATCATCGACAATAAGGGAATTTCAATTCGGGACATCGATGGATTCCATGAACTTGTAGAGAACATCATACGTTTCTTTTACGTCAGTGGATAAATAAAATCAGATAACCCAAGAAAATGAAAAGTAGATGCTATACATGAATAGTATTTACGTCGCCATGTACTAGGTAGTATGTATTTCTACATTCAGACTTTTTAATAAAAATAACTATTATCATCTACGTGAATAATAATAATAAAACAGCTTTTACGAAGAAACATACGTCCCAAATGCAGTTCACATTTAGATTTGTTTTTCCACTGAACACATAACAATAAATCAACCTTAACAGCAGTTAGCAGCAGTTATTGACAGATGAAGTTTTTTTATTTTATTTTATTTTATTTTTTTATGGTTTCGAGACGTCCTATGGATAAAACAATAATTTGCTTCTTCAACTGAATCTCCAACAGAATGGTATGGACACTCGTAAAATGGTTTCTGAGAACGAGATATTCGAATCTTCTGAGAAATTTACGCGCATACGCCACGTGATTTTTATTGCGAAATTCAGATGTTTTTCTTTCTTATTCCTTAGAACAGTTTCTGACTTGTTTCAGATAGTAAATTGATTATTACTGAGCATATGATGATAAATTACATTTTAAAAAAAAAGCTATAGTTGCTGAGGTTTTACAATATTTTTAATATTTGAGGAAAAATGCCTAAAGATGGGACATAACAATCGATAAATATCATCTGTATAACAAAATATTCATCTTGTTGTATCATAGATATAACAAAATTATTGTATATGCGTAAGTATAAATTGTCATGTAATTTTTGAGTAAACCGAGAAAAATGATATTTTCCAAATTTAAAAATTGATGTTACATGATAACCACGATATCTCTTTAAGGTTAAACTGATACTAAAGTATATTTTTATGTCAAGCTTTTCATTATGACACTAGCAAGAGAACACTATACAAGGTGGTTAATAAGATATAACCTCAAATTATGATTAATTCTTTACTTTTTTTTTTTTGTTAGACTATAATATTTTCCAAAGATAAGGGGTGACGAGGTAGACTATAGTGGTTACAGCGTTGGACTCACTACTAATTCGATTCCCGGTAGGTGCTACCCCAATTTTCAACGTCTATCCAGCGTCGTGAAGCAAACTCGGGAGCCACGTGAATAATTTACATGACGACTACCAGATCTAGAAAGCTCCCAATATGCCTGTTACAGACAGAGCAACGTGTTCATTGCTAGGCTAGACGTAGTTCAGCCGTTCAATCACAGATGGCGTTCAAGCGGCTCACGCCCACAAAAAGGCTGTTACGTCAAATGGGTTGGTTTATTGTCCAAAGATAAGGCATACATGAATTGATAGATCAGATCAAGTTGTAAAAAAAAAAAAAAAAAAAAAAAAAAAAAGCTTGGAGGGAAAATTTTGTTGCGTAGTTTGACAAAATTATTGTTATTTCGTTAAAAAGTATGTTTTCGTTCCCAATTTGATTCAGATAATAGTTTTTATTCGTTTGGAATAGATTATATATTTATTCATGTACTGTATATGAACAATATACATTGTTAGGTAGCGGATTTAATCTATTATTGTTTTTTGAATCCTCCTAACAGTGACACCCATACTACTTTTAAATGTACAGACCTTTTAACCATCAGCTGCTGTTCCTTCCGTAGTGTAACTACTATCATCAGGTCAAATTTCACAATCATTTTTACTTTTATGTAACAAATAAATACCATATTAAATTCAACACTTCGCTTTTATGTACTAGTTATAACTGTTTGCCCCATTCCGTAAAATATGATAAAAAAAAAACAATTAGTAAATCAAACCAATTTCCGAGTGATATCCACCAGCGAGCCATTTTCGAACTATTACTATTGGTACCGTAAGACAGGGTTACTTTGCACAAGAATTTAGGAATTTTTAAAGGAAATATCATGTAACTTTCAAATATAATGATTTAGAACTTTGTATAGGGGGGGGGATACTTTGCACAACATACAAAAAGTATGTTCAACATACGAACACAATGTTTCTGTGCAATGTTTTCCCTTCAGTATTTATACATTTCACTTCCTACACAAAACTACATGCAGTCTACAAATATTGATATTCGAATGATAGTACTGGTACCAGTACTTAGTATGAATTATCGATATTTGTACAGAAAATTATGTATTTTCTGGTACCGGCACAGGAAGGAACTACATTCTGATAGTTTAGTATATGCCCCACAAAATTGCCAACTCAGGAGCAGAGGAAAAATCCCCGTGAACTGATTTGCATTGGTTGCTCTTTATGTCCAAGAATATAATCCCAAACGTAATCAGTGGACGGGATTTGGGGCTTTCAGGCTGAAGCCCATCCAAATTGCATGATTTTTTTTTAAAAAAAATCTAATGTTAGTCATTCCTATGCGTATAAGCTTCAAGCCCCCCCCCCCCCCAAGTTTAATGATTTCTAAAAAAAAACAACAACAACAAAAAAACAGCTTTTCTGAGTGAAGTCCATCTCAAACTGATTTTCTGGATCCGCCACTATTCGTAATTTATTTCCCAACATGAAATCCATTCAGGTATCTAAATAAATAGGAAATTTACCTAAAATTAAAAGGAAGAATGTACCAGCAGCAGTATTTTCCTATCTAAGGGGGTGCTTTGGGCCGGTGCAAAGTAACCCCGAATAGACGCTGAAACCGCCTTCTCCCAGTTTTATCTTTTTATGACTTTAAAACGTTTCACACTTCAATTTCAACTATTGTCTCAAAGTCTCATTATACACAATAGTAGTCTACGAAACTGACTTAACTTTGACGGAAATTCTAGAAGGTGATATCTTTCAAATTTTGTCCAGATGTTCTATCTCACGGTGGCAGTTGAAACTTTCTCTTTACAGTTCATGGTTTTGCCAACAGAGGACTGTGCAACTCTTTTCATATTTTGTGCAAAGTAACCCCGGTATCGTAAAAGGTCTTCCCTTTGAAGGGATAGGTAGAGCTAAGTTGAGTAAATCAAAGTCCGGAATCGACTCCCATTACCGGTTTTTATTATAAAAATTCTCTAATAATATTACAGACAACATTATTTACAGAAATACTAATATAACTATCTTTAATATGAGGTAGAAAAAGGTAGCCCAAACCCTTGCAGCTTTGAGGCAGGATCTCGACAGAGTTCCGGGGAAGCTAAGCAGAGTGGTATAGGAGATCCCAATGCTCCGCAGCAAGCAGTGAGGAGGTTAAGATTCATAGAGCTCCGAAGCACGCTAAGCAACTGAAGTTGGGATCCCGACAGAGCTCCGAGTAAGCTAAGCTAGATTGAAGGGAAGCCTAGAGTCTCGCAGCAGACTAGAGGCTTTGAAGTTGGGTTACTCCTAGAACTCCAGGCAAGCTAGAAGAGGGGTGCCCAATCTCTTACTGGTGACTGTCCGTTGAATCCTCTTCGGGCGACGGTGGCGCTGCTGCTCCCATGTCGTCATGTGACTTGTAGATGGTGCTGGTGGTCCCTGGTCTGCTTCTGCAGTAATCCAACGTGAGGTGTAGTACTCGAGCGTAAATACATGTGGTTGATGTTTACAAACAAGAGCACGTGTAATGCTTATAAACAGAAGCACGTGGTATGTTATAATATACATAATGGAACCAAATTTGACTTCATTCATAGTAGTAGATAAAATTTATATTTTCCATGAACACATATACATGAAAGTGTATGGCTTTGTATGAACGTGACGCATGGATTTAAGGAACTTAAAAAGTAAACCCTTCGAGATGCCACGATATAGAAGAGCGATGAATCTTAAATAGGTGGATAAAGTATCAAATGAAAGTATATTGGAAACGTAAAAAAAGAATAAGAAAAAGGAGTATACTGTAAACTATGTCTAAAAGGAGAGGTAGGATGATTGGCCAAACTTCGAGACATGAAGAAGTTACGCTATTGGCTCTGAAAGGAAAGGCGGAAGACAAGTATTCGAAGGATGACCGCGATTAAATATACTGAATTGAAATATATTGAGAGGATTGTTGTAAATGATCTTCCCGGTCATTCAATTTTTTTTTAAAGGTTTCATTACGGTCTCCCAAGATAAAGTTTTTATTAAGGAGCCTTTAATTTATCCTTTAAAAAATCCACATAGAACAGATTAATCTTCATTTTTTCGGAAGATTTTATGAAAAACAACTCAGGCGATTTTGTTTATAAATAGTTCAGTAACAAAAGTAACATGGCATGATTTAATTTATAAGGGACAGAATATTTGCTGCGGTAATCTGAATATTTTATTTTTTAATACATGTATGCTGAGCAAGATTTATATGAAAAATATAGCTTAAATATGCACCTTGCTAGCTTTTAAAATAAAATTACACGATTTTTTTGTGATCAAGTTTAATATAATTTCACCAGTGCGACTAAGAAATCTAAAATATCTGTCAGTCATTTACTTGCTGAGTTTGTGATGAACAGCATTTTGAGAATGAAACATAGTGTTACTTATGAAACATAGCGATCCATCAAACAATTAGAGAGATAATCTGTTTGCAGTAAGGGGAGAACAGAACAAAAGACCAGAAATCTGTAAGTGCTGGTTGCAGCAGATTTCGAGGCGATTCTAAAAGTCTCTTCAGTTTGTGAACAACAGCTGTTATCAGCATCAGCTGACTGAAGATCTTCTTCTCGTCACTATGGAAACCGAGATTCACAAGAATTTGCGTGGAATTAGAAACTCTTTGAATCCTTTCTTTCCTTTTTCCCTTCTAAGAACCACCCACCAACGACCACACAATCAACACCCTATCCTTCAAAACCGTAGAGGCAGTGACTGATATCTTCGTATGAAAAGCATAAAAAAAGAGAAGAAGGCAGCGTTGATAGATTTGGCGCTATATGAGCAGAAGGGATAAATCTTCGTCCAATTCGCGAAACATTTTGCATAAGAATGACTCTTCGCGTAACCAATTTCTTGCATCTCCTGTTTGTCTCCTCTTTCCTACCCTGGTGGTTGCCTTCCCCCCCACTCTCTCTCTCTTTTTTCAAATTTTCTCTTTCTGCCTTGAGGCTCCCTCACCAATTTCCGGGCGTCCCTTTAAGCCATATCCGTGGTTTGGATCGAATGATTAATCGTTTAGTAGGCTCTGACGATGCAGTCGGCATTGCTTCACCATTCCATCATGCATTCATGCTGATCGCGTATCCTCGGCTCTTCAAGTACGGTACATATATATATATATATATAAGAAGACTGAAAGTAAGAGAGACAGAGAGAAGTGGGATAAAAAGGGGAAAATATACGAGAAACTTTTTTCTGGTGGATGTCAGGGTTAGCAGCAGTTACGTCTTTTTCACAACCCTTAAATTTCTACTCAAATTATGCGGAAGCAAGATATAAATAATATGTTTGAATCATTAGAGTATAATAGAGTGTAAATCATCCCATGGAATCAAATCATTCTAACCCATTTACTTATTAACAATATTCCATATACAGCTCGTCCGAAATAACACAATGATACAACAATGCTATAGAAGATTTATTTTTAGAAGAATGTCAACTAGGGTCTATTTATTAAGGATGTATCCGATGCTCATCTGGGGATATTGAGGTAAACCGTGCTAAAATCTCAGCCCAGCCTTATATTTCGCAGAGAATGGCCAGCCAACGAGCAGAGAGAGGCAAGAGAGGGTGTGGAGAGAGAGGCCTGAGTGTACTGAGTGTATGTCTCAGCCACAATATTGGAGAGAGGTTTTGTCTTGCTCGTGCTTGAGTGAGTATGCAGTAGGAGGCTTTGTTGCATTGTTCCTAGTATTGTACCTCGTTTTTTGTCTAGCACGTGCTCGAATGAATATGTGGTAGGAGGCTTTGTCGCATTGCTCATAGTACTGTACCTCGGTTTTTGCCTAGCACTGCTCGAATGGATATGCGGTAGGAGGCATTGTTGCATTGCTCACAGTACTGTACCTCGGGTTTTGTCTAGCACTGCTCGAGTTAATATGTGGTACGAGGCTTTGTTGCATTGCTTACAGTACTGTATCCTGGTTTTTGTCTAGCACGTGCTCGAGTGAATATGAAGTATGAGTCTTTGTTGCATTGCTTCCAGTACTGTACCTAGATTTTTATCTAGCACATGCTTGAGTGAGTATGCAGTAGGAGACTTTGTTGCATTGCTTATAGTATTGGATCTCGATTTTTGTCTAGCACATGCTCGAGGGAATATGCAGTAGGCGGCTTTGTTGCATTGCTCACAGTACTGTACCTCGATTTTTGTCTAGCACGTGCTTGAGTGAGTATGCGGTACAAGGCTACGTTGCATTGTTCACAGTATCGAACTCGGCTCGGCTGTTCTGTCTTCTGGTCAATATATTTCTGGGCTTAGAGTGATCGGATGTTGAGAGTTAAACCCAGGACGTTCAACGCTCATCGCTACGCGCTACGCCTTTATTGAATTATTGCTCAAAGTGACTAAAAACGAGAAAATTAACATTATTTTAGTCTTAATGGGTGAAATTAAATTCGAAGGATTAGGAATTAGATTTCTGAACTTTCGACATCTGTAGGTATGTTAGCTTGTCACGTATTGAGGGATGACGTCCCTCAGCTATCACACCATCCGAGAAAAGGGAAGGAAGAAAGGATTGGGGAAGGAAGGAAGCGGTCTGGGACCTGTATGTTAGGTACCGTCCTTCATTTGCCTAGCGTGAATGAAGAAACTCTAGGAAAATCTCACTTAGGATCACTTGTGTGAAAAACATTTAACACTTTCTCGATCTAGTGTCCCCACCATGAATCAATCCCGGAACCGCTCGTGTTCACAAAGACGAGAGCGTTAAATTTAGATTCAAAACCTAATCCAAACTATTTATAATTGAAGGGGCGAGATTTGTATTTTACAAAGGTTATTTCGGTTTACTCACATTATTTACATCAAACGTTAGATTCATCAGTTGTATTTAGACTAGGGTGCGAAATCATTACAATGGAAATTGCGAGGAGAGACAGAATTAAGAAAAAGAAAAGCTCTTCGCACTGTAATGCTTCGACAAAAGAGAGTTTACATACTTAAACATCCATTGTTATTAAACTGTAAAAGATCAGGGATACGCTAACCACTAATTCAGATGATGAAACATATATTAATTACATATGAATTACAAGCTTCTGACAATAGTGTCACTTCGTTCACTCCCCCCCCCCCCTGGTAACTTATTCCTGGGCAATTTTATTCCAAAAATATTAAGTGGTAAAATTCTGCCTCTCCCCCGCCTTTATTGAGACAGCTAACAGCATTCATCAGGTGGATTTTTAAACAGATTTTGTTATTGTAAACCACACTATTTCGCATACACCTTTGCATTTCATTTCTGTGTTTAGGATATTTAAAAATTAGGAATGTTCTCTGTACCAGATCACACAATATAATATCAATGTCTGCAACACTGATAAACAAAATTCCCGCGGTTTTCGTTTCTTTTTTCCATCTAGTGACATGTTCTCGATAATCATGAGTCAGCTGCAGTTATAAATGGAAGACGCTAGTTTCAATCCAACTTCTTTCGCAGTATCTTTCCTAAAGAGCATACCAAGCAGTACATGAGCAAAGGCATTCCTTAGAATCCTTAATGTCTGTTAGGGGTTCCAATTGACTTTCTGTGACAAAGCCTCTTCTACTTTTTCGCGCCCTTTTCTTCTGTTCTTTTCTGGAGGGAAGCCCACTACTCTCTTAGTCACCACGTACTATATACACCTCCTCGTTTCTCGCTGTCACATGGTTCACTGGTTCACCATCAAAGAAAGGAACGCTGCCATATTTCTTGTGTATGTATTTCTATCAGTTTCTATCAAGTGTAAGAAGGAAACAAAGATCTAAACATCCCCTCCCCGATCTCTTTCTGTTGCTCTCAGTTCAACAACGATAAAGAAGGGATAGTTTTAAAAAGGGGGTTGATCACAGTCCAATAGAAGGTATAGATCTCCTACTCTAACTTTTTCAATCTACAGCAACACAGCCTAAAATTTGCTCTAGAAATCTAGACAAATCATATTTTTTTAATTTTACTTGAGAATAATTTGAAGTAAATTCTAATTATAAAAGGAAAACACACCAGTTTATGCGTCCAGATATCCTGGAATGTTATACAACCCTCATTAAGAGATGTGTAACGTTGGTTGTAGAAGGACAAGGGGCAAAATGAGAATTTCTTATAATAAGCGCAAACGTATCAGTACTTCAAGCTAATTCCTCATAGTAAACAACCACACTAATAGATGTCGCTACATGCGCTTCTAGTTATCTTCCTGATGCTAACAGATATTGTTGTCTATAACGAAATTCTTGAATGATTGCTTGAAAGATATAGAATGGAGCTTAAGATGATTAGTGGTCAAATAATAATAATAATAATAATAATAATAATAATAATAATAATAATATAATTTGTTACATGTAACCAACTAGAGCCTTAAGCACAATTTCAGCCTATTGTCTATAGGGTACAGCTGGTCGAAGTGTTGAACGCAACTAGTGGTAAATTTTAAAATTGAATCATGAGTTGAGTTCGGAAAATTATTGGCAGTTTTAAAATTATTATGGGTTGCATTTACGTTACAATACGTATATTACTATTATTATTTGTATGATAGAAATATTGATAGTCAAATTATGTGCAACTCAAAAAGCTACAGTGGAAAAAAAGAGTGACCTTTTAAGTGCAATATGTCAAGGAAAGGTCATTTCTTGAGTTCTCACTTGGGTTGTTGCCACAAATTCTGGATAAAAAATGACAAACGACAGCGAGATCGGGGCATTGCTTAGATGATAAAACCAGAAAATAGGAATCAGAATAATTGAAAATTAATACTGATATTCCTAGAAGCAGAGTGAATAATAATAATAATGAATTCAATTATTTGTCACTTCTAGTTTGTGTTTTAGTAAAGATATAACGAATGTACATAAAAATACAGGTTGTGCATAAAAGATTATCAGGAGATTTAAGCTGTGTTAAACTTCGACTAACAAAGGGAATCACACAAATTAGAAAAGTAACATTAAATTTTCCCCCGCGCCTTTGTCATGGGAGACCCGATTTCAATTCACAGGGGGAGCTCACGTGGTTCGGATTCCGCGTTAATCAGTACGTCCATGTCTCATATAGCCTCGCTGCTGAACGGGACATTAAACTCCAAATCAACTCAACTTTTGTATAAGTATTCAAATGCACTATATCCTTATTGTAATACAAGAACGTCTCCATCTAACGCTGCTAGTAGTTCACATTTGTTCTAATACGTGTTTCTACCTGTGCTATCTGTCTACCTTACGTCAATAGATTGCGCTGGCGTGCAGAGAATTTGCAGATTTAATTGCGACTCTACAATATTTCAATTTAATTATTTCAATGTATGAAAAAGTAGTATTTTAACTTAACAATGTTCACCAAGCCGAAGGTCTGGTGGCACAATTAGTGATTTCAAAAGAAATTATATAGTTTTTTTTTTTTTTTTTTTTTTAATACTCACTCTTCCAGGGAAATTCTTTTTAAATAATTATTGTGCATCCTTGACAAACTTATACGCATAAAAAATATGAAATTCTACTGGTTTTTGCTTTTCCCGAGTTACAAGTTATCAAATTTTAGGTCACATTTCTAAAGAAAAAGAAATCAACTAAACTCACCTGATGCAGATCAACGTCGACATAGTTTATACATGCTTTATAAGTTTATGAAATATTGTGAATGACTTTTTTGTTGTTGTTGTTGTTGTTGTTGTTCCCGGAGTTTGGACTCAATTATATTTTCTCAAAACAATTTTAATACATCAATGAAAGCCGACTTTTCTTTCCGCAATTAGAAAACTTAGCCCAGACTACTGTATGTGTTAAGAAGTAAGTTCTTAATTCTTCAGTAATAATGAACCTATTAAGATTAGGATTTTCCGGATGCAAAATTAGCGACAAATTTGGGCATTTACCGAGAATTTTCAATAAGATGAAAATTCGGTAACGTATTTGGGCACTCTACCGGGACTTCAAGGTCAGGTACCTACATGAAAGGTAGTCTGAAAAATTCTCAAATGTGCTATGCTGTACAAGATGTTAATGAACTAAACCGCTAAAATGTAAGAGGTAATTTCTTACGTCAAAACAAGAAAATAAGTTCAATATGGCCCTGTGGGGAAAAGTGCAATTTCAGAGCTACTTTGTAATACGTGCTGTTTTGGAGAACAGACACCATGGAGTGGCGATCCATATTAGCGTAAAAGAAGTCACACATACGCCAATTAAAAATTCGTATATCAGCAATTCGTAATGCATTCTCAAAGGGATTCTCCACTGGGCATAATTCCCAGAAATGCTCCCAACAGAATTGTCAGATATGATTTGGATTGAAGGTAGGTCTAAAGTAAGCAAATGGTAAGCCTTGAAGCAGTGAAAACGTAATGCATCGGCGGAAAGTAGAAGAAAACTGAAATCTACCCTAGAAAACCTAAAACACTACCGAACAATATATTATTTCCACGCATTTGGGTAGCTCTCCCCACAGATCTACATGATTTTTTTTTCTTACTTTGATGTGAGAACTCACCTGTTACAGTTTTTCGGTATAGTTCATAAACACGATGTACACTCATGTCCAAATTGATTGTCGCATATCTATAACTGTCTCCTTGTAAGAATATAATTTGATAATGATTTTGCATTGTACTTTTAATACTGATACTATGTGTGTAATCGGGAAATGTATATTTGTGGTAAATTTCATAGGAAAAGACTTATAAATACGAAAATTAGAGTGAGTAAAACAAAATGTTGCTAAATGGACAATAAAGTTTTATTTTCGTTTTATTGTTCTTATTTACTGCTCTTTTGACATGAAATTTGCCACATACGTGTCACGTAGTAACATTATAAGAAATACCGGGCGAATTTGTTATCAAATTATATTCCTACAACAACATATTTATAGACATGCGACAATAATTTTGGACATGAGGGTACATTTGGCAAGTAACATTGACGAACGGTTAATAGCTATAGAAGGTTTTCGAACCAAAAATTTCAAGGTTTGCAGAAAGAGAGAGAGAGAGAGAGAGAGAGAGAGAGAGGTATGTTTGTGTTAGGGTTAGGATTAGGGATTTAATTTCTGGGCTTTCGGCATGTGTGACCATGTTAGCCCGTCTCTGTATGAGGAATGACATCCCACAGCGAGACACTGCCCGGGAAATTGGCGAGGAAGAAAATAATGGGAAAGGAAGGAAGCGGCCTGGGACCATTGTTAGGTACCATCCCGACATTTGCGAGGTATGAATGAGAAAAATCCGAGTAAACCTCAGTCAGGATGGCTAGCCTGTAAAAACTCTTACAGTTTTTTCGACCGAGTGTTCGTATGTTTTCGTATCTAAATGACAGCACGTAACGTTAGATGTAAGATGGGTTGCATAACCAGCACTTACCGTACTTTATACGTACTACATTGCTGGTCAGATTGAAATTTTAAATCCGGCAACCTCCGGCCATGAAGAATGCCAGATTTTCAAAAATGCCGGATTTTGGATGGTTCTTGTACGCTGTATGTAAAACAGGAAAAAAAAACTACTTGTACAGTTTAAAAGAATGAAGATTAAACACTAAATGAAAAAAAAAAATGTAATTTTAATGTTCACCAACTAAATAAAACAATTTTAACTTAGTGATAGAAAAAAGTGGCGCACCATCGCGGTAAATTTGAAAATGCCTTCAGAAATCTATACCGAGTATCTGAAGGAACGGATTATTGATGACTGGATTTTTGAGAACCAACTTTTGCATGCAAATACCATTAACATCAGGATAATTTTGTGATAGGAGGTGTTGTTTCATGATGGCATATGCACCAGTTAGCTGAAAGGTCTGTGTGCACCCGCAGTTCACATCCCATCATGGATTGAAACTTACGTAAATAATACGTACGACTAAGTCCTTCATGACTCAGTGTTACATTAGAGTGGTCCTTTTTTTTCTTTTCAACTTCCTAGTTTTTGTTTGTTTGTTTTTTGAGTTTCATTTCCTAAAATGGTCCCATAACACACCAAAGTAACCCATGAGAAACATTAGTTCAATTGAATAATATTAATGTGTCCCAGGCAACCTGAAGTTTTGAATGTATTTAGACTATACAATATGAAGCAAAGGTACCATAAGTTAGGAAAGATAATTGTAAGTTAATAAACATATTATGTGAAGGTAATAACAGTTAAATGCTTCGAGATAAGAGAGAAACATGTGTGTTTGTTGTGACGACATGTCACATTCCCCATTCCTATGGAAAATGTGAACCTGCGTTCAAGATGGCGGACTTCAGAATGGCCGCCATGATGGCAATATACCATAGAAGAGCGGTTCTACTTTCATTACTCCTATATCCAATATATAGTGTCACTTCCTCTAACCATTACACACTTACAAGGTACTTTTATCTGTTATTTTATACTGTATACTGTAAGTACATTCAAAACTAGAGGTCACTTGGGACACTGTTTAATATTATTCATTTTTTTCATGGGCTACTTTTTTCTGATATGGAACCATTTTAGGGCTGAGATTAAAAGAAAAAAACGCAGAAGTAGAAAAGTAAGGACCACTCTAATGTTCAATAAACATTAAAAAAGTACTAAATCAAATAAATAACCTTTCGTTTTTAGGTATACTGGCGACTGTCTCATATATAGCCACTAACGACAGATAAACATAGTCACATTTGGAACTGAAATAAATGCGTAGAATATTTTTCAATCTTAAGAGCTGCATCTATTGCTTTGTCTTTAGTAATTCATTCTTGACACATAACTACATTTAAAGATAAAAAAAGAAAGGATAGAGAATAACACAACGCTTAATGTATGTCAGGAGTAATAATAGCTCTTGCGTCATTCGACCATAGAAAAAAGACATTGAATAACCAACCAATTATGTTATCAGAAAGTTTTCTAGTGCATTGGAGTTCTACTATTTAAGGCAGCGTCTTGCCCTTTCTTCCCTTTCTGTCCTCGTGGCAAGAGATGAAGAATGTCGTTATAAATTTTGTCTCCTGTGTCGAGAGAACTTCTGTCTTTGTTCTTCCCCCACTCATTATTCTTTCTCAGAGAAAATACTTAAAAAAAAATCTTTCTTACATAACTTCTTGGCAATATATAGTATATATATATATATATATATATATATATATGGACTAGACATTTTACGTAGCATATTGTGGAGGACTCCATATTTAGGCATTTTGATCACTGCTGCATCTAGCCTTTGGTATTAAGTTGTTGAAGAAGAACGGAAGTAGCTTCTCTCTACAGGAAAGGAAGGACCGGCCCCCGGCCGACTTCATTCTCTCCGCCCGACGCGACGATCGTAAAAACCTTTTTTATTTGTCGTAAAGGTTAGCGAGAAAATTTCTTAGTATACGAGAATGAAAAATTGCAGGACATTTAAGACTAAATGAAGGTGATTCCCACTGAGTCACGATGGCGGAAATATAAAAAAGAAGAATGAGACGAAATGGTTATGTATCTAAGGGGAGGGACTTTTGGCGTTGTTGTGGTGGAACGTTTCTGGAATGAGGTGGATCATTATTAAGATATCATATAGAAGAATCCTTTACGTACTGGTAAAATGAAGAGATATACGTGAAGTACATATATACCTACATAAATACTTGAAGCATTGCTTGAATTTTCAGAGCACCGGAAATAGTGGGAATTTTTAATTACTGAGGCGGAGACTACCTTCCTGTGTTCTTTCCTGTGAAACTATGAAAAGTATAAAATTGGGTAACTTTTCAACTAACAATGGCTGTTAATTATATTTTTGTGTACTGTACTCTTTCATTTAGATTTAACAAAGCTTCTCAGTAAAGTGGGATCATCTACCGTAGTGGGTTAAGAATTTGAGCGCACCTCCAAAATAAGGTGTGTAAAGTGTGAAATATATATATCGGGACCAGCGATGTTTTGCACTATAGAAAACAAGAATATTTATACATATGTGAAAAGTGTCGAATGAGCATGTGGAAAACTAGAATTAGTTAGAATCAGTACTTACGTACAAGTAATGTTGGAAACTAACTATTTTCAATCATCTATATGCTCCCCAACTGTCTTTACCATGCTAAGCAACACACAAAATTCTTGACATCAAATGCGAATTGAATCATCCCCGTAACCAGAACAGTAAAACAGAGGGAGCCGAGATTATTTTAGGAGAAGGTAACTTGAATTTGCCATACATTAATACACACAAACCAACGAACAACCGAAAATTTCAGGAAGAACGAGCCCCCTGGCCCTGGCAACCCATTAACTACAAACCTGAATGAAACATATCAGGGTCTATCATACACCTCGAAGAGAATTATTTCACCATTCGGTTATAGGTGAATACTAAGATACTGTAAAATTATCAAAATTTGGAACAGATTACGTCTGATGCGGTATATATTAAAGTATTAAACTAAAGAAACGAATTGATTAGTTGTTTCTATATTTTGTTTTGTGCTGAGTAATTTGACACCTTGTCAGATATGACGCCATGGACGGAAATTTCTTCTTGGTAATAACCGGACTCTAGTACTGAACAGCGCCGTAACTTAGGACTCTTCCTGAAGTAGGAAGCACTAATATTCGAGCTCCTGTAGAAAAATATGAAGTTGGACTCCCTTATAAAAATATTAAAATTTGGGCCTCTACTGTTTAAAACCTTAATAAACACTTTTATTATTTCTAAGGGCGTTAGGTTTACTGAAGTAGGGTGCAGTAAACACTTACGCTTCATCTTAGGAAAATATATTTCGTTCAGACGGTGGGGTGCTAGCAGCATCTTAAATTATTTTAATTTATTTTATAAATGGTGTTATAGGCCCATTCTCTGCTTCACAAGTTAAATTGCGGGGCAATATTTGACCCAACTTAAAACCTTAAGAAATATAAGGGTGGCCCCCTCCGTGGCTAAGCGGTTAGCGTACGCGCCTTTGGCGTGGGAGACCCGGGTTCGATTCCCGGCGGGAACTCATGTGGTTCGGATTCCACGTTAATCAGTAGGTCCACGTCTCATATAGCCTCGCTGCTGAAAGGGACGCTAAACTAAAAAATCAATCAATCAATAAGGGTGGCCCAAAAGTAGTATATAGTCCCGTACTGATCAACTCATTGCTTTTTATATAATTTCTTCTTGTTATCCATCAGGTAGACTTAATTTCATTTTTATTTGTCCTTAATTATCCTTTTTTACTTATATCTTAACCTCGGAACAGCCGAAGCAAATAAACCTATAAGCTAGAATGTTATACTTAATCAATGCAGGGGTGTATACCTACTTTTGGACCATCGTGTATATTGTTTCTGGAGGTCCTAATAGTAGATACTTTATTGAAATGGCCCCAGATCGTATTTTCGTGTCATTTGAGAGATTTTGTTTTTGTGTTCTAGTGAATTTATTCTGTCCTTCATTCTTATATTCATGTTTGTATTTAGAGCAGTTGAGTAAGAAAATGGGTAAGAACATTTTGTTTCTTACATGGAGTAAGGAAATATCATATTGAAGTGGCCCCCCTCAAGCTTAAATTTAGGGAAGTTATCCCTGCTCATCACAAGTTGCGTCTCTGGTACTGAGTACCTTGTTTTATTGTGCTTTGTTACAAAGTACTAGCCTCTCTGTATTCTTCAAACTTTGATAATATTCCACTTTTTCCTGTTATTATAAGTAATAATAATAATAATAATAATAATAATAATAATAATAATAATAATAATAATAATAATAATAATAATAATAATAATAATAAACGCGGGGAAACCACCCACTGCTAACTGCATACTTCTCTAATAGAAAGCTCAGTCATATTCACCCTCTATGGCGAACTCCTAGTAACTATGTGGATAGTGTAAGCGCCTTTGGCGTGGGAGACCTGGATTCCATTCCTGGGGGAAGCTTATTTGGTTCGGATCCCATGTTAAGCTGCAGGTCCACGTCTCACATAGCCTCGCTGCTGAACGGGATGCTAAACTTAAATCCAATCCAATTACATTCTGTGTCCTATAGAACCCCAAATTCAATGCCACATTCACAAAGGCTCTCCACTGACTTCTGTCCTTAGCCAACGGGATCCAGTTTCTACCTTATATTCCTATTTCTGCGAGATCTATCTTAATATTGTTCTCCCATCCGCCCATAGGTCTTCCTGATGCTCTTTTTCCGATTGGTTTTCCTGTTAAAATTTTGAAATGGGTTTCTACTTTATTCCATTCTGGCTATTTGACTTCCCCATCTGAACCTCGTAAGTTTAATGACCGTAAAAATGTTCGGTAAACGGTATAAATTATGCAGTTCCTCGTTCATGAAGTTTTAGCCATTCCCCATTCCTGTCCCTCTTGGGTCCCAATATTAAGTTTCAAATACTTCGACAGAATTTACAAAGATAAAAGATTTTGGACTGAAGAGTAACACGAGTTTCCTGCTTGAACTGAATGTTAACACGGTAGCTCAGTGGTAGAGCTCTCATCTGTGGTGCGTGGGGGGTTTCTTTCGATCCCCCGCCAAATAAGCTTATGATGGACAACATCGTGTCCGTAGCTTTTCTCAGGGTACTCCCATTTCCTCCTACATTCTCATTCCACCAAATCATCCATCATCATTCATTTGTCTTAATCATTTTATCTCCGTTAGCCAAAAATGCATAATTGTGGAACGTTAAACTGATAATTTCTTTCTTTCTTTTTCTTTTTCTTTCTTTTCCTTTCTTTCTTTTTTCTTTTTTTTTCTTTCTTTTTTTTTTTTTTGTATTTCGTAGTGGTCGCGTTACTCTGCTTCACTTACGTTATTTCTTTCCTAGAGAAATTGGAAATGGAGACAATATTTTTTAGTACATTTTTTTATATATATAATTTACAGGAAATTTGTTTTCTTCAAGTTAAGCAAACTTGAAGCAAGTTATCTCACACACACTGAACATGAAGAAAGAAAATGGAAGTGGAAACCTTACTTATAATGACATTAGTACATTACAATGAATACTCTATATTAAACATTTAAGGAGTGTTTCTCGTCACTCGTTACTCAACAAGCAAATAAATAAATAAATAAATAAATAAAACTAGTAAAAAAAAAAGAAGAAAAACTTCCTTCCTCATATCCTTTATTAGTTTCTATCTTATTTGCCGCTTATATTTCAGGCGTTCACTAATAAGCGCAGTTGAAGTGATAAAGCAGTTCAAATTGTTAGAAGAAAGATACGTACTTAGTTACGTGGACCCATTTTCTTTTCTTGGAAGGGCGTAAGGGGACAAAGTTCAATGGTGGAAAACATTTATAAGTTTCTGGTTGTATCTAGGCTATCTGAGTTTATTGTGAACATCATATCCATCGAATTGTCTTTTTCTTTTGTCCCACTGTTTCGTTCCACCAATTCCTTGATCATTCATTTATGGAGGGGATGTTAAAAATCTATTTTCCGTTTATCTTCCATTTTTCTAATTGTGATAGACACATTGTTAATTAGATATTTGCCTAATTAACAAGTTTTTCTCATATTTTAGTACTGTATGTAACTTGTACGATATAAGAGGTGAAGAGCAAACGTTAGTTCCTTTGATTTAACATCTCTCACAATTTTAAGATTTAGAATGAGGCCTTTACGCCCCTTCTCAGCATAATCGCTATCTATACTAGTGGTGGGCACAAAAACCGGTTTTTAAAAATTTTCAGAAAAATAGGTTTTGGTTTTCTCCAAAAACGGTTCGGTTTTCACCGAAACCGGTATCGGTTTTCTCCAAAACCGGTTCGGTTTTTCACCGGATCCGGTTTCGGTTTTCTTCAAAACCGGTTCCGGTTTTTCCCAAAATGTGTTCTATTTCTGACCAGAATAGTGTTTCGTTGTTCTCCGGAAAGTGATTCAGTTTCCATAGAAATAGTTTTGTGTGTTTTCCAAAAGGTTTCACCGAAACTGGTTTCGGTGAAAACCGAACCGGCCTTGAAGATAACCGAAACCGGTTTCGATGAAAAACGGAACCGGTTTTTGGAGAAAACCGAAATGTCGTTTTTTCGGATTTCGGTTTATCTGGATACCGGTTTTTATAAAAACCGGTTTTGCCCATCCCAAATCTATATCGTTGCCATATTTATTCTCGGCTACCTAAACGCGTTCTTTGAAGTGTATTTTAAGAGATTCAGTAAAAACCTTAAATGGGATAAAATTCTGACAAGTTGTACGATTCATCCTTAAGTTGACAGAAGTTATCGTTGTTGTTGTCGGAAAAATGACTAGCAAGTACCAGCATATAACGGAGGAACACTGAACAAGGAAGCAGCGTCAGTGGAAAGATGACTGCTCCACTTCTGATATTCACTGCGTTGGAGTAGGGATCGTAGGTATGTAGTCATTGGAAACTTTCTTTAAGGTTTAATTGGCACATCCTTAAAATATACATATTTTCAGTAATATTGTCAAATCATTGAGGGGACTCAAGTAATCAGTCAGATGTTTCATGTGACTACATTTGTTTATACTCACATTTTTAGAAGCATTCAAGAGAATGTTATATTTTTTTCTGGTACATCTCCATTATCTGCGATGAGTTCTGAGGATTTGGGGAGGAACTAGAAAGGATGATATCACCCTGATTGATCTTAACGACCTGCGAATGACAACCGCGTTTGTCGCTGTCTGCTTATACGAGAAGAAAGGGATCTTTGCTAAAACTGGATTCACAACCGACTAAAAGTATGGTATGCCAATGCTGATTGCTTAGCTTCTGAGAGAGAGAGAGAGAGAGACGGAAAGACAGTTAGATAAGGCGACAAACAGAAAAACCCAACCAGATGAGAAGCGTCGTAACGGTTACATAGGGATCCAACTAGAAAACAGGGGGGAAAACTCCCTGCAGAAGGGTGTAGTAATGATATTTTAACTTACATTTCCGCGTGGTGATGTTTCTGCGAGTCAGGAACTAACCAAATTATGGCCCCTCCTCTATTTCCAACAACCTCTTAACGATATCAATCTCTTAGTGACGATGCATTTCACACAAATTATTGCTTCGAAAACCCAAATACATTCCCCCCAAAATGAATGTGTACGGTCCACATGTGCGTATTCGAGTAGAGATTTCTCATGATTTTGTTATTTGTTCAAATTAATATTTAGCATATGAGCAAATTGAGCACAACTGTACGAACTTAAAAAGATTTTTTTTTTTTAAAAAAAAAAGGTATTTGCACAAAAATTCATGAGTGCTACTATACGTATTAATGTTATAGGAATAATTGTTAGTGTTATGTGATGTATAGATACTTCAAGAATTGGAATATGATTTTGTTTTGTAAAGAAGTGCATATAACGTTGCTTTTAGTAGCCTTCTATAGTTATTTGTTGAAGTCTGTTATCATACGTATTTCACATTATTATGCACGAAATGCTGGTGAAAAATATATTTCTTACGCTTTTCTTTTCCGCTGATCTTTTTTTCCCCTCCTTTTACCCATCCGAAATCTCAAAATCCTGGAGTATATGGGTTACTTTTTAGTTTTTAAGCGAGCGAACGTTATAGACCTATATTTAAAAAAGAACTAGTTATAGTGCACTACTTGAATAACGTTAGGACACAGATGGAGGATGTCCAGACACTTCAAGAGGTAAAATGTTATTATGTCTCGTAGAAAATGTTTGAAAGTTTTAATAATCCATATTCCAATAACGTAATTATTGCAACCATTTATTCAAATTATTGAACAACTAGCTGAACCTGCGCTCTACACAACGCATCATTCCATACGAACATGAATCTCCTTGTCATTCCTCACAACATCTGTACATGTCCCTTTACAGACACAAGTGAAAGACGTCTTGATAAAAATCGCAAAGAAGTAACATAAAGGGGGGATTTTTAAGAATATTTTTTTTTTCAATATCTCGCACCGTTTGCAAGATGTGAACCTACTTCCAGTAGGAGTTTCTAATTCATGTATGATCAGTGTTTTCTTTCTTCTTATGCAGTATGTAATAAATAAATAACATTACACACACAACTAATTAAAATGTCAGTAATATATGGTGTTCATTGGACAAAACACTCGAAACAATAAATATTCATTTTACTAATTAGACTGGAGAATTTCATCGTTTGGCCATGATACAAACACCTGAGGGATATACAACTACTGTATACAAATATGTGGTATTGGAGTGTATAACTAGTAGGATATGATGCTTTACTTTTTTTTAAATTCAGTACTTCCAGTGTATCCCTAAAAGAATGTAAGAAAGTAAAATTTTTCTAAATATTCAATTATAACTGGACAATCTACACAAAATTTGCAATCGATCAGTGAAAACGGCATCTTTCTAGAGGTTATGGTTTCCGAGAACTCACTATCGAAGGGATTTGCCACAAACATTTAATCTTTTCTAGCATTTTAATATATAGCTTGTTCAAATACAGTAATGATTCGAATAATGAAAATTCCAGTGAAGCTCTTATAATTACATGAATATACGAGGAAATTTGAATTGCATTGACCAGAGCATTATATATTAAAGATTCCCTACAGCTTCCTGGACGTCTAGAACTAGGAACAAAATGTTGATTTTTTTCTTTAAAGTTTTTAGGGGGCACGGTGGCTCAGTGGTAGCGCTCTTATCTCTGGTGCGTGGGGCCCTTGGTTCGATCCCCGGCCAAGTAAAATTGTAGTGGACAACATCGTGTCCGTGGGTTTTCTCGAGGTACTCCCGTTTCCTCGCACACTGTCATTTCACCAATTCTTCCACCATCATTCACTTGCCTTAATCATCGTCCCCCTTAGCCTAACAGGCGTAATCGTGGGACGTTAAAGATTCCATTTCATTTTTTCTTTGAAGTTTAATATTGCTCTAGTGCATTTAGTCACAGGTTATTCATATAATTGTTTTGAACACGCGCATCTTTAAAGCTGATTTTCCTTCGTGTTGTGAGTGTATAAAGAATGCCTCTTCTGGCCTAGAGGAAGTATCATAGTCTAACTAACTTTAAACTAATACATATACGCATTATATATTTATTTACTTCTTCTATAAGAGTTTGGATCGTTTGCGTGTTGCGTGAGTTTTGAAAGGCTATCCCAAGGGATGATTGAATTACAGATTATCATCGTGAAAATTCTTACAAGATGCCATAACTCCAGTTATACTGCTTATTTCGTTTTCAATTCTCTTATTGGTCCTTTGTGAAAGCTATCTCCTTGGGGAAGATATAAAACATATCTATGATGGTGGTTTTTTGCATTTATATTATTTAGGAAGACTTCTTCCGTCTAAAGTTAAAAGGAAAAATAGAAGAGCTCTTGGCAGAACTTATTGAAGACAAATTGGAGCCGCCCACGTGGCACACCTACTGACAAAATACTCTGGCGCTGGTGAAATAAGGGTGTTTCCCTAGGCGCTCTCTCACTGCGGACGTCGATTTCAGATAACCATCAACACTTAACCTTCATAAGAAGATGCATATGAACAGTGGAAACGAACCGTTATGCTCCGCTCTGACGTATATTCGGTTCACTTAACAGCCACTTGAGTTTTCCATTCCAAATTTAGACACAGTTACTGTTTTCTCCTTTATCATCATCAGATCCGCTACATGTGATGAAAGAATGGGCGTGTTACGTGACTGCTTGTGGTTTTCTTTGTAGTATCAACCAATGCTCCGCGGGACAGTAGAGGCTCATAAAGTGTACTTATTGTTGCGAACTGTTCTTTTTGGGATAATTTCAACTTTTCGTTCTACAGGAGATAAATATATTTTAAAAAACTAACCATATACTATTAAATTGAAAACAAATATGCCCGTAGCCATACGTTAGTGCATTACTTCTCAATCCTTTTTTGACTGACGACACAGGTAGGTTTGGTTCAGTGTGTATTGAGGGAAGACATCGGTAGAAATGTAAGATTTATCGCTCCAAACTAAGAAAAGAAAATTTACCTGGTGCATTAATACTGGTATAGACCTGTATGATGTTTTCTTACCTGTGACGAAAAAAATATTATTTTTTACCAATTTGACTTCCGTCAAGGGCCACCACTGAAGGTGACAATTGGAGACGTTTGCTGGTACAGTTTACGTGAAAAATTCTTTTTCATTTACTATAAAATACTATAAAATAAAATATGTCGTATGTAGTCTAAACTTATAGTACTGAATGGCATAACATTTATTTTTAAATTGTATAACTTTGCCACAAACAGTTTAGGAAAGACTGCGTTAACGCACACAAGATAATAAAACTATACGAACATTGTGACACATTTGAAGGACGCACTGTTGAATTCGTTCCATTTTTTTTCTCCACCTTCCCCTGCCCTGGCCGATTTCTTACTGTCTTATTATAGGGCAGTCGCAACTTGCCTCTGCCTTTTTTTCTCTCTCCTATGCTCTTTATATTTCATTTTTTCCTCTCTCTACAATTCGACTTTCCTCAGCAGATTTAAAGTGAAGCTTTGTTTTATGGCATGATGCCTAATTTTTTATAGTTTTATTATTATTATTATTATTATTATTATTATTATTATTATTATTATTATTATTATTATTATTATTATTATTATTACAAAAGTACACGTACAAACGATCACAGACGTAATATTTGAAAAGAAACAGAGCTGAAAAGAGACTAAAAATTAAAAAAAATATATATATTAATATAATATATAAAAGTGATAGTCATCATAGTAAAAACTTAAAATATATCTTCTTGTTTGTTAGGAGGTCGGTACTCCAGATTAGCCAGTAGTTTTTCTTCTTGTTTGCTAGGAAATCGGCACTCCAGATTTTCCAAAATGATTTTCTCATATTTACTTATCTTTATGGTGTATTTAATTTTTGTGTAAACTTGGATTTTGCCTCTTGACAGCACTCAAAGACAGAACACAAGCACTACACTTCTGCACTACAACACTACACTAACACTAAAACACTAAACATATAACGCTTTTAGCTCTTGGCTTCCTCAGAGCTATTTTTAAAATTTGATATCAAATTTCTTTAATTTTATCTTTTGTTTGTCGAGTTTTTATTATATCACACAAAATTGATCTTCTTTCTTCTTGTATTTCTTTCCAAAGGTTTTCTAAACATGCCTAGCCAGAGGACTAAATTTTTCTAGTTTTTGTTCTTCTTCTATTATCGTTTTATATGCCGTCTTGTTCCAATTCATTCCTTATTTCTTTTACTGTATCATTTGTTACATATCTGTCGCAAGACCAGAAAACATGCTCTAGAGTGTGAAGATTACCACAAAAGCATTTATCGTTGGTTCTTAAGTTTATTCTGTGAAATGCGTTTTAAATGGTCCATGTCCTGATATACAAAGTCCTTTGTCCAAGGACAATCTAAAGTCCTATGTATATTCTATCACCTCTTTACTTATATTTCGCATAGCCCTGCCACCTTTTCTGGAATTGTTCCATTCTTCCCATTTTGCTCGAATGATTCTTTCAATATCTTCATTCAATCTTGGTATTTCTCCTGTGATTTCTACTATCTTCGTCATTTATTTTGGTTCCAGGTCTTGGTACATTTTCTTAATATTTGGAGATGTATCGGGTCTTCATATATGAGTAAGTGCAGTACTTCGACTGGGATTATCTTCATTATGTCATTTATCCTTATTAAAATAAGTCTCTGCACTCTTGTCAAAGTTTCTTTTAGTTTAACATTCATAAAAATTCGGTGTCCCCATATGCCCACGCAGTACTGTAGGATTGCCATTAAAATAGTCTTGTTATATAGTTTGAAAATCTTGTCCAATCTAAAGTCCTTTGTTGCAACTGTTAGGAATTTCTTTGCTACTTTTTTTTTGGGGGGGGGGGACTTTTTCTGTTACTTCTGTTATGTGTTTATGAAAGTTTAATTTTTTATCGATCCATACTCTAAGATATTTGAATTCACTAACATGATTAATTTTTGTATCATTAATTTTTATTATTGGATTCCTCTTTAAAATTTGACGAAAGACCGTATATTTAGTTTTACTTGCTGATATATTTAACATATTTTCTTTGCACCACATCTAATTCTGTTAATATTATTTGCCCTTTTCTTTCTATTTCATTTCTTGATGATGCCGAAAATACAACTGCCGAATCATCAGCATAGCCCACAACACCGATTGTTTCTTGCATATTATTTAGGTGATTTTAACATGGCTGTACTGTAACATCCCACATTAAGGGTCCGAGTATCGAGCCTTTAGGGCAGCCTTTTGTGCTATTTGTTATTATGGTTTCTCCCGGTGCTTGTATTTGTATTTGTATTTGTATTTGTCTTCCGCTACAATAATTTAACATTATATTACACAGTGTTTTACTGATGTTCAATTCTTAATTCGTTGAAGAAAGCTGGCCACCATAAATTATCAAATGCTCCACTTATGTCAGCATAAATCACTACTTGATATTTTTCTACTTTTCCGTCTTCTATCAGGTCTATAATTCTTTTAATAGCTGTTTCTGTGTTTTTTTCCCTTTCAAAGCCGGATTTAGGGGGGAAGGGGGTGCACCGGAGCACATGCACCCCTTCACTGTAAATATACACTATCTAAAATGAGAACCTTGCAGTGAAAAAGCAGCATTTTCCGAAACTTTCTGCTGTCATGTGTTCGTTTGAAGCTTAAAAGAAAGCTTAGTTTTGCAAAACCAATAGTTTAAGTCGATATTCTAAAAGTTGAAGTAAAATGATTCACTGATCAAAGTAATATTCCTCATTCATACTACAGATGTCAAAAGCCATTTAAAAACTTACAAATTTAAATCAAATGTAATGGTAGTTATTGGTGCACCCCCTTCAAGAAATCCTGGATCCGGCCCTGTTTTCTTTCCTAAAACCATGAGGGAGTTTTGCTGCGGGCATATAATTTGAAGTACTCACTAACTATCTCTATAAAAATTGTTGCGTGGGTACCTTAGGATTCTGAAACACGGATAGGGCACATACTACTTTCTAAATGTCCTGACCCGACTACGGTAGGTCCCATAGTATTGGAGCTATGCATCTTTTAAAGTTCATTTTTTTTTTTCGTTTTCGGCAGCCTATAACTACGAAAAGAAGCATTTATGCACCCAGATTGGTCTTATATGGTGTCAGGAATCGCCTCCTAAACGTTGTCGATGTTGTTTTGAAACACCCTGCGTATGAGAAGAGTGGAGACGAGAGAGAATGACTATGATTAAAAAAAAAAAAGTCTGATCTGATTAAAAGTATGAATCCAAACAGAGAAAGACAGGAAATTTTATTGATCATATGAAAAGAGATGCAGTGATGGCCCACTTTGTATTCTGTTAACGTCATTTCTTATCTGGATTCAAGATGTTTGCTTCTTCGACGTTGATATTTGAGAACTATTCCTAATATATCGACAAGAACGATGCTTTCAATATGATAATGATGTGAATATTAAATATACACATTTATATTTGCTGATATTATAACGAAATACTTTAGTTTGTATAATATTTACCTGTACCGTGGGCAAAAAGTGCTCATAAATATGTAATATACTTAGTAGAATGTTCATTTTAAATTAACAGAAAAGAAGAATGTTTTTAATATATGTAAGAGATTATTATGGGATAGTTATGGCTATGTACATGTTATGTGTTGACCTAGTCAAGTAAATTTATGTATTTTACGGTCTTAAAAACAATATTTAAGACATATCAAGCAATAAAGGTGAGACTAATAATCTTTGAATATCTGAGTTGATTTGTGCATAAAGAAAAGTAATTATCGCTTCGTAACTGATATTTTACACGACGAACCAGGTTGACGACGCTTTTCTATAGAGTCGTTATAAAAATTTGGTTTACCAAACCCGGGATCTTTTGAAAATTCAGTTCCCGAAGAAGGAAAGTAGGGCTGAATTTACTTGGATATTACCATTTATGAATACGAACTTAACCGTATTACGAAGCGGTAAGGTCATCAAAAGAAAAATGGATAGTGAAATAGTGCAACAGGAATCTAATACCAGTAATACAGGTGAAATTAGTGCAACACCAAGTTTGTCATCTGAGGATCGACTTTTGTTAGCTGTGCAGCGACAAATTATGCAAATGACGACTGAGATAAAACAAACCATGGAACAGAAGCTCAATGAATCTAACACAAACATGGAACAGAAGTTCTATGAAGCTAACCAGACCATGGAACAGAAGATAGAATTGAAATTCAACGAAGCTAACAAGACCATGGAACAGAAGTTCTATGAAGCTAACCAGACCATGGAACAGAAGATAGAACTGAAGTTCTATGAAGCTAACCAGACCATGGAAAAGAAGATAGAACTGAAATTTAATGAAGCTAGCAAGCAGTATGAAGAATTAAGTAAACGAATAGAACGGATAGAACTGAAATCAGACGATACGAAACAAACAATCGTCCAGGTGATGAACAACATATCCTCGCAGTTTGAAGAGAAGTTAAAAAGGTTAGCCGATGAGTGTCAAGAAAAGCACGATCATCAAAATCATGAAATCTGTGCTATAAAAAAGGATTTAACGTTAATAGAATCTTCCGTTAAACATCAAAAGATCCAGTTGGCTACTATGCAGGAAGAAATTAAAACGTTACAGGCTAGAGACACCATTCATCGCAATAATCTGGGCAGTGATCGCTTCGAGTTTCCCCAATCACCGGATATAAATACGCCTTCGCCGGAATCTGAGGAGGATATTATATTAGAGGAAAATTATCCGAAGATCACTGATGAACGAAATATAAATGGTATCATGACACAGCACGCTACGGACCGGAACAATCACACCACAAGAACAAGGAGTGAGAAAAGAAAGGTAAAGTTAAGTGTCAAGATGAGCGAAATCAAAGCCATGAGTAAATTTAGTGGTAAGTGCAATGAAAATGCTAGTTCTTTCTTAGAGAAGTTCCAAGACGAATGCAGTATAATGTCTATCGACCGATCACAATACATGAAATTAATACCCCATGTATTACTCCCACCTTGTTCCTTATGGTTTAAGGCAATACGTGATCACATTAGTACATATGAGGAATTTAAAGCGGCATTGATCGCGAATTACGAAAATGACTTTTTGCTGGCAAACAGAGATGCCACTCTTAGAAATCAACATTTCAATCCTCGATTGCACAAATCTATTGTAGAGTTTGTTATAAATGTCTATAATGAATTAAAGGTCGTTAATCCCTTGCAATCGGAATCAAGAATAATTGCATCGATTCGCAATTTGCTTCCATTTAAATTACAGCAGATCTTATTTTCCACACAGTGTATGAGTTTCAGTCATTTATTAATGCTTGTACAATGCTACGAAACTCAATACCATGCTATGAATCTGACACAATCAGGAATGGGTAAAAATAAGAATAATTCAGATCATTTGGTCCCTGTTCGGAATTTGAATATCCGAAGTGTGAATAATAATGAACCGAACCTAAGACAAGTATACTCTAGCAATCAAAATGAACAAAATAGACAAGGTTATGTAGGGAATCCGCCTAACCTAATTAATCGTAATAGTTCCTATGTTAGACCATATAGTCAAAATAGGTTTAAAAATAGACGAAATGTATGGAGAAATTCCACCAACGCAGCGAACTACGTGGATAGAAGTAATGGAAGGATAAGAGATGGCACTTCACATCAAGATCCAGGTATTGAAGTAATTTCTGTACAAAAACAACAATACAGGACATAATCATGATTGTGCTGTACAATGTACCCTATTGGAACCCTACTCGAGTATGAATTTAAACTAATTGCGGCTGATATGGTAGGGGTTAAACCCATGTCAGCTGTAGGTTCTCATGAGCATTTGTCTAAAAATTTAAGCGATAATTTCTATGAACGTTTATCTTCCAATTTACCGGTTCATGTTAATTATGAAAATGATCTTTCCTATGACGTTTCTGTAAAATAAATTTATTTACTTCCATTTGATTATTCAAAACGTAGGTTATGTTTAATTTTTATTCTTTCTTATTAATGTGAAGAATCATAATTCAATTTATAATTAGTTAAAGGCAAAAATTATTTTATATCAGATTGATTTGTGTTTAATTATCAAAGATTATGTTAAGAATAAGATCCATTCTATAAAATCAATTATTCAATGACTACCTTGAGTGAAATTCTTCTTTATTTTGGACATCTTAGTGCTACTATGTATACATTACAATTGCAACATCTAACT
The DNA here is from genome assembly GCF_964235325.1 of Thermobia domestica. NCBI lineage: Eukaryota > Metazoa > Arthropoda > Insecta > Zygentoma > Lepismatidae > Thermobia > Thermobia domestica. The sequence continues at coordinate 84,889,152 of NC_137458.1, read as the reverse complement.
TATTTGTTATACAATGCGCCCGAAAAGAATAAATATTATTTGTCACATCATCGTTTATAATAATGATCGAAACTAGTAATCTTGATAATTTGTGTTTCACCCTCGTTAATTATATTTCTAAGCGACGATGTTTTTAATGATAAAGAATAAATAATAATGTAATAAAAGAGAAATATTAATGAAATCAAAGATTTATTGTAAATGTATTTATGTGAATGATAATAACTAATATTTTATATATATATGAGGGATAACCAAAAAAAATAATGAAGATATATACGAGGTGTGATCAAAATATAAAGAACATATGTAATGTACGAACATTAATCTAATCAGACCAGTGGTTCTTGAATATAAAAGCCAAGCCTACTCATGACTTTTATATTCAGTCCCTCTGTCGGGCGACATTTTCTATAACGAAATACTTTAGTTTGTATAATATTTACCTGTACCGTGGGCAAAAAGTGCTCATAAATATGTAATATACTTAGTAGAATGTTCATTTTAAATTAACAGAAAAGAAGAATGTTTTTAATATATGTAAGAGATTATTATGGGATAGTTATGGCTATGTACATGTTATGTGTTGACCTAGTCAAGTAAATTTATGTATTTTACGGTCTTAAAAACAATATTTAAGACATATCAAGCAATAAAGGTGAGACTAATAATCTTTGAATATCTGAGTTGATTTGTGCATAAAGAAAAGTAATTATCGCTTCGTAACTGATATTTTACACGACGAACCAGGTTGACGACGCTTTTCTATAGAGTCGTTATAATATTCAAAACGAGGAGCTGTTAAATAAAATTAGAAAGAAAAAAAATGGTCAGTTACAGTTCTAATTAGTCATTAGAAAGATTTTTTTTTTTTTTTTTTTTTTTTATAACTTTACTGAGAAGCCCGGTCGCTCCTTTTTCATGCTGGCCTGGGCTTTCGAGTACCACTTGAGACAACCTTCAGCTCCCTAAGAAGTGTCTTTTGAAGATGAAAAATGACTTAATTCAAAAGTTGTTTTCTTTTAATTCAACAAGCTCAGGGTTGCTAACTTGCTGCTGAAATCGCTATAAATTTTTAAGTGAAATTTACATACACGAATGGATTTAAAATAAATGAGTATCGTATATTTCTACATATAAAAGAAGCCCTGACTGACTGATCAACGCCCAGACCAATCCGTTTGAGCTAGAAACTTGGAATCGAGACCAGATTGACTGACTTCCCGCCAGGAGGAGACTAATGAAAGATAAAAACATCCAATCGTGCATATTAAAAGGGTGTTTCAAAACAACACCGATAACGTTTGGGAGATGATTCCTGACATCAAGATAAGACAAAAAGTATAGACCAACCCGGGTGCGCAAATGCATCCTTTCGGAGTTATGAGCTGCCGAAAACATGAAAAAAAGAAAATGAACTTTAAAGGTCCATAGCTCCGAAACTGTGGCACCTACCGTAGTCGGGTCAAGACTTCACTTAGTAAGTGATGTGTGTGCAGTAGCGTCATTTCAGATTTGGGGGGGGGGCAAAACCCTTTGATATAAGTAAAATTTCGCGTTTTTCACTGACTTACTACTATTCTGTTGATAAAATCTATATAAATCTCAAACTCAGGGGGGCAAATGACCCTCCCTGTTCCCCCTAAATGACACCCCTGTATGTGTGCTATCCAAAATACTGTTTCAGAATGCTAAGGTACTCACGCAACAATTTTTATAGAAGCAGTTTGGCTACGGGCATTTAATGTGAAGTGCTTCCAACTACCTCCATAAAAAGTGTTGCGTGAGTGCCGCAAGATTCTGGAACTTGGATATTTGGATAGAGCACACACTAGTTCCTAAGTGAAGTCTTGACCCGACTACGGTAGGTCCTATAGTTTTGGAGCTAAGGACCTTTTATTTTTTTATGTTTTCAGCAGCTTATACCTCCGAAATGAAGCATTTGTGCACCCAGGTTGGTCTATATTTTTTTTGTCTTATCTTGGTATCAGGAATCACCTCCCAAACGTCGTCGATGTTCTGAAACACCCTGTATATAATTATAACCCAGGTCGGTCCTGTAATCCAGCTATTGCAGGCGAGATAGACTAGTGGAGAACAGTCTACTCTATAAGGGTTGGTGTTGCATGATGCATGTATACCCGGGTTCAGGCTCCAGGCGTGGTTAGAAACCCATGCTAAAGCGGGCCGCACATTGACCAGAAGACAGGACAACGGAGCCAAAGTGATGTACCACAAAGCTTCGCACCTGACATTGACTGGAGCCCGTGTTGTAATTGAAGTTACACAGTGAATGCACTCAAGCTCTTTCCCCGCATCCTAGGGGGACACGGTGGCTCTGTGGTATAGTGCTTACCTTTAGGGTTCTTGGTTCAATCCGCGGCGAAGTAAGTGTGTGGTGGACAACATCGTGGCCCGTGAGTTTTCTCGGGATACTCCCGTTTCCTCCAACATTCTTATTCCACCAATTCTTTTGTCATCATTGACTTACCGTAATCATTCATCTCCTTACGCCTAACAGGCATAATTGTGGGATGTTAAACTAAAAGATTTCATTTCATTTTTCTCAACATTCTCTCCTGCCATTCTTTGCTTTGAATTACTTGTCCAGCTCCTGCCTCTAGTCAATGTGCCACCGCCCTAATAGTTTCCCCCCGTCCTTTATAACTTCGACTTGTATAAGGGCGCAAAACACGAAAGTTAAAACTCAAATGAACTCATTATTCATTAAAACATTTAACTCATAATGCAAGTTTACAAGTAGTGTGTCGTGTGTGTGGTTACTGTTAGGAAACGACAAACAAAAATAAATACAATCTTCTACTGGAGGGTGAATTTGTTTAACACATACAGTAAATAAATATATCAAACAAAGGTTACAGCACAATGAAACTAATCAATTATTGGCAACCAACGACATACATTTCAGTCAAAAAAAAAAAAAAATCATCGATTTTTTCTGAAACTGCACATGAGACTTTACCATCAACTATATTTGGTTCAGTTCGATATGATTTATTGGTTGTATGTCTCATCTTTGGATAATATTATAATTGAATAAAACTTAAAACTTAAAGTTTTTCACTACAACGAAATTAAATTACCGTTAATTTGAGAGTTTTTCTATAATATCTTCAAAACAAATAAAACTATTCGAAAAGCAGAAACGTAGTGAACTAGACAATATTATTTTGCATGTGATACCATTACCACAATTCACCTATCTGCTTTTGGTATACCGCTATTTACAGAACCCGCAAAAAAAAAAAAAAAAAATGCTAAATCTATCTACAGTTGTAAATCGAAAGCAGATAGATGCGTTGTGATAATGGTAACACATGCAAAATCGTATTATGAAGTGCACTACGTTTCTGTTTTCCGAATACTTTTTATTTGTTTTGAAGATATTACAGAAAAACTCTATAATTAGCGGTAGCTTAATTTCGCTGTAGTGAAGACTCTTAATATACAATCATAATTTTGGACTGTAATGTCACTAAACGTATTTTGTAGTGTCCCAAAGAAAAGCTTGATATGGGTATACCGAAGAATCAGTTCCATTGTTGCTGCACGATAACTATGCAAATACACTAGAATCTTAGGTTTAAAAACAAGTGGTCGATTTTCTCGAAAATTATACGTAGGTCGCCACGAAGCCTTCTGACTCAACTTGCAATGCAACTACTGTATAATGCTTTAATTGTGATGCGAAGCACAGTTTTATTCACAAAATCTTGGCCATCTACCTCTCTTCAGAAAGACGCCTCCACAGCCGTAAGTGGGATTTAGGTGCATTTCGCCAGCCCCCCCACCTTGGAGTTTCGAAAAAAAACCTATGCCAATCGTTTGTGCTACGTTTGTGCCGGAATGTACCGCAAAAATTTTCGTTTGTACCACTTCCGGTACGAAGTTATAATAGTTTTAAAGTGGGGGGGCTGGGGAAACGGCAGCCCCCCCACCTTGGAATTTCGAAACGAAACCTATGACAATCGTTTGTGCTACGTTTGTGCCGGAATGTACCGCAAAAATTTTCGTTCCTACCACTTCCGGTACGAAGTTATAAGGGTTTTAAAGTGGGGGGGCTGGGGAAACGGCATCCCCCCACCTAGGAATTTCAAAACAAAACCTATGCCAATCGTTTGTGCTACGTTTGTGCCGGAATGTACCGCAAAAATTTTCGTTTGTACCACTTCCGGTACGAAGTTATAAGGGTTTTAAAGTGGGGGGCTGGAGAAACGGCAGCCTCCAAACTTGGAATTTCGAAACAAAACCTATGGCAATCGTTTGTGCTACGTTTGTGCCGGAATGTACCGCAAAAATTTTCGTTTGTACCACTTCCGGTACGAAGTTATAAGGGATTCAAAGTGGGGGGGCTGGAGAAACGGAAGCCTCAAAACTTGGAATTTCGAAACAAAAGGTATGCCAATCGTTTATGCTACGTTTGTGCCGGAATGTACCGCAAAAATTTTCGTTTGTACCACTTCCGGTACGAAGTTAAAAGGGTTTTAAAGTGGGGGGGCTGGAGAAACGGCAGCCTCGAAACTTGGAATTTCGAAACAAAACCTATGGCAATCGTTTGTGCTACGTTTGTGCCGGAATGTACCGTAAACATTTTCGTTTGTACCACTTCCGGTACGAAGTTAAAAGAGTTTTAAAGTGGGGGGCTGGAGAAACGGCAGCCTCAAAACTTGGAATTTCGAAACAAAAGGTATGCCTATCGTTTGTGCTACGTGTGTGCCGGAATGTACCGCAAAAATTTTCGTTTGTACCATTTCCGGTACGAAGTTATAAGGGTTTTGAAGTGAGTGGCTGGGGAAACGGCAGCCTCCAACCTAGGAACTTCAAAACAAAACCTATGGCAATCGTTTGTGCTACGTTTGTGCCGGAATGTACCGCAAAAATTTTCGTTTGTACCACTTCCGGTACGAAGTTATAAGGGTTTTGAAGTGGAGAGGCTGCAGAAACGGAAGCCTGCAACCTTCGAATTTCGAAACAAAAGGTATGCCAATCGCTTGTGCTACGTTTGTGCCGGAATGTACCGCAAAATTTTTCGTTTGTACCACTTCCGGTATGAAGTTATAAGGTTTTTAAGTGGGGGTCTGGAGAAACGACAGCCTCCAAACTTGGAATTTCGAAACAAAAACTATGCCAATCGTTTGTGCTACGTTTGTGCCGGACAAAAATTTTCGTTTGTACCACTTCCGGTAGGAAGTTATAAGGGTTTCAAAGTGGGGGGGGTGTGGAGAAAGGGCAGCCTCCAACCTTGGAATTTCGAAACAAAAGCTATGCCAATTGTTTGTGCTACGTTTGTGCCGGAATGTACCGCAAAAATTTACGTTTGTACCACTTCCGGTACGAAGTTATAAGGGTTTTAAAGTGGGGGGCTGGAGAAACGGCTGCCTCCAAACTTGGAATTTCGAAACAAAACCTATGGCAATCGTTTGTGCTACGTTTGTGCCGGAATGTACCGCAAAAATTTTCGTTTGTACCACTTCCGGTACGAAGTTATAAGGGTTTTAAAGTGAGGGGCTGGAGAAACGGCAGCCTCCAAACTAGGAATTTCTAAACAAAACCTATGCCAATCGTTTGTGCTACGTTTGTGCCGGAATGTACCGCAAAAATTTTCGTTTGTACCACTTCCGGTACGAAGTTATAAGCGTTTAAATGTGTGGGCTTGAGGAAACGGCAGCCCCCACCTAAAAATTTCAAAACAAAACCTATGGCAATCGTTTGTGCTACGTTTGTGCCGGAACGTACCGCAAAAATTTTCGTTTGTACCACTCCCGGTATGAAGTTATAAGGTTTTAAAGTGAGAAGGCTGGAGAAACGGCAGCCTCCAAACTTGGAATTTCGAAACAAAAACTATGCCCCACTTTAAAACCTTATAACTTCATACCGGAAGTGGTACAAACGAAAATTTTTGCGGTACATTCAGGCACAAACCTAGCACAAACAATTGACATAAATTTTGCTTTGAAATTCCTAGGTGGGGGGCTGCCGTTTCCCCAGCCCGCCACTTCAAAACCCTTACAATTTCGTACCGGAAGTGGTACAACTGAAAATTTTTGCGGTACATTCCGGCACAAACGTACCACAAACGAATAGCATAGTTTTTGTTTCGAAATTCCAAGGTTGCAGGCTTCCGTTTCTGCAGCCCCTCCACTTCAAAACCTTTATAACTTCGTACCGGAAGTGGTACAAACGAAAATTTTTGCGGTACATTCCGGCACAAACGTAGCACAAACGATTGGCATAGGTTTTGTTTAGAAATTCCTAGTTTGGAGGCTGCCGTTTCTCCAGCCCCTCACTTTAAAACCCTTATAACTTCGTACCGGAAGTGGTACAAACGAAAATTTTTGCGGTACATTCCGGCACAAACGTAGCACAAACGAATGCCATAGTTTTTGTTTCGAAATTCCAAGTTTTGAGGCTGCCGTTTCTCCTGCCCCCCACTTTAAAACCCTTATAACTTCGTACCGGAAGTGGTACAAACGAAAATTTTTGCGGTACATTCCGGCACAAACGATTGCCATAGGTTTTGTTTCGAAATTTCAAGTTTGGAGGCTGCTGTTTCTCCAGCCCCCCACTTTAAAACCCTTATAACTTCGTACCGGAAGTGGTACAAACGAAAATTTTTGCGGTACATTCCGGCACACACGTAGCACAAACGATTGGCATACCTTTTGTTTCGAAATTCCAAGGTTGGAGGCTTCCGTTTCTCCAGCCCCCCCACTTTGAAACCCTTATAACTTCGTACCGGAAGTGGTACAAACGAAAATTTTTGCGGTACATTCCGGCACAAACGTAGCACAAACGATTGCCATAGGTTTCGTTTCGAAATTCCAAGGTGGGGGGGCTGCCGTTTCTCCAGCCCCCCACTTTAAAACTATTATAACTTCGTACCGGAAGTGGTACAAACGAAAATTTTTGCGGTACATTCCGGCACAAACGTAGCACAAACGATTGGCTTAGGTTTTTTTTCGAAACTCCAAGGTGGGGGGGCTGGCGAAATGCACCTGTGGGATTTCAGTATTTCAGCGTGAATAATGAACTTGTGTGAGATTTCGTATTGTCAAATCCTCTTTTTAAATTATTATAAAAACAAATTGGATTTTTTCTTCATTTAGGGCTATTCTAACAAATCGTCAGAGCACATGTGAAAATTAGTATACAAACCTAAAAACATTTTTTAAAAAAATACTTTCTGAATATGACTAGTTAAGAAAAGTTTACTTTTTGAGAATTAATTCAGGGACGTGGCAACTATAATTTTAAATACATTCTCTGAATCTCTTAAGGATATTCTCACTCACACCTGACACGCCATATTACTGCTGGCGTTATTGCACTAATTTCTTCTTTAAGTGCAGTTTAGTTTTATTGCTTGGTGGGTCTCATACATCTTGGACTTCAAATATCCCCATAAAACTAAACATAGGAATTGAGATCCAGCGATATTACAAGTTACAGAACATTAGCAATCCCACTGATGAGGAAGTTTGGAAAAAGCTCTTTCAGAAGATTAATTGGAACCTTTCCAGTATTGCTGGTTTCTCCATATTGTTGGAGAGAAGTGTTATCACCTGTGGAAAATCGTCGAAGTTATGGAATAAGAAAGGTTTGCAACATTTGAATATACTGCGCTGCTGTCAGTGTAACTGCATGCCCATTATCATCGTGGAAAAAATATGGGTCGTGGAGATCGCACACCAGACTGTAATTTTGGCTAAATGAAGAGGCTCCGTGAAGTTGTTGAAAGTTTCCAGGATCCGAATAGCAGAAATTTTGTTTATTGACATACTCATCAAGGTTTAAGTGAGCTTTATTGCTCATTTATAGATTACTCATTGTGAGTCATTCTCAATGAACTGTAACATTGTGTTCACAAAAGAAACAGCACAGTTCATATAATCATCGGGGTTCAAACCTTGCACAAGTTGAATTTTGTACGGGTGTGTCATCATGCAAAACTGTTCTCACTGTTCGATTCAAGATTCCAAGAGCAGCTGTGCACCGGGGAGATCTTTGAGAGCTTTTTGTTATCGGAGGTCGTACTGGCCTCACATTCTCGAGTGTCCTAACGCTTCTTACACTACAACCTCTTTTTACCAATTATTTCAAAGTTTTGATTTCATCCAGCAATGATTTTCCTGGAACAGGAACACTAGGCTGTAACGAAAATGTCGGTGAAATGCCTGTTGTAAACTTACGTGATTTATGTAAGGCGTTTTAGCAGCGAAACTTTTTGTTCTCTGGTCCATTGTTGTTTTGTTAATATACAGTACTTGCCGCTGTGTAGAATGTGAAGATAGTTTACTCATTCCTCCAGCGAATGCGTATCTTAGAAAAGGGGATTTAACTGCCCCATCCTATAAGACATATAGACCTACTCCTGGCACCTTTACTTTCTCCTCCAGATTTTCCAAAATTTACAGATCCTGAGTAAACCTCTTGACCGATTGGGAAATGAAGGCAGAACGAGGATTGAATCCGGATTGTTGGGTTGGTAGACATGGACTATTCTATTTTACAAACTGTGCTTCAAAAGGGGGAATTGCCTTAAGAGGCCTCATACCGGCCAAATTAAAATACCGCTAATTTTACAGTAATTTTGTGATATCTTCAAATAGATAAAAGATAATCGAAATGTGGAACAAGAGCGCCCTAGACAATATCATTTTACATGGGATACCGTTATCACGATTCACTTATCTACTTTCGATTTCGAACAATTTTGAAAATCGGTATTTATTTTCGCGTTTCTAAACGGCTGAAAATAGAAAGCCACTAGGTGCCTTGTGATAACGGTACCTCACGCAAAATAATATTGTCTAGGGCGCTCTTGTTCCACATTTCAATTATCTTTTATCTATTTGAAGATATCACATAATTACTGTAAAATTAGCGGTATTTTAATTTCGCCGGGAAGAGGAATCTTAACATTCCGGTGCCGACACTGAGTGTGTTGGTACTCTTACTCGATAGGGAAGGTCCTTCCACCAGTAAGTATAACTAGTAAATGGGCCTTGTTCAGTCACTCTAATAGATTATTCCATGACCCTCCTCTTCAGAGGGCTTTGTTGCTAATACTTAGTGTTGCTCACATGACGAGGAGTAAGTTTTTAAATTCGAGACTAGACAAAAAGCAAGACATTTCTTATCTTGTTTTCGAGATAAGAAATTCACTAGTCTCGTGGTCAACACTGGTGCACCCAAGTCTTAATCTCAAATACTGTTTTTAGTGTTACATGATTAATAGTTTGAAAAATGTAAGTAGATAAAAAATAAATGGAGAAACAGAATGAAGAGTATTTATCAATGCTTAATGATTCGTTTATCATTACACAATATATTGTCCTTCAATAATAAGATGGTTTAAATGTTGATGCTCTTAGTGGATGTGTAGTGATACGGAAGAATTCTGACTACTTCTAGATGACATTAAGGAGAAAAAAATCAGTGCATAAATTTTGTACATAAATTTACTAAGCGAGACGATAAAATTTTCAAGCTGAGACGCAGAAGTTCTTTGAGAATCAAAACTAAACGAGATGAAATTTCTACAAAATCTTGGAGACGAGACATTATTTCTCGTCTCATCTCATAGGCAACACTACGAGACTGGGCAATTTCAATTATGCACTTACAATCTGATTTGGAATTGGAGGCAGGATTAAAGTACCGAGATATAAAAGTGGAGCACCTGCCCAGTCCACCGCGAGCATAGATCTCTCCAGTTGCTCTTGTTACATGACGGATGTAAACTTTAGAATATTACCTGAACGGTTGGATACACTTACAGAACTCACTATTTTTTTTTTTCTTTCTTTAACATTATGCATTCAAAGAACTACCTTTAATCTTTTCGTTTGTATAGCTATTATGAACACTTGGCCAAGTCAACTTTTCAAGCTTTGTGACTTGGATTTCTTATAATATGGATCGTATATGTGTGTTATACCATGAATCGGTTCCAGTGCGTAGGATCTGAACAACTATGAATGCGTGAGATGGCTGAATAATGGTCTTCCTGACTCATCAACAGGATTCGGCAGTGTTGCCAGGCAGAAGTTACAAGATATTGCACCACGCACAAGTGTTAAAAAGGTAGAGAGGAAATAGGCAAATTCATTCTTGTTGTTAGTATATGGTCTTTACTGTTGATTTCCTCTCAGATTTTTAAATTTTATTCCATGAAAGTGATATATATATATACGAGGGTAATTCTAAAAGTAATGTATTTATTTATTGAAATAGAAAGTCTTTTATTTTCAATATTGTTTACATCGTTTTAAAGCTTGTACATTTATCATTTTTCTACATCAGCTACCTTTCGGCTGATGCATTTCTGTAGGCACTGTGACAGTATTTGTATGCCCATATCATATCAGCTCGCTACCACGTGTTTGAGGAAGCATTGAATCTTATCTTTCACCCCGTCGTTACTGCTGAAGCGCGTTGCATCCAAATGTTCTTTCAACTTCGGAAACTGCTGTTATTCACCGGTTTACTCAAACTTTGTGATTTGTTGTTAGAAATTGACAATCTTCCGCTCCTTTGTTCGTCGTGAATTTCAGTGTATTCCAGCTGCAAGCTTCTTACATCATTTACGGACGTTTTTACCTTCTATATCCATGACTCGCCATACACTTCCGTTAATTGGCGATGAATTTCAATCGATTTTACGCTTTACGTAGGGATTAAGGATTACGTAGGATAGTAGGGATTACGTAGGGATTTACGTAGGGATTACGTAGGATATTTCTGGACTGTCGGCATCTCTGACCATGCTAGCCCGTCCCGTATGAGAGATGACGTGCCTTGGTGTTCACACTGCCCGAGGGATTGGGGAGGAAGAAAGGGATATGGAAGGAAGGTAGCAGCCTGGGATCACTTATGAGAGGTACCATCCCGGCATTCACCTGGTGTGAATTGAGGAAAACTTCACTCAGTTTGACTGGCCTGAAAGAAAGCTTGTACACTTCTTCGATCGAGTGTCCCTACGGGAATTAAACTCAGGACCTCTCACACCAAAGGCGAAAGCGTTGGCAAGTACGCTACGTGGGGCCACTTTCACGCTTCGCAAAGTGAACAACTGTGCGAACTAGCGCCTAGGGAGAGCTCTATTACAAACGGCTGCCAAGTGAAGACTGAAGGTCCCAGCGTTGTGCTAAATGCTCGCAGGCTTATTTGGGAGGGGAGCAAATACAACAGTGCTGCCAACAGCCGCACGAATAGTTTTCCAGCGTCCCCAGCGCTTTTGAGAGACCTCACTTTTGGGATTACCCTCTCAAATAGGGTGGCGCAAAACATACCTACCAAGTTTAAAAGTAATTATACTTGCAACTAAAGTTTAAAATCTGACGCAACATATGGGACACCTTACGTGGAACACACGGTTTCTTAATCATTTTAACAGAGCAACCACAAATCTTGGGAAGAGCTGAAGTCAGTCAATAGAACGTGCAACTTTAACGATTTCAGCGAATATTCTTTACATAGTCTTGTCGAATTTTGAGGTTGCGTAAAATCGTTAAAGTAGGGATGCGCACGAGACGAGTCGAGATAGGATTTTCCTGACAAAATTCGAGTCGAGACACGGCTCTTCCAATAGAGAAATATATATTTTTCGAGTCGAGACATCAATTTTACAGCACATTTTCGAGTCGAGACAGCCACAAATCTTGTCTCGTGCGCATCCTTACGTTAAAGTAGAAAAAAAAAAAAAAAACATGTTGCAAATACTAGGTTGTAGTCGAAACTAAATTTAAAGAGGATGTCACCTGTTTATTCAGTAGTTATTTAGTTTAAGTTTGTAGGTACATTTTAGGACATCCTGTATATATTATATATAATATAATTAACCAACGAAAACTATATTTTGCGTTGGTGCCAAATGTGTACGTTTAATACATTTTTACAATAAAGCAGAATACAAGTTTCCTGTATTTATACAGTGTGAAAAATTTGCTGTTAGCGTCCGGACACACTAGCGTAATTTCAAATCTTGCCAAGAAGAGCAAGAAATGTCCACCGATATAAAGTGCTTCACGTTTTTCATTAATATATTAATTTACAATTTATTAGAAACCATGTGTTTCTCAAACTCGAGGGAGCAGTTGCCCCCACCTGGCTCTCATCGACACCACTCCAATCCAAATACATAAGACACACAGATACACTTTTAAACCTAAATGATGGTTGAGACGACCCAAAGATCTGCGGGAAATGTCTAACATACGAGAAAGTCTCCTCTTTGATCTTTTTTTCGGGCTTTGGATAAATGCCTGCACAGCTAATATTTCTATTTCATTGACGTTTGTAGTAACACTGATCGGTCGACTACTCCTTGATGCATTACAGATGGAGCCAGTTTTTATTGTGTAATCTGAAAATCATTAATCTCTTTGGTAGAGATGTATCAAATTCTGTAATGTATTTCCACCGAACCTTTTCAGCGTTATTTGTCTTCCAGTATTGTCTGATTATTCACTTCCGTTAGTCGATGGTTAAATTACCAGCCATGATTATCTGAACAATAATAAATAAAAAATATAATAAACATTATACAGTAGAACCCCTCTAATCCGTCACCTTTCGGACTGGGGGTTATGGTCGGAACGCAAAAAAGGTCGGATTATCAGAAAATACAGAAAAAAATGCGGATATACAGTAAAATAAACAATCTCTGAACTAAAAAATGACTGTATTGTTCTCTACGGTAAAAACAAATGAACAGTAAACACTAAAAATTGCACAGTACAGTAAAAAAAAAAAAACGCAAAACGCAAGAGACGCTACAAGACATGACGGAGCACTAAAGCGGACAAGCGGGAACAGCAAGTAAACAACAATGCAGCGACGGCAGTAAATGACAATGGGCCTTATGTGTCACCGACGAGTCGGGACAAGTTCGGTTTGAGCACGATCAGATCAAACGGAGTGGCGGACCAGCCGAGGGCGAACGAGAGGGGTTCTACTGTAAATATAATTATGTCAAAAATAAAAAATAATAAACTAGATGCCTACTTTTGCATCTATAGGGCCTATATAAGTTCCATCCTTTGCCTTCTTTGAAAGAGAAAACGCTGTGACACGTATCCGTTTCTTATTAATGACGAGTTTATACACTAAATTTCATGTTCCTAGCTTGAAGGACTCGTGAGATACTCCATTTCTTACGCGTAAATTATGACCTCCGCTCTCTCCTCAGAACATTCATTTTAATCAGAGGAACATGATAGAAATCAGTTCGAGGTAGATGATAACTATATCCAAAGTATCATTTCACTTGGTGCAGCCATTTTCCCGTGGTTTTATGAAACCGTGACAAACAAATTATTTTCATTTGATTAATAATTTCTATTCACGCTCTTATATAAAATGACAGTATATTCTCTGAAGTAAACTGTGAAAATGCCTGGAACATGTATTTTAAGAAATTCACAGAAATCATTAGTCTACTTGAGAATTTAGAAATTTACACACACACACACACACACACACACACATATATATATATATATATATATATATATATATATATATATATATATATATATATATATATATATATATATATATATATATATATATATATATATATATATATATATAATATATATATATTAAGCTAAAGAGCCGAATACTGTGGAAAAAGTAAGTTTGATATACGAATATGAAGTATTTTCAAACAGAGAAACGTGACGTAGAAAGTGGAGCGGCGCCATCTCACCCGCAGAGTGTTTCATGCTGCGAGAGGTCACTTAATTCTTATGTACGGTACATTTTTTTTTTCAATCGTTCAGAATTATCACGTTTCACATCTATTATCACCTGTCAATTAATTGAACTGGTTTCATACGAGCGTTAAGGCCTAACCTTACAACCTTGCTTCTCTAAATCAATTTCCCAACTATACATGTGATAAAACTAATTTTCAATTTCGAAACACATGTAAACCTTTATTTTTTTCTCGTTGTTAGAACAGAAATTTCCTATTGAAAACCTTTTCTTAAAATGTTTCATATATTTATAATAATAATATCTGTCTATTTTAGCCAAGTAGATGTGAAGATTCAACCAACTAATGAATTGTTAGTACAACAATTTACGACTTTCAAGAAACACTGTTCGCTAAATTCAAATGACTTCCGCGTGTCGTGTTCTTTTTTCTTTTTCGTTTCTTTTTCTTTTTTTTTTTTTTTTTTTTTCAATTGTGTTTGCAGTGATCCTTAGGTTTCCGAGTTATGATTTTTTTTCTTTCTGTATTCATTTTGGTAACATTTTGAGACCAATATATGTAAAGCAACGTTTCTTAAAAACAGTGGTCCGCGGAACACAAGTGATTCTCGATGGCTGCTCTTGTGGCCCTCGTAGATTGATCATTTAATAAATAAATAAACCGGTGGGGGGCACTCGGTCGAGAGAAATGTAAAAGTTTTTTTTCAGGCCAGCCACCCTGAATGAGGTTTTCCTGGGTTTTCCTCATTTACACCAGGTAAATGCCGGGGTAGTACCTAACTTATAGGTCCCAGGCCGCTTCCTTCCTTCCTCAATCCTTTCTTCCTCCCCTTTTCTCGGATAGTGTGCTCGCCGAGGGACATCATCTCTCATACATGACGGGCTAAATGACCATAGATGCCGAAAGCCCAGAAATCTAAATCCTAAATCTTAAAATAAATAAAATTTGAGTGGGGGAGTTATACACAAGACACCGATCCTGAAGACTAAGGGGGCCTTACCCCCACCCAAAATCATATATAAATCAATGCTGTTGGGTATGTGTAAGTATGAGAACTCTTTTAAAGCGACTATGTCAGCCCGACCGTCTGCCAACTATGAGAGAGATCGAGAAATTGTTAATACGAGGCGTTATTTATTTATTTATTTATTTATTTATTTATTTATTTTTTATGGAAAGTAAGTACCATTTTCAAAATCAGTCATTGTTGCGCTGCGGTCGGCATCTCCCATTTCCAAAGGGGGACACATGGACAGACAGGGTAAATACGTAAAGGAGTTTTCGTAGACCAGGGTAAATATATAAAGGGGTTTTGGTTAACCAAATTCCTTTAAAATGGTCAGCAGTAATGCAGATAATAAATGGAGCACTCTCTCTTATAGTTCAACGAAAACTTCGTTTCTCCGCATGGAATTTTCGTTGTGAATTTAAAGAAGATAAGAAATGAGGTAATTTACAGGTAACTGGCCACACTGCCTTTCGGCATCTCTTAAATTCTAAGGAACGATACTGTTGTGTCCCCTTTGGAGAATATGCGATACTGTATATAGACTGCCATATGGAGTGACTTGACTGTGCCTTGAATCTATTGATAAAACACCTCACATGCAGAGAGCGACGGAGGACCTGATATACCAGGACAGGTAAAATAGTAGCTGCAACAGCGAGTGAGAGAAGATTCAAACCACGTGACTCGTGGCTTCTTCAGAGAGAGAGAGATTCTATCCGATGTCCACCTACTGAGAAACCTGTTTGAACAGCGACATGAAACAAGGCGTGAAAAACGCCTGCGAAATCCGACACCTTTAATAAACATTACTCTGCCCACAACTGTTTTCTACCAGAGAGGAATACTCGTTGAAAAGAAAGGGAAAAAAGTGACAAATGCACAAAGCTGTCTCTTTTTTTGTTGTTGTTCAGTATTTTTTGGGTTTTTAACAGGATGTTTAATCGCCTAATTCACACTTACTTGTTTGTTGTTTCTCAGATTAGTCAGCAGAATACGAATGTGACTAAATAACAATGAAAAGTTGGAGTGGCTTTTTATTCTTTGCTATTTTTTTTATGAGTTCTTCCTGTTTTGTTCGCAGAAAGAAATTTGTAATTGTTTTCTGTTTCACGTGCAACACGAGTTTCACACCTCCTTGACGATAACACCTTTATTTTTCCTTCTATGGCTTTTGTTTACTAAAATTAACCAGTTCGACCAGTCTATTGACTAATGGTAGGCACATTATGAGAACTGTAGCTTAGACAGTTGGGAGTAGATTCGGGCAATTAAAATTCTTTTTTTTTTTTTCTTTCTTCTCAATGTCTGATATTCAGCATATATATTTTAAATTATTTTTAAGTTTTGCAATAATGCTAGCGACGATTGTGGGGAGCCGAGGGAGCCTGTGCAACCTCTTTAAATTCGTCTGCGTCCTCGGGGTCTGGATATCTTTCTTGTATCTTAAGATCCAATATATTTCAATCAAAAAGTTTCTTGTATACCTTGTATCTGGAGAACTACATACAGTGTAGCCAAACCAAACTATCACTTAACTCAGTATGATGTGCTTATTCCGTAAAAAAAATACGAAAACTCGATATAGGGCCGTTCAAAAATTTTGTGGCCCCTGATCCAAAAACTAATTATTGGCCAAGGTCGCAATCTTTTGATGCATTTTTGGATCATTCGTAAAATTCTTGGCTAAGATCGCAATCTTTTGTTCCATCTTTTAAAAAATCATTCCTAAAATCCTTGTTTAGATATATGACAACGAAAAACACATGCCTGAGTGGTCCCTTCCAAAGGTATACCTATAACCCTCCCCACACTTCTGCATAGCATAGTTTGGAAATCTAAAACAGGAAAGCTGACTTCCTGTGGTTCTTTGGAAGAGAGACCAAAACAACGAAACTAAGTTCTTTTTAATATACAGTGAAACCTGTTTATGTTGGCCACATCGGTTCCATTGAAAAGTGGCCAACTTACACAGGTGGCCAACTTACAGAAAACAAGTGTGATTGGTGTATTTTTAGAATAGAATTTCTAGTATAACTTGATTGTAAAATTTTAATAAGCAATGTTACGACAGCTACCTTTAAATCATGTACAGAATTTCTATTATTTTTTTGGGCATATATGCACATTCTAATTTTGTAGTTCCTGTATAGTGTCGTCTAACTGTTATTAATGAGCTACAAGTTTTCCCTCGGAGCAAAAGATGTTTTGAGAAAATCTTAAGGGAATTCATACCTCAAAACCTTCGGTACACTTCGACAAGCCTCAGATGCCAAAAATTAACAATTGAGATGGTCAGCTTTAACCTCGAGGATTTTCCGGAATTACTAAAGCTCCCCACTGGTGAAAGGAGCCGATATAGCTCATGGTTTTACCAAAACAGACATGGTAAACAAATATGTACAACGATTTCCAGAATTCCCGTACGTGCTTTTTCTTATTCACATCTTCCTTCACCACCCCTTTATTAAAATAGTGTTCTAACCATTGTTCTACGAGAACAAATCGTAGGAATCCATGTTTCTTTGTCTCCAGTCACAAATACAGAACATCTGCCTCTCATATGGGAATACGAAAGAGTTAAGAAAACTAACAAAACGGTATTTTGCGTGGCCAAGATAAGCAGGTAAATTTATCATTGCCATCATAGGGTAAACATTGTTTCAGTGCGGCCAACTTCCAAGATAGACAGGTGGCCAACTTACAGAGTAATTAGTGACGAATGTCTTATGGGAAAATGCAGGTTCAAGACGAACTAGGCCAAGATGAGCAAGTGGCCAACTTAGAGAGGTTTTACTGTACTACTATATTTCTAGGAGACTACTACTGTAGAATATGTACGGGTAAAATCTTAGAGACTAGTGGAATATATATATATATATATATATATATATATATATATATATGCCACTAAATAATATACAATATAGAAATAGTTGTACCTTTTTCACGAGCAACCGGTTTATTCATTACCGGGTGATACCAGAACATGGTCCGTTTACCTTCACCCACATAGACGTGATATCGGTTGTGTTAGATGTTATGATTGCAGAGTATGCTTGAGTAAGTCTTTCGTACTGGAGGATCCAGCAAAAGAGGGAAGAAAAAAACTAAGAAAAAGAAGAAGAGATGAGAAATTATTCTAGTTGTGTTCCTTTTGCGTCTCGGCTATGATGAAAGAAAAATAATCAACATACTGCGACAAAGAGAGTTGAAGCAAAAAAGAGCAGGGAAATCTGCATCGGAGCGATAAATCGAGGATTAGACGTCGAATACCCTTTCTAGCGATGCGTAGTGCCGAATCTTACACGATACAATAATCTCTTCCTCCTTTCTTCCTCCCTACAAATACAAACACAGACGTACATTCAGAAGAGAGAGAGAGAAACCTTAGTAATGCATATTGAACAGGAAGCAAAGGACGGGAGGGCTGAGAAAATCAACAGCAAAGGGTGAGGAAATGCGTATATCTTACCGTTGTATGGTAAATATCAATTTACAAGCAGGCGAAATCTAAAATTATACGTACTATATAAGGTTTCAGAGTGAAGACCTCACTCAAAGAACGAAACCAATGTTATTGATTATTATTATTATTATTATTATTATTATTATTATTATTATTATTATTATTATTATTATTATTATTATTATTTGCTTAGTGTACATCATACTCTCAGTGCGATTTGGGAGAACATATTTAATGTTTGAGTAATCTGGAAACTTTATGTGATTGAATCTGTGAAAACAGTTCTTAGATTATTGTGAACTATAAATTTGTGAAATTGTAAATAGGAGATTCTATCATGTAATTAGGATTATTCTCTCTATATATGTAGATAGTAGATGTCGAAGAAGATCCTAAAATTCAGTGCTGTATTGTTGATGACATTAGAAGGTAATAAAGAGATTAAAGCAGACGTCAGACATATTAAAGTCAGATTAAATCACAAGTTCTATAACAGTGGTGAATTAACATACTGCAAGATAATCTGTATTTAAAGCAATTCTGACAACATATACAGCAGTAAATAACATTTTATCCAGAGAAATAACACACACGTTATTTGAAAATGAAGAAAAATGTAAAATTTTGTTCGTTTTAGATTTAAATTTAAGATTTATTTAAGGTATACAATTCAGATAAACTATGTTAAAAAGACAAAATAGTTAAAGATGATGGATGAGAACCCATAGGAACTATTTTAAGAGAAATTTTGAAAACAGAAGGAATTTATTAGTAATTCTGTACAGTCAGCGCGACAAAAGTTATTTCTGTTTTGAAGAAATTAGTTTTGTAAATAGCTTTAGAATGGAAGGACAATCTGAGTACAGTTTTCAGTAAGTTAAAAAGAATGTAATTTTCTGTATATTCCAGCCTTCAAACTCTGTGAAATGGTGTACGTTCCACCGTTATTCCCAAAATAAATTTTATGCCGAATGAAAACTTTTGTCGCTGACTGTACAGCACGATAGTTAAATTTAAGTTTAGCGTCCCTTTCAGCAGTGAGGCTGTATGAGACGTTGACCTACAGCTTAATATGGGATCCGAACCACATGAGTCTCCGTTTGGAATCAAACCCTGATCTCTCACGTCAAGCACATACTCATGAGGGAGCTCATTGTACAGTACGTGAGAACTCATAGTCGTACTATGTAACTAGTAAAGCCCCCTTTAAAAATATTATATATCTATGCTAATATAATTTCTACCGATAAATTTTTTATCTATGGATCTACAGTGCCAGCACGGACTAATGCTGTCCAGATTCGAGATTTTATCTTTATTCAAATTATGGATTTTTGGAATAATTGTTCGATAAAGAATAATCGTTCGAATGTTGAAGTTGAAAACCAATATTTGGATATTCAAATATTCAAATAATCGAATAAAAGATATTCGAGTAATATTTCGAATAAACTTCACAGCGGTAGTCAGTGATATTTTCAGATTTCCTTCGATGGGGAATTTTAATACACGAGGCTGAAAGTAATACTGCAAAAATACAGGTAATTCATGTTGAGTAAGATGATAGATATGCCCCAGGTCACATTCTGAAATCATCACTGGCGCTAGTATAGATTCTGCTGCTGCGTGTCTTCCGATTGGTTCTTAGCCCACGAGAGCACGTGCTGCATAACATTGTATACTTTCTTCGCTTTCCTTCAGTTTCCACTTATTCTTTTTTTTTTCCCACCAAGTCCTTTATCATAATACATTTTAATATTCATATTGTTTAGTCTCTGTGAAGAGTATAACCGTAGGAGGTTGAAGATTTAATTTCAACGATTTTGCCTATCGTTCGATCTAATCTTTGTTTTGCCTAATGTCTGTCATGTAGTTATGACAGACAAATGATAAGATTTTTGTCTGTCATTTTAGGCAAAATAATTATCCCTGTTTTGCCCCTTCATTTCTCCTAAAATGGCGGACAATAAAAGGAATCGTTGAAATGGAGATATATTATAATGTCCTTCAAATTAACTTTTTCTTGTTTTCCTGAAGTTCAACTTTTAATTGATTGGTCTTTCAGAAATAGACAGTTTTCAATTACATTGCTTCCGTTCGTACGGTTTTGCGGAGAAACCCAGATTTGAAATTACTTTTCAGCCAATCAGGAACAGTTTTTTTTTTTTAAGAGGTTCACTGTCAGTGGCGAATCAGAAGATAAAAACTGGGGGGGGGGGGAAGCGGCCAGAACCCAGACTATGACAGGTATATCATGAGTTTACTATAATTTTTCAAAAGATATATAAATAATAACTTCAATTATTTTTGTTACTGAGAAACTGGGGGGACTAGGCCCCCCGACCCCGGGCTAGATCCGCCACAGTCCACAGTGTTGAAACTTACTATTTTGTGATGTTAATTATGATTGTAATTACAGATTATTGCTATAGGCAATAAAGTTATAAAGACTACACGTTCCAGAAAATAAAGCAAATATTCAATATAATGCCAATAACAATCATATACAATATAGCTACAGATATAATCTTCTAAATTCAACCACAAAATAGGCAATTTCTTTTGTGATTTGCCTCCAGTTTTATCTCTGCGATTTGTTTATGGTGCAGAATTTTAGGCGTAACGAGAATTAGGCTAAACAAAGGTCTTTATTTTGTGTAAAATGGCGAACACAAATCTTCTGATTTATCTGTCACAATCATATGACATAATTTGTCAAGCGAAACGATGCGACACAAATTTCAATAAATATCCTGGGACAGATATGGGAACTTAGACATCACGTTGGCATGTTTTGCTATTTGGATTACTATTATAACTTCTGCTTCTCTGCTACTACTATTACTACTAATACTACTACTACTACTACTACTACTACTACTACTTATTATTATTATTATTATTATTATTATTATTATTATTATTATTATTATTATTATTATTATTATTATTATATAGGCCTAGTAATATTCTGCGGAACTATTAATTTACCAATAAAACATAGCCTTCAAATGAAGTGACTTCTAGGAAATCCTAATTATGAAATTCCGCTGTGAACTATTTCTGCAGAAAGCAGAGATGGATGAAGAAGAGCATTTGTCTGCCTTATATAGTTTCTCTGTTCCAAGAAACTGGCGTAATTTCTTTTAAATGGTAGAAGACGCCACATCATATATGTTATTAGCGAGAGCAAGCGAGGGAGTTGATAACGTTGTCAATACTGTGGAATCTAGACGATTTATCTCGTTCCGCGTAGGAGCGCAGTGGACAGGAATAACGAATGCTTAAATAACGAACATTCTTTTTTGAGTTCAACAAACGGGGAGATGATGTCGAGAAAACCACTGAAAACTGTTTCCAAGAATTCTCTAAACTCTAGAAACGAAATGACGATGTGCGTTAATTTCTTCTTAAATATCAATAAAACGTTTTCTAGTGTGATACAGGATATCAGTAGAAAATACGTTCAAATTAAGTTATGAAGAAGGACCGACAATAGTACTGCCATTACAATACTGTGAAAAAAAATGTATTTATTGGTCATTATTGAAATGAAAAGTGAAATCTTTAAGTTTTACGTCCCACGTTATGCGTGCTAGGCTAAAGGACACAGTGATGATAAGAAATGAATGAAATGGTGGAATGAAGAAAGTGGGAGGAAACGGGAGAACCCCGAGAAAACTCACGCACACGGTATTTGTCCACTACAAAGTTCACTTGTCGCGAGCTGTAATCGAACCAAGGATACCATGAACCAGAGGTGAACGCTCTACGACTGAGCCACCGCGGCCCCTTGATCATTATTGTTTTAAGAGCCTCCACTACAGCGAAATTAAACTACCGCTAATTTTAGTGTTTTTCTGTAATATCTTCAAAACAAATAAAAATGTTCGAAAAGCAGAAACGTAGTGAACTAGTCTATTCGATTTGGCATGTGATACCATTATCTGCTTTCGATTTGCAACTGTAGATAGATTTAGCATTTTTTGCGGATTCTGTAAATAGCAGCATAGCAAAAGCAGATAGGTGAATTGTGGTAAAGGTATCACATGCAAAATCGTATTGTCTAGTTCACTACGTTTCTGCTTTTCGAATATTTCTATTTGTTTTGAAGGTATTGCACAAAAACTCTAAAATTAGCGGTAGTTTAATTTCGCTGTAGTGAAGACCCTTAACATTAACTGTATTAGCGTGTTATTTCTGAGATGATTATGGTTTCCATATTTCTAGATTTAAAAAAAAAAAAAAAAAAAAAAAAAACAAGGCAGCTTATGAAACTTTACAGTATATTCTGATAATGCAGTTGGTACGGTGGCTCAGTGGTAGTGCGCTTACCTCTGGTGCATGGGATTCTTGGTTCGATCCCCTTCCCGGAAAGTTTGTGTTGCATAACATCGTGTTCGTGTTTTTTCTCCGGGGACTCTCGTTTCCTTCCACATTCTCATTACACCAATTTTTCCATCATTCACTTGTCTTAACCATCTATCTCCGTTAGTATAAAGAGCATAATCGTGGGATGTTAAACTGGAAGTTTTTTTTAATTCCATTTCCTCCCCCCGTTCGTTATACATTTGCTTCTTGGGAAATATCGGAATTAACTATGCAGTTGGTCAACGCTCACGTACCAAAATAAGCTTCAGAGAATAGGTTATTCTTATCAATTACATATCGATTAGCAGTAAAAAGCACAAATTTTAAAATACCACACGAATGATATTAATTTATGTTTCTGAGAAAAACCGGGACATTTGGAGCAGTCGTTCTTTCAGCAAAAAATGTTCCGGGGGGCACTTCTAGTACTATTTTATTTATTATTATATTATAGACGTATTATTTTGGTCTCCTCCGGAGGGCACTCTCAGAGCTCCGGGAGGACAGTGCCCCCCAAAAACATGTCTGGAAGAAAGACTGGTTTGGAGTTTCAAGTATTTCCTCGACAGACAGTTGTAAATCCGAGGGACTGTCCCGGCTAAATCAGGACGTCTGGGCATCCTAGAAATGATACATCTTTAGGTAAAGAATCATTTAATTCCGCACTTATTAGCTCAGAAATAAAATAGATAAAACATATCATAACTTTAGATCAAATATTAGTTTATGATATGATATAAAGCTATTTTTTTTTTTGTATTTGATGAATGATTAAAATGTGTTAATTCAAAAATGTGTTAATTTTTATTTATTTTATTTATTTATTTTTGCGTGTATAGCGAATTATTCTATAAAGTCGACAGATTTTTTTCTTACGTGTATAGTGAATGTAGTTCTAGTTAGTTTTGCCCAGGAAACGAGATATTGAGGTGTATTGTCTCGAGAAGGTGACGTGAAACTGCTATCTCGTCTCGTCTTGTGGGAAAACAAGTTCTAATCTATAAAAAATGACCAAATATTTGTATGTGTGTATGTATGTATGTATGTATGTATGTGTGCGTGTGTGTGTGTGTGTGTGTGTGTGTGTATGTATGTGTGGTTAAACTAAATCCTCGCATATTAAACGCCAGGTTATTTCTTTCTTTCTTCTTTGTATGTATTAGTGTGGTGTATGCTAGTCCTAGTCTATGAAGACGTTAGATATTATTATTATTATTATTATTATTATTATTATTATTATTATTATTATTATTATTATTATTATTATTATTATTATTATTAGTTTTATTTTATTTGCTTATTTTTGTGCGGCACTAGTGAAGTCGACAGGCTCGGATCGAGTCCTGAGCCACCGGCTCAGCTTGAGCTCCAACTCGGCTCGGCTTAACTGAGCCAACAATTCGAGCCGCCTTGGTTGTGAAGAGCCATCCGAACGATTCGACTTGGCTCAGATAAGCCATCAGGTCGAGCCGGCTCGTTGAGTGAGCTGTTGGCTGGGCTCACTTCTCGGTTCGGCTCGATGACTGAGCCGTGAGTTGTCCCGCTCGAGCCGTTGCAAATACTACGCGGCATAATACTGTGTAGGTAAAGTATGTTAAGTCCTAGGCACTAAAGACATCTGAAGACAATATATTTATTTCATTAAAATAGAGTTTGTTACCGATTTTTAAAATCAGTGAATTGCATCAATATACAATAACTTACAATTACGTATGGGTTCCGTCATGGCTGTGGGCAAGTCGTGTTCGCTTCCCGGTGGAAGTAAATATAGGATGAATTCCACACACACACCAGGGGCGCATCAATGCGGGGAGTCCACCGAGTCTGGGCCTCCCTCACCTTCGTAACTTGACTAATATTTGTACACTTTCTTAGCACAACTATACTTGTTGAACAGAATAATAATTGATGTATACTAAAGATTTGATTTTCTTCTTTATTCGTACTCTTTCTTTTCTTCTAAAAATGATCTAGTTCTACCATTTTTCTGAAGAAATAGGTGGCAGTAATTACCAATTACTTATCTTTTCGGATGCAGAATAACACTGGTTCAATACTACGTAAAACGAACCCCTCCAAAATAACTTTGGACCCCTCTCAACAAAACATTTCTGGGTGCGCGCCTGACACACACACACACATATATATTGATAGATAGATAGATATTATACAACATTTAAAAATGAAATTTATTGGTTTAACGTCACACGTATGCCCGTTAGGCAAACGAAGACGATAATAAAGCAAGTGAATGATGATGGAAGAAGTAGTTGAAATTACGTTTTTTTATTTGCATAAAGTTTTAAACAATAATGAAATAATAATTATTTCTTGGTGGAATGAGAATGTGTGAGAAAACGGGAGTACCCCAAGAAAATCCACGGACACCATATTGTTCATCACAAGCTTATTTATCTGGGGATCTAAGCAGGGACTCCAACATCAGAGGTTAATAGTCTATTAACAGAAATAACTGTCTCTTTTCTGGTAAAAATAAAAATTGGTTGAGTTTTCAGTTGAATTATTTTATTTTGGGCGATACTTTATATATGTTTCTCCCATGTTTGTCACGGTATGCGTGTGTTTATTCCCCGCGCGTTGAGAATCACCGGTAGCACTTCATTAAAACACACATACATATATATACTGTACTTGTATATAAATATCCGTTATACTCAAGTCTCACGCTGTTACCTGGCTGTAAATTTAATAGCATTCCTAATGTGGCATTAATTGTGCCATTGTGCCATGAAGGTGATGAAATTACTACTCTCATATGCAATCTTTTATATACACATATATATATTTATAAGGATATATTCACTCTTATGTTCTCACCGCGGACGAACAAGTGAATCTTTTGAGAAAAGCTTCGTACTGAGTCCCACGTACGATTTTTCGCCTTGTTTAACTATATGAGAGGAAACATACCGACGTATCGTGCTATCATTAGAAGAATGGTCGGCCAATAATAATGAAATGTAAAACGATATATGGTATATGCATGCAAGGCGCTTTTTCTCTCTCATAATGGAACGTCGAACACTTTTTTTTTATGTGTTGGTAATTGGATGGTATACTTAGTGTATTCAGATTGGGGGGAGTAGGAAGGGAAGTGAATGACTGTCTTTTGTTAACCATGAACTGTTGTGTTATAAATTGTCATTTTTTAAGTACCTAACCGATGGCAGTAACATTTGAAAAATTCTTTGTTTATAAACACAGGGGGACTGCTTTTAATTTATTTTGCATACAATAAAGATTACTCATTTGCATGTTGTGTATTTCTACTGTCACTTCAAATTATCGACAATTTCCATGTGCATAAACAATGACTTTCACCTTTTGTTTTTTGTCTTTCTTTCTGTCGTTCTTCGTTTCTTTAGTTGCAAGAATAACAACAATAAAACTAAGGTTTTCTTTTTATTTAAATATATATATATATATATATATATATATATAGAACATTTCATAGAGGTTGATTGACTTTTTTAAGAAACATTATTTTTCAGAGCGTTTATTGCCGGGAATCTGAACTCGGAATCGCACCAGATACCAGCAATAAATAGCCTGTATTCAGTTCTATGCGGTAGGGTTGCTATATTTTAAAATTAGAAAAGCTTGGGATTCTAAACCGTAAGTACTAATGTGAACTTGTGTATTACAAATGCTGACTTGGGATCCTTCGGACTATTTTTTTTTTTTTTAAAGTGATGTCTTTGTTAAGTAACACTTCCAATGTATTTTTCTAAGGAAACTAAAGTAAAGCAAATTTAGATATTGTCTTTAAAGTTTTATTAAGTTCAATAAATGTGAGTCTCGAATTGTAAAGTAAGTATTACAGTAAGATATCTGTAAGGCAAGTTTTCCGCACACACACAAAAAGCGATATATGGCAAATATTGTTCATACGGTTTTCTCTCTTAAGAAACACAAAATAATTTCTAAATTTTTATCATAAGAAAGGTAAAACATATTTAGGAGTCATCGTCCATCTTTTATAAAACTTCTAATCGTTTTGAAAGGTTAATACTTCAAATCGCACTAACATACAAAATTACCACGGTTTCACAATATTTGAAATATAGCATAAACATTTTAAAAGTAAAAAATATTAATAATGAATCTAATCTAAACAAAATGCTAAGGATACCGAAATTCAGTTTGTAATCATTTCTGAATATTTGTAACAATTTCATAAAGACTAGGTGAACACATAGAGTAGGTAAAAACATAGACTTGTTCAGCTGAATTGGACAAAATAGTCATCAAAGAAATGCGCATCCATGAGATCATACATTAGTATTCATGGGTTGAACCAATATGTGTATGATTATGCTACTTTTTTACATATTTTTCACTATTTTTAACTTTCTGTAAAAAATCTCTATTGCATAAAATCTCCCTTCCAAAAAGGCGGTTTTTTTTTTCATGATTAAGAGATGATTAAGCGCGGGACGAATATGGAACCTGAAAATCGGGTAGTACCCGCTAAAATCGGGTAATATGGCAACCCTACTATGCGGTGATGTACCTTTAGAAATTTTAGTAGATATATACTTGATCGTTTTCATAAGTACAGCGTATACACATTCTTCTATTCTCCATTGCAGTCCTAATTTAACATTTAAACGCTCATTGACGGAACTGCTGCGCCAAGGCTTTAAACCTCAATAGCTCATCCTCAAATTAAACTTGGAAGATAATTTTCGTATCAGTGTATTCCTGAAAGATGAAGCTTTTCTCCGAAATGCATAAAACGAATTCATTACGCTTTTCTCTTCAGGGAAACACAAAAATTCTATTTTCTTTGACATACACACACACACAAACTTAGTTTTTTTTTTTTTTTTTTTTGTAGGAAGATAAGAGTAACTAACATAGGGTTACTGCAAGGGTTTGCAGGGCTCCCAAAATTTCTGTTTTTTTTTTTCATATTTTTAGGGCTTTTTGTTTCTTCTTCTTCTATGGATATGGCGGAAATTGCACAAATGTTACCTCTTTGAAATCTGTGTTCCGTAAAATTTCCAACAACATATCAATCATGACTCTGTGATAATTATGGGGGTCACCAGGGTTGCCAACGTGAAGATTTGCAACAGATATTCGAAAATGATATACAGGGCTTTTTTAAAAAATAGGAATTTCGTTCTGAAATTTTTTATCTCGCTTTGTATTGCAATAATGGCTACCATTTATTTTTATATTATTATCAGAAGTGTGTTGCCTACACCTTAGCATTATTTAGTCATCGTAGGATGACTACAAGGGTTGCCAGAGCCCGCCAAATTTTAGTTTTTCATATTTTAAGGACATTTTGTTTCTTCTTCTGCGAATAGGACGGAAATTGCACAAATGTTACTTCGTTGGAATCTGTGTTTCATAAGCTTGCTAGTGATATATAAGTCATGAATCTGTGATAATTACGGGGGTCACCAGGAACCCCAACGTGAGAATCTATGATTTCGTTCAAATCCCTGACGGTCGTAAAGAGATTATAGGGTGAACTATAAAGATATTACTTGTAGGTAGATATATGCCATATACTCCCTTATACCTTAACTACATCCTTGGGTGTATGTCACCGCCAGTGGTGAAGTGGTTTTGTAATCTAATTCACTTGGGGCAAGATAGTGTGATGGGAAACGGTCTGTACAATGATAGTTGACGTTGCATGATGATTAGTTGTAGACCATGACCTTCATAACCTTGGAGGATACCGACCATGGGGAACGCTTCATTTGCGACCATGGGGAACTCTTAGGTTCAATTCGATTCACTATGAATCCACCTCAGTTCGGACACATTTTTCTGCAATCCGACTTACAAGGTAACTTTATAAGGACTATTAAAATATTGCACTTGTAGTACTGCTTTTTCCTCGATCCACCATAGTGAGAAAAAATAGCCTAGGATTTAAAGAAAATTCTTGGATAATATGCTCTCTGGTGGGGTCTCCATGCCGAGACTGGAGTGAAACGTCCTCGGTTGGTAATGTCCTACTTAAATGCAAGTGAAATATCTGTATTTAAGATGGAACATATACCCGCACATGCAAGCAGCGTGTATCTTGCGGCATACGTTAGCATCTTAAATGTGGGATTTCACTCGTATTTAAATAGGGCATTACCGTTCGACAACGTTACACTCCAGTCTTGGTATTATGTTTCCACCAGAAAGCATATTATCCAAGAATTCTCCTCTTTCTTACTTACTTTCTTTTTTTTCTTTCTTTTTTCTTTTTTCTTTTTTGGTGCATAATATACAATGTATACTTATTTACTGCTCAAGTATAAACGTTCATTAGTTTTGGTAACATTGGGCTAATATAACGTTAGTTTTGCAGTAAATCGGTATACAATCATTTCGATGAATCGTATACTATTGTACAGTACTTGTAGTGTACTTTGAGTGTAAGTACAAAAAGTTTAGATTTTTTTCTTTCAAATACTACTATAACTGTTGCACGTCTGTTTGTTATTGTCTTAATTAACAAAATGATACGCGTTGTTAGTGTGCGATGAAAAATAAATAAATAAACATAAGGACAATATGTGTCTGAAATTTCAATCTATAATATCACCAGCATCAACTGGTAGGAAGTAAGGATTAGTAAGGCCTCAGATGTCGTTGGTATTAAAGCATTTAGATGTGAGCTTGACTTTACATAATAAATATGCACAATGAGAAGATGATTCAACAGACCAACTGACCTCATTTGACCCATTTAACGTTGATTCTCCTCTTTTAAATATGTAAATAACTTTTTTCCTTGAACGGAGGATGAAAGAATTGATAGAAATACATAACCAAAAAGGGATGTATATATCGATTTAATGCATTATTTAGACAGCTGTAGTAACGATATTGAAGACAAATGCTATACAAAAGATATTCCCATGTGAGTCGTTGGCGCTAATTCCATCCAGAAACCCCAAACACACACACACACACACTGTTCAATTGATTTTTCTAAATATAACACCGTTTACTATTTTTCCTCTTTTTATCTGTTTGGGAAACAAATTAAAGAAAATTGGCTTTGTTTCCATGTAGACTCGTATTTATTGCTAATTTGGTCGCGAAAAAGCAGCCAAGTTTTTGAAGCATCGGTTGTTTAAATATGGATCGTCTAATACGCAATTGAAAACAGAACGATAAATCAATTATTATCCGCTTTAATTCTGGGAGGATCAGTTACACGTTCATTTATGAATCACCGAGATTATGAGGTAATGAAACATCTGCACACGTGCGGGTGATCTCTTTCCATTTCTTCTTCTTCTTCTTTCTTTTCGAAAATTCCATTGATATTAGCTCGTTCAGTGGCTTCAAGAATAAACATGGTTAAACATTGGAATTAGGGTTGTGTATTAGTAGATCAGTGGAGCAACGCTCAGCAACCATAGAACCAATTCCATAAATACAATCTCATTCCCGTGACATGCTAAGCTGCATCAAATGAAGAAATTGATAGATACAATGGTTCTCTCATATTTGTCAAAAAAGGTTTCTAAATTAAATTAAAATGAAATGAAACCTTTCAGTTTTACGTCCCACGAGTATACTATTGATTAATAAAAATGAAAGAATTTTATAGTATCAGTAGTGATGAGTATCCGCCGCTGTCAAATTCAAAAATACTGATTCTTGTCTCTTCTCTATGGAAGTAAGTAAAAGAACCTGAAGGATCACTTAAGTCAGCAAATTTTATTCACACTGAGAGAGATTATTGAGAAATGCAAAAAATAACAATAAGATTACATTGAAATAACGTAAAGTTTGCAATTATAAAATATTTTACACAAGAGACCTCACTTAGCTCAGATTCTTTTCCAACTAAGATTTACAAACAGGAAAAAGTCTTACATGAGTATACGGTGTCCTCTCACCCACATGACTCTGATTTCTCCTCTCGTCTTTGGCTGCTTCCGTCCTCCCCTTTTGCCAGCCTGTATCCTCCTTATATTCCTCGTGTTTATCACACTTTAATTATGTTTCTAATAATTAAGAAGTCTCTCTTGTCCCTTAGGCAAGGTTGTTTTCTCAAAAAAACATTTTAATAGTTTTCTTCTTAGTACATATTAGATTATCTTATCCATTTTTTTCTTGCAAAATCTGTTTCCCAACACACTATGTAGGAAGACGATGGTGATGAGAAATGAATGAAATGTTGGAATGAAGAAGTGGGAGGAAACGGAAAAAGCTCGAGAAAACCAACGCACACGGTGTTTGTCCATTACAAAGTTCACTTGGCGTGAGCGGGATCGAACCAGAGGCCCCAACCACCAAAGGTGAACACTTTACCACTGAGCCACCGCGGCTTCTCCTAAATTAAAGACTTTGCTATCTACTTACATTGCTTATAATATGCGAGGACTATGAACTATGCATTTTTTTTTAAAAAAATCATTATTTAACAAACTTTCAGTTATAGTCTGAGAGGCTTCCAGCTACAGCGTTAGTTTTTTTTTTTTCGGAAGTATTAACAACCTAAAACAATAAAAACATCATCAATGGGAAGGAAAGTGGAAGGACGTAGGCCAGGGCCTATATTTAAAGATATCATCCCAGCATTCGCCTGGTGAGACTGACAATGAGGAAGAAGTCAGGAAAAACTGTTAGGATGCCCAACAACCGGATTCAAACCCTAGCCCTCCCGATTGTGAAGCAAGAATACCAACTATTAGCCCTTACTTATGTGTACGATTAGGTGTTTTAAATAATTATAATAAACAAACTTAGCTTTTGATCATCTTTAACCTCTCTACGCCCGCCAGGAATTTGAAGAAAATCGTAGACTCTTACATTGGGGACCCTGGTGATCTCCTCCATAGTTATCACAGAGTCATGATTGATACATCATTGGAAAGTTTATGGAACACATATTCCAGGGAGATAACATTGTTTCTAGACCAATTCAGCGAAAAGATATCTTGTCTTATATGGAATCGTCCTGAAAAGAAATGCAATTTACATCAAAATATGAGACTCGAAAAATTGGCCAACTTTGCCTCTCTCTCTCCCCATATAAGCAACAAGTACACATACAAGTGTATTAGCATGTAGCAGACTACTTCATTGCTTCACATACCACTTTTTATGAGTATACTTCCAAGGAAGGGGAATTCCCCCAAAAACCTAATGCAATTAAAAAAAACAACAACACGAAATTCACTATCGCCCTCCGCCGTTGTACCCCTTACATACATAAAATCCACATCGGCGGAGGAATACATTGATACCAAAGTTATCTACCTAACTTAATTAGGGGCTGAATTATTGAGGTTTAAAGCCACGACGCAGCAGTTGCGTCAATGGGCGTTTAAAAGTTAATATCAATATGCAACACTTTATTAAAAGTGCTTTAAAATACACTAATTTAAAGGTACGGTATCTTTATCATTTTAGTTACTTAGCTCCTAGCTGAACAACTTGTTTGTTCTTTTACATTTTTATTTTAGTAAACAAACAAACACACCAATTAATTAAATAAGAAAATATCACATGAAAGTTGTAATAAGTGATATTTTTACACTTACTAAAATTGCTAGCTTAGATATGTGGCAAACTACTACATATCTTCAGGACTTCAAATCACCGTCCTTCTTTTCTCCTTGAGATTGGTCTCATGAATGTTGAATTTAAAATCTCCCGCTGAGAAAGAAAGGTGTTCCACACGTAACAAAAATCTCACCCCTCCTTACCCTCCCCACAGGAGCCTGATCTTATAGTGCAACAGTGCAACTTAAACCAGTGTAGTAGAAAATGTTATTAACACCAGTCCCCGTAGCAGACGAAAGAAAGATTGAAGGAACAAGCACCTTGAGTTACAACTTTTCTCTTCTTCTCTCTGCATTGCGTATTAACTACCATTTATCCCAACGGAGACAACTTGTAACACGTCAAGCCGTGATATGGTGTCTTTATCAGTTGTACACTGTAGCCTACCTGCTGGAACTTCTTTTCGTTTCGTTCTGTTCTCATGGGGGCAGCGGCAATGAACACGAAACGTGGTCTGTCACCCAGGACAATACCATTGCAGCTACAGAGAGTGAGATGAATGTTAATCAACACACCTTCGCTCCAGCTTAGCTTCTGTGAATTACTGTTAAGTATTGCCAACTCCTACGTAAAGAGATTTTTTTAAAATTTATGTAAATGTATATACTATACAGGGTGTTACAAAAATTTGCCACAATTCTTTGAGAATAGACTCCTCACATTAAAATAAGAAAAAAAGTTCATATGGACCTGTGATCGGAAGTGCATAGTTCCGTAGTTGTAGGGTGTCGTAAAATTGAAAAAAAAAAAAAAGAACTTTAAAGGTCCATAGTTCCACTACTATAAGACATCAGTGTCAAGACATTATTGAGGAACTAGTATGTGAACTATCCAAATATCAAGCTTTCAGAACCTCCGATATTTGCACAATCATCTTTAGAGTAGGGATGGGCAAAACCGGTTTTTATAAAAACCGAAACCCGAAAAACCGACATTTCGGTTTTCTCCAAAACCGGTTTGGTTTTTCACCGAAACCGGTTTTCGGTTTTCTCCAAAACCGTTTCGTTTTTCACCGAAACTGGTTTTGGTGAAAACTTTTCGAAAACACATAAAACTCTTTCTGTGGAAATGGATTCGGTTTCCGGAGAACAACGAAACACCATTCTGGTCAGAAATAGAACAAATTTTGAAAAAAAAAAACGGAATCGGTTTTGAAGAAAACCGAAACCGGATCAGGTGGGAAAACCGAACCGGTTTTGGAGAAAACGGATAACCGGTTTCGAAGAAAACCGAAAGCCGAAAAACCGGGTTTGTGTCCACCACTACTTTACAGAGGCTGTTTTGGGAGTACTTGATCACTCTCCAGCTACCTCTCTAAAAATTGATGTGCAAGTACAGGAGCATATTTGGATAGTTCACATACAGAACTAGTTGCTCAGTGATGTCTTGACCCAACTACGATAGGTCCCATAATAGTAGAGCTATGATCTTTTTAAAGTTCACTTATTTCACGTTTTCAGCACCCTATAACTCCGAAACTACCCACTTTTGAACACAGGTCCATATAAACTTTTTTTCTTATTTTGATGCAAGGAATCTGTTCCCAAAATATTGTGCCACATT
The DNA here is from genome assembly GCF_964235325.1 of Thermobia domestica. Classification (NCBI taxonomy): domain Eukaryota; kingdom Metazoa; phylum Arthropoda; class Insecta; order Zygentoma; family Lepismatidae; genus Thermobia; species Thermobia domestica. The sequence continues at coordinate 84,855,435 of NC_137458.1, read as the reverse complement.
TTTTGTAACACCGTGTATAACAATGGTATTCAACCTGGAGTACGCAGTGACTTTTAAGAGTCTTCATCCCGGCGAAATTAAAATACCGCTAATTTTACAGTAATTATGTGATATCTTCAAATAGATAAAATATAATCGAAATGTGGAACAAGAGCGCCCTAGACAATATCATTTTACATGAGAAACCGTTATCACGACTCACTTATCTGCTTTCGATTTCGAGACATTTTGAAAAGCGGCATTTATTTTCGCGTTTCTAAACAGCTGAAAACGGAAAGCTGCTAGGTGACTTGTGATAATGGTACCTCACGCAAAATAATATTGTCTAGGGCGCTCTTGTTCCACATTTCAATTTTATCTATTTGAAGATCTCACATAATTACTGTATAATTAGCGGTATTTTAATTTCGCCGGGATGAAGACTCTTAAGGGAATACGTAAAATTATATATAAATAATTTGTTATATTTTAGTATATTTATTCTATATTAACTGTATCTTAATTCTATCAATTCTTTTAAACATGATTCTTCTGTTTATAGTTAAACGCAATTATTTAATTAATACGTAATTAATAAATTCTACGTATAATTAATTTTTGATGTAGTTAAATATGAATTGAATTAAAGAAAGCTTAAACCTGGGAGTACATACTTGATTGGAAAATTATCATTAGGGTATGCGTAGTAAAAGGTTGTATATTGCTGCTATATCTTAATTTCTCTTCTAGATGATGATAATAATATCAGCATTGCGCAATAGTTGTGGCTTAATTAATTGTATACAGAAGTGTTGGCAGAAAATGTAACATTTCGTGACATTATCTTTTATTATTTAATTTTTACATTCTTTTGTTTCGGCAGTTGTTATTGATGATGATATAGGTTTACACAGGGTGATGAAAAAGTCGCGCACATCAAACCAAGCAAGTAAATTTTGCTGGTTTAAAGCAAAAACTGTATGACATAAAGTACATTTTAGTGTTTTAGTATCTTACGTCATACGTGGAAATGGAAAATCAAGCCAAATCTTTACAACACGTGCTTGTAATGACTGTCTTGCTTTGGTAATGGTTTAGCGAGTGTTATTTGGTAGCAAGAAATAGATTCAGGATCCCAAGAATATACGTATTCCACCTTACGACTTACTTTTCTACTACAATCGAATGTAGAGAAAATTTACTACAGCTTCTAGTTTCAATATTGATTTCCATAGAGCAAAGATGTAAAAGAGCGAGAAACTCTTTTTGATATGGATTCAGCGTCCTAAGAATAGATTATATTATCATGTCGTTTCAAGAATAGATTATATCACTAACTGTATCCCTCTATTTAAACAGTAAGTGATAGATCTACTATTTATAGATTACGGTTTTATTGAATCTTTGTAGTTTCGAAGTCTAGTGTAGGTTTATAAGATGAAACGAAACTCAGTTATTTTCTTTAAATTTGCTTCAAAATTGACTCTAAACCTTTCAAATATAATCTAAAGTTGAGTATATATTTCTTAAACAAATATATACGTTATTATACAGATGAAAGTAGATTGTATTGAATGCATTGTTGATTATGTGTGTAGCTGGACTAAAGATAGAGAAATTGTTTTTCTGATGTTCATATTCAGAGATGAGAATGCGACTGAGTTTTGCGTTTGTTTGTTTTTTTCTCCAAAAACTTTCAACATGTTAGTGTGCAAGATCTTTGATCCTAGTAAAAACTCATGTAATTTGTATCCCAAGTTAACTTGTTAGGTATTCTGTCATCATTGACAGGTGACAAGCTGAGAAGCTTCCATGCTCCACGGTTTTCAACTAACCTCTTCGTCTTCACATACGATTTTTTCCGTTTTGGTACCGTAGGAACGTTAGATTCCAAAGTAGTATAATAACTTTTAAGTATGGCCTTTGTCAACTTGAAATAGATTTACCTCTTCTGTTTTAGTAGATTGTTGAGTTCAGAATGAAATACTATTTGATACTGTTGTTCTTCTGATATGGTCCAGATATGCTAACGAGATTCATCAGAATGTACGACGAAATTAGTATGTACAGAACTAACGCTAGTGCCACTAGTGAAAAGTGCTCATTCTTGGATACATTTCTAATAACTCTTTCAATACTAATTTAATGGAACTATTTCAAACATGTCCGTGCAAAGGTCACGAGAAAATGACAAATTTAGGATTGTATAAATACCCCAACTATGAGGTCATTTTTTTCGTGACCTAATTGACGTAAATATTTATAAATAGCTTTATTGGATTCACCATCCTCAAATTAGTATAAAAGCAATCAGAAATAAGCATGAGCACTTTTCACTAGTGTAAGGTGACCAGACGTACTGATTTTCGCAATACAGTACTGTTTTTTCACAGAGCTGTCCTGCGTGTTGCGAAGAGCTTAGAAAATCCAGATATGTCCTTCTTTTTTAAAATGTCCCTGCGAAATGTCCTAAGTTAACTTATTACCAATATTTTAATGTTTCATTCTTTATTCACAACATTTTGAATCACAGGCACTCGTTTGCTGAATGATGACCCGCTGTGTTTTTTTAACACTCCTCGAAAGATTAGAGATGGAGAACAATCAACAAACTTATTAGTTCTTTCCACATACAATTAGGTCTATATGACAATAATGACGGGTAACCCCTACGTTCTATGCAACCCAAATTACAACGTTATGTTGGGTAATCTATATTCCAGGATTCAAAATTTCCATCTCATATTACGCGTATATGTAGATGTGTATGTAGATGTGGAACCATATACACAGAAAAATAACAATAAATTTAAATTAATAAAGTAAGTTCGTTTTTGTATACTTAAAACTTAAAAAATGCATACGTAAAACTCGAAAATAGTTTTGAGTTCTGGAAAGAAAAGACAGGATGAGGGGACATTTATGAAACGTGGAGAAATCATGCTACTATAGTTATGTAGGGAATGACAGAAGGAAAACCAATCAAAACATTGGTGGTCTTAGAAACTCTTTTAAAAATCCGTAAAGTTTAATTACTGTTTCAACTATTATTAGCAAAGAAGGTGAATGTTGATTTTTCATACATATTGATGTATTGTCTTGCGATTGTCATGAATTTCTCAATGTATTATATGCATATGTTATACATTTCAAAATTTATTGTGTTTTCGTAATAAATTTTTGGTATAATATAGTAGAGAATTTCGTAGAATGTAGTAGAGAGATTCGAAATGAGATACCATTTTCATAACCAAAGTTCCCGAACTCGGAGTTCCGAGCTCACGCTTATGCGAAGTGAGGATGAGTGAGCACGAGTTCCAAATTGTGATGTAAGCGTAAGTTCGAGTCAGTATTGTCAAATTAATTATGTGAGCGTGGGTTTCAGTGAGAGTGATATCAGATTGATAATGTGTGTGTGAGATCGACTCAGAGTGATATTGAAAAAGTAAGGTGAGTGTGATGTAATGTAATGGTATGAGCGTGAGGTCGGAATGATGTTGGAGACGAAATAGCCTCAACCCTTGCCTGGTGCGTATCCGTATCCTTAGCTAAGTTAACCCATTAATCAAATATATATATATAGGAAGAGTGATAATGATATAATAATTGAATTGGAAATAAAAGTAGGAGGAAATTAACTATTCCCTGTTCAGCGTAAGCTCTAAACTCCGATAAACAAAATATTTGTATCCTTCCGCTTGTCACAATTACGATTGGCTAGTATTGTATCACTTCCACTCCCCACGGGGAGGAGCAAATTATACACGTGCATTTTGACAGTACTGTCTCGTGTTGTCCAGATACTTACAGCAGCAGCAGAAAAGAAAGAAAAAACTCGAAAGATTAAAAAAATTGAATTTCGCTGGTAAACAATTGTTGCTCAGTGAGTAAAGGTTTACCTTGTTGGTGTTTCAGCACAACACTCGCGGAACCGGGATTCATGCCAGCCATCTTTTAGACTTTAAAAGGAGAACACGCCTTCACAGTTGAATTGGCGCCATAATTACTGCGCATGCTTAGTGTTTATTTCTATTGTTTCATTAACCACACTCGATTGCAGTATTATTAGATAATCTGCATTATATTTTTGTTATTTATAATAATGTAGTAGTTGTATATGGAGCTTTATATAGTGAAAGTAATAATCAAATCATATGAACTATTTTGCGGAGGAGTACAAGCATCGGTAGGCCAACAGCAAATCAGCTAGATTTAGTTTCACGTGGTTTTGTTTATCGCAGTTTATAGCTTACGCCGAATAGGGAATAGTAATAAAGATTTTTCTATATGGTTGCTCGTAAGACAAGATTTTAAGGTATTACGTCTCCAAAAAGTATTGTGAGCGTGTCTCGGCTCGAGGGCGACTGTAGTAGGAATAGTAGTCAGGAAAGTTTATGTTAATGTGAGTAGGTTTAACACCCTTAAATGTGGACTTCTGATGAGCTTTCAACGATTGAAACCCTCGTCATATCATGCCAGCTTTAATTTCTTGGGTGGTGTGAGGTGGAGGGGCAGAAACATTTGGGGGTAGCTATTTTTTATACCGAAAATAACAGAGTTATATTTATCGACTTATATCGACGACGAGTTATATTTACAACACAAGAATCGGGGACAGTCGGCGGGGTATCTGCCCCTTTTAGCATCGTCATTGTATGAAAGTTAATTTTTTCCACTTAACAATAATAATAACAATGATAATAATACAATGCGTCGATCCAATGCCAAAACCGCGAATGTGCAAATTTTTCTGTTTTCACCTAAGTACAGTTTTATGTTATTTGGAGCGAACAGATTCCAATACCAAAGGCCCGTTTGTGAAATATGAGTATATTAGAAGTTATCGTCAATTTCTAAAACATGAGTCTATATACTAATTTTTCGGGGTAAGTTGAATATTGAAATACTTATAATTCAAAGTCAAATTTAACACATTCGCGGTTTTGTCATTAGCAAATAAGATATGCCAGTCTGTGTATTATCACAGTCCATTCGATTTTTTTCCTATATTTCAATTTACAACCATTTTTTTTAAAGATTTCTTTTGTAGAAAAATCTAAACTTAACAAGACCCTATCAGGCACGGAAAGAAAGAAAGAAAAAAAATATCTACTTTCATGACAGCGAGATATAAACCTGGACCATCCATATTAAATGGTTGTTTGCTAGCATTGAACTCGTATCATGCACGGCTATAGGACATCGAACTTTGGAAAATAAACCGTGAGTCCACGCTTGTCTTTTGCAAATATCTTTTTTTCTTCTTTTTAATGTTTTTCTCCGATCATCGCAGAAGGCTGACTAGAGCGGAATCTTAATAGGTTTTCTTTTCGTAATTTAATTTTTAAGTGTGGAAATTGTATTTTCAAGTCTTATTAAGTTTCTTAATGAGGAAATTTCTGATTCTCACACTGCTTTTTTTGTTTGCTCTCTTTCCAGCTTCGTCCGGCCGACTACTACAGCGAACAACTTGTTGTTGACTGCCCACAGAGTAGTTTTTTCCCTTCTCCGTCGCAGATGGAAGTGGCGCTGGTGTCTCACTTGCCTTCTTGCAGCACAAGTCGTTTGGGAACAAATGGCAGTGTCGCGCGACGCGCCGATCAGGACGTAGGGCTAGTACTGGACGGCTGCAAAGTGGCAACACAGCGTGGTGGTGTTATGAACGGGAACGCTGGAGGCGGCGTTGCCAAATTCCGCGAGAAAAATGGTGGTTGTATTACTACTGTTAATGGTAGTAGTACTAGTACAGGTGGTGGAAGTGATATATACAAATATCATCATGTTAATTCGTCAAAAAATAACAATGGTTATGCGTATTCTGCATATTGTGATTATAATGGTTATTCAGAGTCGAAGTACGCGTACAGCGTCACTGGAATTCCTGGAAGCTATTCCCAGTCATCTGCAGCGGCGGCATTTTTTGCAAGGTAAGATAATAATACTTGATTGTGGAGTGAAGAATTAATTACCTGTCTTGTCATGAGTTCTGGAGCATAAGTTGAGGAATGTCTCTTCTCGTCCGATGATATTTTTTTTTCTCTTTCTAAAGTATCAATTAACATTCTTCAAAACATTAGGAATTCAAGGTTGAAATCAAATTTGAAGGTGTTTATTTTGTTGACTTAATAACGTAAATGAGAGAGTAATACTCATGTTTTTTTGAATCACTTTCCCAGTTTAAGACCTTATCGGATTATTGACACAGCCGATTTTCAAACTACTCTTCGAAAAGAATCGGTTTCTCAGAAATAAGCATGATAGTCTTATGTTGTTAATTACGTATTTTTTTTTTTTTTTTTTTTTTTTTTAAGAAAGTGATTAAGTGATGTTTTGAAGACAATTTGGCCTGATATAACTACGTTCAAATGAAGACAAAACGATTAGTACACGACATAACTATAACGTTATCTTAGACGTGCTCTCTGTTTTAACTTGCAGCTGACTTGCAAATCGGAGCTTTTGCGCGCTACCGTCTTCTGTTAACTTATTCATTTGGAGTTACGCCCTTAAATATCGTGTACTCTTTTTCATCAGATTCTGGTTTAACCTTCTATCACACCGTTCATCTACTTTTTCTTTTAAGGTTCTCTAGCATTAGTCATTTGGTAGGAGTTACTTATTGTTCGATTTTATTCCGCAATAAGATATATAAGTATTGCAATTTTTTCTTAAAATTGCGATTTTCCGATTTCTCTATTCTAAATAATTACTTTTAATTTAGGAACTTAAAAAAACAATTAAAAGTGATTACGCACAAAAATCTCTACACTTAATGATATTTAGACTTACTGAGATTTCATTAATTTTTGTGCTCAAGAAGATACAAGGATAGAGCTCTTTCGTGGATATGTGGTTGGCGTACATTCCATTAGTGCGGGAGACCGGGTTCGACTCCTTGGTGGGAACTCGTGTGCTTCCGATCACACTTTAAGCTGTAGGTTCGAGTTTCAAATAGCCACTGTACTGAAAAGAGCATTAAACTCTAAACCAACCAATCAGTAAACGAAATTAGGAGTGATATTGCAACTTGTCATTACCCCGTATTGGGAGCAAATCCAACATGCCCTCCGATTCTATACAGCATTAAGAAGATAAGAAGAATGACACAGCTCTGTACTTAAAGTAAATTACAGGTGTTTTAAGTTTAGGTTTTCATATCATTACTTATTTTTTTACGTGTTTCGGCGCAAACACTATTACGAGTAGGCTATATCTTCATTAAGTTAAATTCATTTTTTTAAATGTAGGTAATTCGCTTTAAAAACAACACTTAGGCGGTTTCATTATAACATAAAATCGAAAATTCGTGGACATCTTTAGGTGAGTGATTATAAATATAGGAAAACACTATTATTGCCTGTACGACCATTTTTCATTATTTTTGTAAATTCTACTCTCAATATGTAACTAAAAAGCTGAACGGCGAACTGTTAGGACGGCTTGCTAGTTGGGTTATAAATAGTACATGAATTCCTGACACTAACTGTTGCTTGACATTCTAGAACAGAGTTAATCATCACTTAATCAGTAAGTTTCTTCTTGTCTTACGATACAATGCTCCTATCGGGAAACAACCCTGAACCACGTGAATTAAATTAATTAATTTTGTTTTTAAATTTGGCATTGCACAGGTCCATCGTTTAGGCTAAAGGAGACGATAAGAAATGAATGATGAAAGGAGAATACAGATGAACTGACTAGGTATCGAACCTACGATAAACAGGTTCCGCGATTGATTCGCCGATCTAACATGTTAGATCATGTCAGCGGGCACGCGCACCAATGCTAACGTGTTAAACATTGAGCTACCGGGTTAAACGTTGAGCTAGGAGAGTATGTTTTAAGTTGACAACATTTTATTTGCAATGAAGATTATGTTTTGGAGAATACCCCTCATTGAAAAATCTAATATATAAAGATGACCAACTTATTCACCTTATGTGAATAATGGGAAGAATTCTTAGAAGAAAAAACGGACAAATGCAGTTGTGGGTTGTTTCTGTAAATGTTATTTTTGACAAAAATACTTGTTTATATAAATGCCTCTTATATACACATAAAAATAATGTCAGAGGTAAACTGCCCACCCCACTAGTCTACTGGCCCACTAGGCTACTGGTTACTTGTGTCTTTGGCTTACGATGTTCAGGGTTCGCTTCCCGATGCGAGAGCATTGGAATTTAAAATAAACCAAAACATCATTGAGAAAATTAACAAATGTTCATATTTCAGTAATTTGTATAGGGTTACTTGCGTCGAAACATTTTCCTTTTTCCTTTTAGTTGAAGAGCCCATATTAAACTTATTAGAAACATATTGGCATTATAGTTAAATTATACTTTTCTAGTGCGGTTTAATCATTCAATGACAGTAGATTATGATCATGAGTTAAAACTCATATAACTAGTATCTAATACACAAGACCCTATCTTCCTTCTATGATCATGGAGAGCCAGGTGCGAATATTAGAAGCCCAAACAACATAGGTAGTATTATCTCCGGTGAAATATTTTTTTTTTTTTTTTCGTCCTACATTGGAGATGCATTACGTTCGCCCAGCTGGGATTGCCTGCTACACTAAACGCAAGCAGGTCTACCTGTCACAACAGATGTTGACGAGGGTCAATGCCGCTGAATATGTTAAGTAAGAGATTTTTTCCCATTTAAAAAGAAAGAAACGTGACTCCACCTTACCTGTTTCTTTTTCCCTTTATTTCTATATAAAAATGGGAAGAAAAGTGTAAACACACAGCTGCTGCCAACATCAAGTCTTGAGTTAGCGGAATACAATTTGCGTAACTGTTGCGCACACCATTCCCCAACAACGGCGTCATCCAAGCGTATTTGCTTCAGTTAAAACTCTTTAAAAATCTTGAAGTTCTCTTTGCTTGCAATATTCCTTTTTACATGGACAGTAGGGTGGAGTGAAAAGAGGCCAAATTTTTTTTTTCGAAATTCGATTTTGGATAGGGGCAAAAGTTGCATTGGACAGTCTTTTATATATATATATATATATATATATATATATATATATATATATAATATTATTGACTGTTACTTTATAACGTTGTATTGCAAGTAGTTATTGTAAGAAATTGGATAGAATGCTCACTTTTGGTGCGATGAGTCTCTGGTTCGATCACAAATCAAGTGAGTTTGTAATGTACGGTATCACTCTTCCGGGGTTCTCTTTTCCTCCTTCATCCTCATTCCATCAACTCTTCTGTAATGAGCGGATTGCGGTGGTTCAGAGAGTTAGAGCATTTACCTCTTGTGTATGGGGTCTCTGGTTCGATCCCAGCTCCCGTCAAGTGAGCTTTGTGGTGGATAAACACCGTGTGTGTGTGGTTTTTTCGGGGTTCTCCCATTTCCTCTCACTTCCTTCATTCCACCATTTCATTCATTTATCATCACCGTCTCGTCTAGCCTAGCCGGCATAACTGCGGGACATAAAACTTAGATTACTTTTCATTTCATTTTCTTCTATTATGATTCAGTTATATTAATCATCCGTCGGCTCCTTTAGCTTAAATGGTATTAAAAAATGCGGGATGTAATGTTTTCATATATATATTTGGTCTAGAAATTAATTCGTGCGGTTGGTACGCACACATTGAAGCTGTAGTACAAACACAAAATACATAAATACCTTAAGAAAAATATTGTCCATCGCTAGCCACCACTTTCGCCCATCTGTCAGGCAATGTACGGATTCCGTGGCGAAAGAAGTCCTCATCCTTGGAAGAGATCCAGTCAGAGACCCATGTTTCGATATCTTCTGAAGAAGTAAACCGCTGTCCAATCAAATCGTTGTTCATGCAATCGAACAAGTAGTAGTCCGAAGGAGCAACGTCTGGTGAATACGGCGGGTGGGGTAAAACTTCCCATCCGACATTTTCTAAATAGGTTTTGACCGGTTTTGCGACATGTGGGCGAGCGTTATCATGTTGAACAATAAGTTTACCATGTCTGTTCTCCCATTCTGGTCGTGTTCTGGCCAGAGCTTGCTTCAAACGCATTAATTGTCGTCGATAACGTTCTCCATTCATAGTTTCACCCGGTTGCAGCAGCTCATAGTACACCACACCTTTCATATCCCACCATATATATATATATAAAGAAACGACTGAGAGTGTGCAGAAACATTTCTACAAAGATGTAATGTATTGAGAGAATATCTTTGATACACTTGTAGTGTATTTTAACAGTGAAAGATTGTAAGATTATCGACCTAGTGTAATTGAGCAGATAACGTTATCTCTTCATAGTCTAAAAGTACAGGATTCGAATCTCGCTGCGAGTCATATGATTCTTTTTGTGTCACAATCCCAGAAGAATGCGGATACAGGTATCATACTTTGAAGATAGTTCTTTGACAATTTGGTTGTTTTTATCGCTGTAGGGAAAACGTTTCAAAATCAGATTTGTGAGTGGTTTGTAAGAGTAATAGTACCATTAGAAGCAAGTACATTGGTATGTTAGTTATTTACTTTTAATATGAAATGACAATAATGTTTCCAGTTTTTACGTTACTTTATTATAAGCACTTTCACGCTTAAGGAGACGACGATTAATGAAAATGAATAATTATGTTAGAAGTCAGTAGAATGAGAATGTGGAAGGAAACGAAAAAATCCGAAAAATCCATGGACACGATGCTGTATACTACAAACTCTCATAATCTGGGATTGAACCAGGAACCCTTCGCACCAGACGTGAAAGCTCTGTCATTGATCTGTTTTAGTATGTTATTTATTCAGTTATAACTATTTTATCAAGACTTCTTTTCGTATTGTCAATCTAAACATAATAACACATTTAGCAAGGCTATGTGATAATATATATAAAACACAATCACGTATAACAGTTTCAACGCAGTAACTGTGTCTTCATCAGACTTCCACTCCTTCTCTTATTCAGTTGTGTCAATGTTTGTGAATAACATGGTTTTTCAATTAAAATAAGAATAAACGAAGTTGTTGAGAAACAAATCACAGACATTTTGTTTTGAGGTTTCTAATAATTGAGGTGTTTGTTGCAATAAGGGCGTAAGTCTGAAACATGCAGTTGAAGAAAAACGATGTTGAAAATTTAAGTAGTGTTTTTTTTTCTTCTTACATAAAACAATGTAATATGGAGCATTTTATTCCGATATTGAATTGAAATGTTACCAGGAGGCTAAACAAGCATGGCAAAAGCCACAGATGCGTTTGATGGAAAAAGGGCGTAAACGCGCTTATGCCTCTTATTACATCAAACTCCTCAATTGTTAAGTATTCTTGGATTATTAAGTAATTTGTTGGAAAAACTTGTGACAGTACAAAGATAGTTATTGCAGTATCATGACAATGTGTTAAAAAAAAGAAAAAGAAAACATAAGCATTACGCATGAACGTCCACAAGGGGGATGCTTCCTTCCTGAAATTCAAACGAATCAATGATCAAGTTTCCGGGGACAAGCAGTACTTTCTAAATTTAGTTCTCCAATAGGTTTCTAACTTTTGTTATAGAAATAAACCTGTCGACTATGATACTAGGTAGATGAATATGATACTAGGTAGTCAGGAAAATAGAATACCCTCCCCGCCGAAAATATCCCGTGAGTACCGAGATAGTACCATACAAATCCCTCTGGATGACTTTTTTGCATGTCTTTTCCTTCCCCTGTCCAGAACTGAGTCATATATATTTTAAAAAAGTACTTTTTGCTCTCTTGCCAAAAATAGTTCGGAAGCCCATGTACACTCACGTCCAAAATTATTGTCGCATGTCTATAAATATGTTGTTCTAGAAATATAATTTGATAACGAATCCGTCCGGTATTTCTTATAATGTTAGTATGTGTATAACCGGCAAAGACATGTATATGGCAAATTTCATGTCAATAGAGCAGTAAATAAGAACAATAAAATAAAAATAAAACTTTCTTGTGCAACATTTTGTTTTACTCACTCTAATTTTCGTATTTATAATTCTTTTCCTATGAAATTTACCAAAAATATACATTTCCCGATTATACACATTGTATCAGTATTAAAAGTACCCTGCAAAATCATTATCAAATTATATTCTTACAAGAAGACAGTTATAGATATGCGACAATCATTTTGGACATGACTGTACATATGGTGCAATGTTCGTTTAGTTGGATGTTAAGTATTATTTATCGTCCACCCGACGCTAATATGAAACGTGGATATACAGTTTAATATGGGATATGGGTTATATTTCTCGTCGGGGATCGAATGAGAGTCCACGAACACAAAACATCGCAAATATGCATTCGAACTTTCGGAATCCTTACTACCGTTTATTAGGTTCCGGTTTTAAACCTTGCGATTAGGAAACATTTATAAGTATTTCGTGGTTTATTTTCTACATCGTGCGTGATAAAATGAAAATGAAATAAAATCTGTAGTATTTAAGGTGTTCTGCATGTTCTGTAAACAATAAATGAAGCGAATGCTGAAAATAAGGGGCGGGAGAAAATAGAGAAAACCAGAAATATCCGCAAACACGATGTTATCAGATACAATGGGTAGGGAACGATCAAGAACCCATTGCACTAGAGGAGAGCCCTAAGTTTGCATATTACTGTTCCTCTCAAAATTTACTCTAGTTAATTTTGACTTCTGAAGTAAATACATAGAATATAGAGCTTCTCGAAAGATTTTTAAAATTTTTATTATAACCATATTGCTTTTAATGTTATTTACCACATGTTTTAAATGACATTGAAGTCAATTTGAATAGATGTTTTTGACTCTTACTTTCCTTTTAACTTTTCCTTATGACCCATTTACAGTTACACTAAGCTTTTATTTCCAGTTAAGAAAATTGTAATTTTTTTGTTTAACAATATGCTATGTTTCTCGCTCATCTAAAATTGACGCGAAAAGATCCACATATGATCATATACTCTTACAAGGGATTTGATAGGGAAATGAGTCTATTGTGAAGGTACTATATCTGCAGTTGTTCTGCATAGCAAAGCTTTGGAGAAGTTTATGTAGCCCTATATTACTTCTCTTTTTTGTGTGTAAAATTTCCAAATGTATCAAAAATGACCGTAAAAAATTGATTTGAAATCAATGCTTTTATAAAATACACTAAAAAGAATAACATAATAAAATACATTAAGAAGGAGAAAATAATCTTTTTGATGGCATAAAATGAAGTAAATAGCAGTGTCAAGTTTACATGTACATTACGTGAAGGAGCTAGATTTGTATAGTGTGATATGCTTTGTACCACTCCCGATCTCAATATAGAGACTAGAATGGAGATGGAATATATTCTTGGAACGCTTATTTGGTTACAATAAAAAGAAAGAAAGAAAGTAAAGAAAAGAATAACACTCCTAGGTATTGTGCCATTTTTACTGAGTAACGATCAGCGTTAAAACTAAAAGTGCCGGTTTCTTCCACTTCCGGTTTTAGTAGAGAGTTAAGGATGGGTATGAAATGTATGTAGAGTGTTTAATTGATTGCAGTGATTGCAGGAAACTACTTCTCGCTATGTATTACTGTTTTTGATTTATAGGGATCCGGAAATAACTTTTAGGTTTAGTAGAAAGTTAAAAATGAAGATGAAATGTATTCCTGGAACGCTTAAACGATTACAGAAAACAGCTTCTCGCTGTTATTGCTTTTGCTCTATAGTGATGAACATAAAAATCGGAAGAGCTCCTTCGTGGCTAAACGATTAGCATGCGCGCCTTTGGCGCGAGAGACCCGGGTTCGATTCCCGGCGGGAGCTCATGTGGTTCGGATTCCACGTTAATCAGTAGGTCCACGTCTCATATAGCCTCGCTGCTAAACGGGACGTAAAAAATAAATCAATCAATCAATCATAAAAATCGGAAATGGTTGATTTCTATCACTTCGGTTTGAATATCGCCTCTCATCAGCGAACTTTGTTTTCTAAGTTTCGAGTCTCTTCACCCTGACCAAATTTGGTAATGAGCCATCAATTATTTCATGAAATGTGTTTTTTCCTCTCTTGAACGGACACATGGACAGAGTAAATATATAAAGGAGTTAAGGTAAATCAGACTTCTTAACAATTAAGATTAATCTAATAGCACTGGGACGAGCCTTCTACATTAGGAAGAGCGCGGAATGCTTTCTTTTAGTTTGTTCGTAACACCACACAAAGATATTCATTTTAGTGCATTTTAAGATTGTTTATATTATTATTATTATTATTATTTGCTTTCATTGCAAGTACTATATATCCATAACTTTAAGGAATACCCGTCTCGATATTCGGAATATGAGTATCACCGTTAGAACACAAAAGAATAATACGAAAGGGTAGCCCAAAAGTAGGTATTACAGTACCGTACTGATCAGCTCATTGCATTTTATATTATTCCTTATTGTTATCCATCAAGTAGACTTGGTTTCTTTATTATTTTTTCTTAATGCTCTTTTACTTATACCTTAAGCTCGGAACAGCCAAAGCAAATAAACCCATAAACTAGAATGTTATACTTGATCAATGCAGAGGTGTATACATACTTTTGGCCCACCCTGTAGATTCAATCTGCTAGTTATCTGTGATCTTTATATATAAATTTCACAGTTAACTAGCAGATTGGATCTACAGGGTGGGCCAAAAGTAGGTATACATCTCTGCATTGATCAAGTATAACATTCTAGTTTATGGGTTTATTTGCTTCGGCAATGAATAATATACTTTCTTGTAGCGTCATACTTTTTTTGTCGATTTCCTCAGAAACGAATAATAGAAATTTAGTCTCAAGTCTGTAATATTCTTCAGCTTGAAGGCATCTATTGACTGATATGTGTATCACCTTTGTACATTATTCTAGTTAAAAAGAAATTAAAGTTTAAAGAGTTAATTATTTTTTAAAAGTTACCGGTATATTTCATTAAAAATACTATGTAATGTCATCTTGTTAATCTCATAATGAAGAGATTAATGAGGGTATATATTTCAGTATCGGTTTCACCTTGAAAGGTACTGTGTTTCTTGTACAGCATTAATTTTTAGTTATTCAAACGCTATTCACATAAACGTTTACGCTCACCGATATAATTTTATTCAGCTCTACGAGATCAATATGTGTTTTGTGTTTGGTTACAAAAAATAAATAAATAAATAAAATAAAATAAAAATAAAAAAACACGTTAAACGCTAACAATATTGTAAAATTTATTTAGTTTTATTCAGTACCCTACAGTCTGTTCTTTACTCTTAACTTCCTTAACTTGAAAATATTGTAAATTTCAATGTGTCGCCTTACATATTTTATTTCCTAAGGACGTTTTACAACCGTCCGACAACGTTTTACAACAGTGGTTTTGCAAAAACATGCACAAATGAAAATATCTAAACTTCTCTAAATAAACTAAACACAACGCCTAATCATCTGCAACCAGCCAAAGTTAAATGAGGTTTGGGTTGTATACGTAGCAGGCGCTCGGCAATTCTAAATTAATGTTCGGTATCACGAGAGCGAGAATTACGTGAAAATATTGTGTTCTTACGTGTGCAAAATTTCAGAGCTCTAGTGCGTGAAGTTTAAGTTCCAAACTTTTATTCTAACAAACACAACAGTATGCTAATAAAAGCATTGCAAAAATAATATCAATATTTACAAATATATAAATATGTAGTAAAGCCATATTTACTCAGAATTCAGAATGCTATATATACAAAAATAACATGTCAGTTCGCACTTTCACTTTATTTAGTTGCTTTGGTAATTTCCAGTTTATCACTGATCCTTTTGGCCCTTTTAGAGAGGAAACGCTCTACCACATAAAGTCAAAATGTAACGTAACGAAGTCTGTCTTTAGCGTAACCTGTGCTCATACGAAAAAAATGTTTACGTCTCTTGAGTTTAATATTAATAATTAAATTGTATTAAGTCATTCATTTTGACTCTGAATAACATAAAATATTTTACACACAAACATGCCTTTTATATTTTTTTTTCAAAGTCATCTTTTGCCTTTTCTGTCCTTGCTTTTATATCAAGTTCGTATTTCGTATCTTTACTAATATCACTACCATGCAAAAGTACCCACAGTTAGTAATCATTTGTAATACTTTCTGCTCTGTTACTTTTATTTTTATTTCAACAGTAAATTATGAGCTACCCGTATATCTTATGAGATCAAGCGATCTGAGATATTATGCTAGAGATCCCAGGACTTCTCAATCGTGGATTCGGCCTCATTCAAGGCGCGAACATTTATTTTTGTCCCTTCAGAGACCATCTTGTTATCATTATTTATATCTCGTCGTCTGTTTTAGGTGAAAGGGCACAGTCTTGGTACGTAATAAATAAGTACGATTTGTGTAACGTTAGTATACTGCATATTTTGTGTCAGTAGTGTCATACAAGCTACTCTCCGATGTAAGAAGTGTTGAGTATGTATATTTAATACTCAGCGGGGAACAATTCTTCCCCTGCAGCCCCCAAGTGACACTCCTGGTTTGTATTTACTATTGTTACTACGTCATTATTGATAACCATTTTAACCTTTATTAAACATAAACTTGTATGTCATAAAGAGAAATAAAATGTAACGTCGTGGGATTCCGTTACACATTTTATTCCTCTTACAGCAATATGCCATGAAACAAAGTAACAAGTGTTTTAGAAACATAAATCATCGCAGAGAATATATTTTATGGTAGTCACGGTTGATGACGTCATAATTGAGTAACTGACAAATTATTTAGTGATAAACAAACCAAATACTCCGCCCTGGTGACTACATGTTCTCATGACGGTTAGTGACGACGCCATGCTTCATTTGACCGATTTAGATAATTTATTTTTACGTTGTTTAAAATATAACTGAAGTTACAAATAGTTTGAATCGTGGACACAGAATTGATTGCTCTGCTTTGAAATCGGAAAATTATCATCATTTGTATTGAGGTTATTCTATTGTTTATTTTAAAAACAGTGAAAAGTAATAATGGAAATGAGACGAAATCTTCTAATGTTCCGAGGTTGTGCATAGGGTGGGTTGGCCACAAGATGGGACGAAACAGAAGTTTGGTGACAAGAAATGAGACGAGATATTTTTCGATAGAAGCATATGCACTTTCCGACATGAAACCTCGCCTTTAAAACCTATCCGAGCCTAGAAGGCCTAGCTCACTTAACTTGCGCAGGTAGTTAAGGCAATATATAAGTTAGTTGAGCAGAGCTTGTTTGGTCAGTTCTTTTTCTCTAGTTCATTGAAGTTTATGGTAAGCCGAAATACAGGACGTGTCCTTTCTTGGAAGCTGTGCAAGTGCCGCTTCACCTCAGTAAACACAATAATGCTTTAATAATGATTTAAGAATAATATTCAGAACAATACATTAAAAGTAATAGCTTCTCATAAATAGAAAACCACGCTACGCCACTGTTAGCGATAAGTGCAGGATTTACAGGGTGTTGGGCAATGGTGTGCCAAAAACAAACTTTCATTGAATATCTCTAAATGCAAGTCTTTATCGTTCTCAAGGAAAGAAAATCCCATCAATCATCTGTATATAATTAATGGCATATCTCTGTGTAAACCAAATTCAGTTAAAGATTTAGGAGTAATTTTTGATTCAAAATTGACCTTCTCTCATCACATCGATGCAATCTCTAACGCTGCATTCAGAAACCTTGGTTTTATCTATAGAATGGGTAAAGAGTTTAGAAACGAGTCAACATTCATTAAACTTTATAATTTGTACGTAAGGTCCCGATTAGAATATGCGTGCGTTATTTGGACACCGAATGTAAATAAATATTTACAAGCAATAGAAAACATACAATTTAAATTTCTAAAAATGCTTACGTACAAGAAAACAGCTTTCTATCCCAAACATATTCCCTACGTGGACTTAGTAAGGAGTTTGAATTTCCTAACGTTGACGAATCGACGAAAGAAGTTTGATTTACTATTTTTATATAAAGTATTAAATAATATAATTGACTGTCCAGAGCTACTCACGAAAATATATCTGAGCGTTCCAACAGGCAGAACAAGACCAGGGAATACTGGTTTATTTTTCTGTGAAAGGACACGAACAAATATTCTCAGTAAATCTCCGCTGTGGAGAATGTGTGACTCCTACAATGAATTAAGTCATAAAACTGATGTATTAGATATATTCAGTATGTCAGAATATGTATTTAGAAACAGGATTATTACCGAG
This sequence comes from Thermobia domestica, assembly GCF_964235325.1. Lineage (NCBI taxonomy): Eukaryota > Metazoa > Arthropoda > Insecta > Zygentoma > Lepismatidae > Thermobia > Thermobia domestica. Next base: position 84,837,273 of record NC_137458.1, on the reverse strand, counting down.
TACCTGACACTCGAAGTGAATTGATTAATTGTACGGATAAATGTATATATGTCTATGTATGTATTATACGACACTATAATTAGGCATTAAGCCTGTTGTGTTGTTTTCTAAATAAATAAATAAATAAAAGTGCATTGAGTGCGGAACCACATAAGAACCGAAAAATTTTGTTAATAAAGTAGACTAAAGTGTAGGACAGAATGGATGGTGGTGGGCTAGGCGAATGAAATGAAAGCTGTGACGCGACGTTGGCGTGTGTTAAAGTGGTGTGGCTAAATAGATGCGCCACAGCTCAGCTCGAGCAGATAAACAGGTGACACAGATACACGTTGTTCACTGCTGTAATAGGTAGACAAAATTTTGTCACTATTACAGCCCTTTCATTTACAAGTAGCGTTTAAAGGGAAGTCGAAGCACCGCCTTCAGACCTTATAAACGCTGTCCGTTACCATAAGAATGAATATAAATGAACAGTGAAATTCTTAATAAAATGGGTGTAATAAAAGAAATAGTGACAACGCATATTTCACCCGCGGCCATTCTTCTTAACTGATATATTTTCAAATTGAACCAGGAGCCTTTCATGCCAGGGGTGAGCACTAAAGCAGTAAGACATATAGTCAGTGGTAGGGCGATTGCCTCTGGTGCTCGGGATCCCGTTTTCGATCCTCAGCCACGAGAGTTTATGGTGGACAAAGTAGTATCTGTTGGTTTTCTCTGGGTTCTCTCCTCCGACATTTTTATTCCACCAATGAGTTTATAATCAGTCACTTTCATTGGTCATTCTTCTGCATTAACCTAAAGGACATGACTATTGGACATTAAATTAGAAATTTTCATTTTACAGAGCAATAGTGTAGAAAAATGTATTTTAAAAAATCTCTCCGGTGTGTATTAGATAGTTCTTCGTAAAACGTGATACGATCGTTCACTTGAACAATTACTACACTCTTCCATGTAATAAGATGCAATTATCACAGAATACGTGTTGTGTCATACTTTTTTAGCTGGTGGACCTGTTTTTCAGAGTTATGCAATTTCATACTTGAATACGGTACGTGTACGTACATTAAAACCATTAATTCATTTCAATACGCATATGTTTTTTCTTTTCTTCACTTATCAGCCACATTTGTGTGTGTGCTACATTTCCGTTTAATTGATGCGTAACCTTTTTTTAATTTTTTTTTTAACTCTTGTGAGAGATTTATTTATCCGTTCTCACCCTGATATTATTTTAAATAATAATACGACTGAATTAAATGTTTTAAGAAGTAAAAAAGAGAATCTTGTTTACGTAATGACACTCTCTCAAAGTTATGTGGTAATAATTTATAGAGTAAGATTGGGTTTCCCTTTGCTTTCATTTTTCGTATGACAACTAATTAGTAAGGTTTTTAGGCTATGCTTTTAGTGACCTCTAGTATCACTTTTCGGAATCTCTTCTCTCATTTCAGCGGACTAATTGCTTACCTTGATCTCTATTGTTGTTTGCTGTATAAAAGAAAGTATTTCTTTATTGATATCTTTAAAAAGAAAGGTAGAACGAAAGATACTTCATTATCCGTTTGATATGACTTTCTCTTTTATTTTCCGTTTCATGCCATTTCTTTTTTTTTTTTCTTTCCTATTTAGGTTGGCCCGGTTTTGTCCCGATGATTGAAATTACATTTTTTTTCTTTTTTAAATAACATATTTTCAACAATGCCTTTTATGGTAAAATATAATGATCTTTCATTTTTTTTTCTTACGTAATGTTCTGTCTTAATCTTTTATCTTTAATGTGGTTTCATTATAAGTTAAAATTTATTTACAGCTTGAGGCTTGTTTTACACTTTCGGAAGTAGATCTTTTTAATTTTCTGCATTCGTAACTGCCAACAACTGTACGAATATTTTTGTCGTGCCACCTTACAAGAAGTTTTCCAAATATAAAGCTGCTCTACAAAATTTGACTATTTGCAAAGTAGTAGCCAGTGGCGGATGGAGCTCGGGCCGGGGGGCTTAGGCCCTCAGTTTTTTGAATGAAAACAATAATTGAAGCTATTATATACATATGTTGAAAATTTATAGTAAACTTATGATATACCTATCATAGTCTGGGCTCTGACTTTTCTCCTCCCCAGTTTTTACTTTCTAGATCCGCCACTGGTAGTAGCTGCTAATTATTGTAAATATTGAAGTTATTAGCAAACAAGATTTGTGGAACATGCATCGAGATTTTTAAAAATTAATCTTAATATTCAAATAATTGGTATTGATTAATGAAAAACTTTGGTGACATGATGTACACTCATGTCCAAAATTATTGTCGCGTGTCTATAAATATGTTGTTGTAGGAATATAATTTGATAACGAATTCGCCCGGTATTTCTTATAATGTTAGTATGTGTATAATCGGCAAAGACATGTGTCATATGTGGCAAATTTCATGTCAAAAGAGCAGTAAATAAGAACAATAAAATAAAAATAAAACTTTCTTGTGCAACATTTTGTTTTACTCACTCTAATTTTCGTATTTATAATTCTTTTCCTATGAAATTTACCAAAAATATACATTTCCCGATTATACACATAGTATCAGTATTAAAAGTACCCTGCAAAATCATTATCAAATTATATTCTTAGAAGAAGACAGTTATAGATATGCGACAATCATTTTGGACATGAGTGTACATACCAGTATCAAGTAATTATCACATTCAATGTTGCTAACTCAACAGTATGCATTACTAGAGTCTGCTTTCTTCAACACACTTCTGATGCACTATAGAGTATTACCTAATACACCACTAACGACGACCAAGTGCTGCATATGCTTCCTTAACTACCACTTCTCACATTTTGTGTGTGTCAAACTACAGAAGTTTTCGTTGCTTTGATTCTATATATCTATTTTTTTTGCAGTTGTCACTAAAATATCTTCTAGGCGTCTATGATATATTGATATGCCCTGGATCTTGCTATTTAAAAATTCTTGAATTGGTTGGTTGATTGGACGACCGTCCGAGATGGAATCTACTGTTTAACATGCGATTTCGAACCACTACCCGAGTTTGTTTCCAATGCAAGTAACTCCCACTGGAAATCGAACTCGAGACCATGTACATAAAAGTACTTTAGCGTTATCCATTCGGCGACGAAGATCCTAGAGATTTGCTCAATTACTGTCTGCATTTCCTATGTTTTGTATCTAAATACTCAACCCTATAACAAGTGGCTCAATGATAGAAAGTTCACATCTGGAGCCTGGAGTCCCTGGTTCGATCTCAGCTCGTGCCAAGGGGGCTTTGTGGTAGACACACACCATGTTCGTGGATATTCTCGAGGTTCTCCCGTTTCCTCCCACTTTATTCGTTCCACCATTTCATTCATTTCTCATTATCACCGTCTCTTTAGCCTAGCCGGCATAACGGTGAGATGCAAAATTTAAATATTTCATTTCATTTCTAAATACCAAACCTTATCACACTAGCCTTCTTTAAATTATAAATGGGTATACACTACAATTTATTGGTTGGGTGGTTGATTTAGAGTTTAGCGTGGCTTTCAACATTGACTCTATATGAAACATGGACCCACAGTTAACGTGGGATTCGAACCAAAGTAGCACACACCGGGACTCGAGCATGATTCTCTCCCACAAAGGCGCGTACGCTACCGTATTGCCACAAGGAAGCTCAGAAACTAGAATTTATTGGTACTGCCTGAAATTCAGGATACCTGTACATTTATGCGTTTTCAGAAGATCGGTCACTAATTACAGTAATAGCATTATCAATCGTGATATTGAAACACGTTTACTTGATCGTCAGTATTTACGTATAGATATTTACATCTTTTGATAAATGTATGATCAGAATAATTGCGTTACGTGCAAGATAAGTATAAGGCGTGTTGAGTTCTTCTTAGAAAGTACTTGGGAGAAGAAAGAGCGTTGGGTGGCCCATTCGCACGGGATAGGATCCAATGGCTAACTTTTGTTTCTGTGGCAATTAACTTCCGGATTTCGTAACCCATAGATAAGTTGGTATATTCTAAGCAATCCTCTCGTGAACTTCCATCGAGGTACTTCATTCTTTGCATATATACTGTAAAATTGGTGTTTGTTTTTAAAATGTATGATCTAAGGGTCGTTTCACAAAGTTTTTAAGATGTGATTGTGTTACCGGTAGCCATTCTATCATCTGAAACTCGTTTCATCAGTCTTATAATTGCAACAAATGTTGCTTAGAAGTCGTAAATTGTTACGATAAAAAAAAAAAACATTAGAATATTAAAAGTCGTTTGTAAATATTAATGTCATCTTTCATTTGTCATATTGTAATTTCAAAAAATGCGTCGTTTTGGAGCTATGTGCCGCTAAAAAAAATTGGAGATCAAGTCGAGGACGAATTGTTGGATCAAGATTGGGTAAGAAAACATAAAATTATTTTGAGCTTAGATTCCATTTATGTACTAGCAGATACAAAATGTGTACTAGTATACAGTTCCTGATTCATTCTTTCTCCAAAACAGTTCATAATTTCCTTCTGTGTTTCGAAGCTAACTAACCCTATTGGTACAAAAATGAAATCTACGGCTTAAAATAACCACCGAGTCTTAGTATTACCCGTCCTTGATGTGGCATTTGGTTCTCAAGTTATTACAATTTATTTTATCATTTTAACCAATTTCGGTAGGTTGTAGCTCCGAAATGGCGAATTTGTGCACCTACGTTCGACCAATTTTTTTTTCTTATAATGTGAGAAATCGTTCCCAAAGTTTGTCGGTTATTTTTCTGAACACGCACATTGTAATAATAATAATAATAATAATAATAATAATAATAATAATAATAATAATAATAATAATAATAATAATAATAATAATAATAATAATAAACTGCTTGAAACTGTCCGTATTAACTCATCCAGAATCTTTGCTGTCCTCAGGTACAGTAGGCGACAGAGATTATAAATATAATGTGTTTGGATTACTCTAAATAGTTTTCCTTTGGAAACCAAAGATACTATTTTTCTATCAGAATTTATAGACACTTTTTTTTCTTGTTTCATAATGGAGAAGGTTGACTGAAGCAAGAGGAGATGAAGGAATTATCAACCTTCTTCCTCTGTCAATGAATGTGTACCAAGAGCATGCTTTTTATCTTAACGCACTTACAAAGACATTCTTTCGTCACGATTTCCTTTCAATTGAACACCTACAGAATGTAAACTTTTTTTTTAAGTTCCGAAATTTAGTGACAAAGCCGCGCTTTTATTTAATTTCTTTATATGGTGTGTATGTGTGTGTGTGTGTGTGTGGTTTCAATTGTTTATCCTTCAACAAAACACTTCTCTTGTTTGTGGAAACTGTCTGAAAACAAAAAAAAAAAAAAAAAAAAAAAAGCCACTTCCTTCCTTCCAACAATTCAAGTGAAGTCACTGGAATGCGAGAAATAGGTGAAAAAGAACGACAAGAATGTATCTGAGTTCAGTGTTGTACAAAGGAAGAAACAAATCTTCAAGAGGAAAGCTTAATTAAGAAGGCTTTGTGTACACACGAACAAGTGGATGCACTACTGCATATACGAAGGAAAGGAAAAAAAGGTGTGTTTGCTTTTGGAGCACTTCCGCAATTGACTGTTTCGGTTGATTTCCAAAGCCATATCGCACCAGTTTTAGTCGTCAGTGATGAATTAAATGTCCATAAAATCGAAAATGTGTACACTCAAGTGTGTCGAAATTAAACGTCTACAAGTATTAATAAGTAGCTCGGCTGGTTTCTAGTAGTAGTAGTCTACAGGCAGAATTTAGTGCTCAGGTTCTACATACTCATGAGATTGTTTTGGAGGATAAAATTTTTCATTGAAAATGACAAAATCAAACTTTGATTATGCTTTTCAAAGCCGACAAAAAATTCGAAATTGAATACACCACTTGGCGTAACAGCCCTTTTTAGGCCTGAGCCGCTTCAGCACCATCTGTTAGCGACTGGCTGAACTACGTCCAGCCTCTTGATGAACATGTGGTGAGCACGTTGCGTCGCCCTATGTCTAATAGCCGTGTTAGGAGTTTTTAGACCTATGGTGGTCACTTCTTTTACTCATGTGACTCACCAGTTTGCTTCATGACGTTGGGTGTATGCCAAAAATTGGGGAGCATCGGCCGGAAATCAAACCCGGGACACGCGGACATGACTCTAATCTTCTAACCACTAGAAATACGGTGTCACTCATGAAGTTTAATAAAAGTTGGTCTATTAAACAAGTTACCTTCGTTTTTGTCACAACCAAGTTTAGTCCCTTCTACTACTTTCTTTGAAGGGAGATAGGTAAGTTTGGGGGTGAGCACCGCTGATGTTTAACATCCCTTTTGAGCACCGAGCCTATATGAGACATGGACCTACAGTTTAAAGATGGAATCCGAACCACCCTAATGCATTCAAATTTCCAAGTTTTTCCGAATGGGAATCTAACCCTGGACCCTGTGCACCAGAGCCTGTATTAATAAGTTTGTCTGAATGTGAAATACATTATATAATAACCGTTTAACCAAATACTTAACTCGCGAGCCCTTGGCCTTTGGTTCGATTCTTGGTGAGTTTACAATTCTCTGTGTTGACCGAAAATCGTGAAGCTACATCCTCGTCCCTGAGGGAGAACATTCTTTACATCGTTCGAAAGAACTTGAGAGGACTTTGCTACGGTACAATTCTAAACTTGGAGAATTTATGTGAGAAAATGACTCAACTCATATGGAGAAATAGGGCCGAAGAAAAAACGGTAAGAGCTGTGAGTAAAGTACAATAGAATTTTATAATGTATTTCCCAATCTTTTTACAAATGTACCGGAATATATAAGGCGTTCTGGGTAATGAGGACGGACTTAACAAAAGCTACGTGCAATTTGGACTCCCGGAAATTACATTTGAGGTGATTTGAGTAGAAATACCAATCTGTTCTGTGGCTGAGTTTCTAGAAGTCGTTCCTTTTTCTCTTCAGATTTTTTTGACGACTATTACAATTATTACGAACCGTTAAAAAAAGAAAGAAATTATGGATTGTAATAGTAGAAAGAAAATCAACTTAATTTTTTAAAGTTTTTCATTTCCTGTTTACTTAAGTTGTTTTGCATGTAAAAAGCAAACAACTCGTTGCAAAATTCCTTATCAATAATTGATTCAAGCGTTAACTAGCTTAATAAATAAATAATCTTGCAAACCGACAGTTAAAACAAGGGATCCAAGGAGATCTTTTAGTCTCTTTTTGTGAAATTTGTTAAATGGCATTTGAATGATTTTATACTAAGAAATTCAAAAATTGCATCAGAGCTCACATGTCTGTATAGCCAATACAATACGAAAACAAGTGTATATACTTTGGAATTGCTCCCACATTATTGGCAATGGGAAAATTAGTTTTTTGCTTCTTTCACTTTGCAGTTGTTGTTTGGACCACATCACACACACATATGTATGCATTATATAGAGCACGTTATTGGTATTTCGATCTCATTTCTCATTAATGGCGTTAAATTATTTTGTTCACTAATTAGTTTCTGACGCTTGGTAACATTTGTTGGTTTAAACCGTATTGTTCTGAATGGTCAACATTTATCAATAATTCACACTGCTTCCTGTAGCCTCATCCGGTTGTATTGGCTTCATGTAGTGTATAGTGAAGTTATCTGTAAATCGCCACATGTGCAACGGTTAGTTCAGGTGCGGCTAATCGATCGACAGGAACAGGATGTAATTCACTGAGCAGAGCGTATGGATATGCATTATTTTGTTGTTTAATATCTCTTCTCTATGTATTTAGAGGCTACAATGGGTACCATAATAATGAAAAAATATTGTTAATCACTCAATGATAACAAGAACGATACTATTGGGAAATAAGCTAGTTAATATTTTCTTACAGTAAAACTAGCCTTTCGCGGAATCGAACGGGACTGCAAAAAATTTCGTTTACAATAGGTTTCCCATAGACATATACGTTTAAACAAGTGAGTATCGTTTCACACTGTGAAACTAAGGCTTCCAATCTATGTGAATTCAATATTCAAACTTGAGTTGGTGTATTTATAAGTACTGGTTGCAATAGATTACTAAAATCAAAGATAAAACTTGTTCCACGGACGTTCAACCCATATGAAGAAGCTATTACTGGCTATTCTTTACTGTTTTTGTGCAATGTGGATAAAGATTGAAATCAAAAATAGTTTATTTCAATCATTTCCGATTTGAATAGAGGACTAAAGGAGGATATGAAATATATTTTTGGACGCTGAATCGATTGCAAAAAAACTGCATGTTGAATGTGTTTACCGTTTTCGCTCTACGAAAATCAGTATTGAAACCGGAAATAATAGTAAATTTGAACCATTTCCAGGTTTGGTAGAATGATCTGGATAGTCGTGATGTGTTGTCTTGAGACGCTGGAATATTTGCAGAAAATCACCTCTTCCCATCTATTACTGTTTTCGTTTTATGGTGTTAACTGCTGAAACCGGAAATGGATAATTTTAATCACTTCTGGTTTGAATAGCGAGTGAACGGAGCAGATGGAACGTCTTTTGGGAACGTTGAATCAATTCCAAAAAACGGCATCTTGATATGACGTATCATTTTTGTTTTATGAAAATCAATATTGAAACCATAAGAAGTAGTAAATTTCAACCATTTCCGGTTTTGGTAGTGTGTTCGGGATAATCACGTTAAGTTGCTTTAAAAGACATTGAATCATTTGGGAAAATAAACTGCATCTCGCTATGTTACCACTTTTGTTCTATGGCAATAAACGTTGACCGGAAATGGGTAATTTGAACCACCTCCGGTTTGAATAGAGGGTTAATGGGGAAAATGGAATCTAGTTTTGTGATACTGAATCGATTGTAAAAAAAAGCAGCATCTGAATAGCATTTACCATTTTTGCTCTACAGAAATCAGTATTGAAACCGGAAATATTGACAATAAATTTGAACCACTTCCGCTTTCGGTACAGTGTTGTGTATAGTCATGGTATGTTGTCTTAAGACGCTAAATCTTTTGTAAAAACAAACTCGCAATCTGCTTCCGTTTTTTCTATGGTGGTAAACGTTGAAACCTGTATTGAAACCGGAAGTAATAATAAATTTGAGCCAGTTGTGGTTTTAGTAAAGTGTAGCGGATGGTCATGATATATTGTTTTGAGATTCTGAATCTTTTTTGGTTTTTAAAACACTTCTCGGTATCTGTTATTTTTTCGTTCTATAGCGATAAACGTTGAAACCTTAAACGACTAATTTGAACCTATCCGTGGCACGCTGAATCGGTTAAAAAAAAAAAAAAAAAAAAAAAAAACTACTTGTTGATATTTCTTAACCGTTTTTTCTGTGATACCTGTCGACAGACGGTCGAACAAAGCCGTTTTATAAGACTTCCAACACTTCTACATAGCATACTGTGCAGGGTAGCCCGAAAGTAGGTATACGCACCAGCATCGAACAAGTATGACATTGTAATTTATTAATATTTATTTGCTTTGGTTTGTTCCGAGCTTAAGGTATAAGTGAAAATAAATTAAGAACAGATAAAAAAAGAAACTAAATCAATACCTGTATCGATAACAATAAGTAAAAGATATAAAATGTCACGACCGATCAGTACGGGACTGTATAACTACTTTTGGGTCACTCTGTAGTTTGGAAGTTTGGTGGGTAAATGACCTTACACAATTCAACATAATCCGTTAAAACTATGTCTAATGTACCATATAATGTGTGAACAATATAATTTAGTATACTATTTCATACTTTTAAAAAAGATCTACTGTATACATTTATGCCACATTAACAGATAAATTACTGAGTGAAAACTAATTAACGAATTTTCACAACAGTAGGAAACAAATGAAAGTTATGAAATCATTGGTCTTAGTAATCAAAGCGGGCAGCTTCCTGATTTTTTTCTTCAGCATATTGTTTTTGTTCTTCCGGCGTCTTAAAGAGATAAATATGTTTTTTATGGCTACTTAAATCTCTCCCTTATTCTTATAAGAAATTTAATAGTCGTGTGAAATTAGGTTAATCAACACTTAAGACTTGTAGTAGGTAATAGGTGATCTGGAATGTTAATGATAATACGTTTCTTACCCTTTTATGTTTTACTTTAGTACTGTTCTTATGTATTAAGCTTACGAGTATATACAGTGCGTTCCACGAATAACACTAAGGCCCGTCTCCTGAAGAAACCAAGGCAGATAGAAACATGAAAACTTTTGTAACCTTCAAGGGACACAAAAGACAACATTATGCTGATAAAGTAAATCCCCCATCAGGAGGGCTTAAGGGGGTTACGAGGGATAACTACGAGTACTTCGACCGTATTTACTGAGGATAGGTGCTGATTGCCACGGGTGCTGACTGCCACAGCCAATTATTGGTGCTGATTGCCACGACTGTGGCTCATTGCAAATATGAAGGTGCTGACTGCCATGACGGCGTGCTGACTGCCACGAGCCTGGGAGAAACTGTATTTGGAAATGGAGGAATTAATCCCTTATACTAAATTTATGATTATTAATTAATTTAGTAGAGATTAATTAGGGATTAATTTAGTAATCATCACAGCAAATCTATGTGGCATCCTATAAGTTACAAAGTTGCTCACTAAGTGGAACGACATACACTTGGATGTTTATAAAGGGATTGTCTTTTCTGTTATATGTACAATTTGCACATTTCATTGTTTATATTAATTGTTTTATTGTATTTTTTAATGGATATGATGGTCTGAAGCCAGCTGACAAGGGACGTTTGGGAGAAGCACTCGCCTGCAGAGAAATAATCATGTCATTTGAAGGACCAATTCATGCTGATTAGAACAGGTAATAAAACTCCTGTACGTTGAGAACTGTTCGAGATATTCAGCTTAGAAGTTTATATGAGAAAATGAGTGGATGCACGTTTCAATGCGTTAAGTATTCTCTCCCATGGTGAAGCCTGATGGTTTGAACTTGCTATTGCTTGATCACTGGGGTCCATTCACAGACAAATTGTCCATTACAAGTTGCATGACGGATGGCAAAGACCTAATGGTTGAGAAGATACCAAAGAATTGCACACGATTTGTGCAACCATTTGATGTGTTTATTATTCCGGTCAATCAAAGACTATGGCAGGAGATTTGTACATAGTATGAAATTTCTTCATCTGGACGTTATAATGTACCAACGAAACAATCAAATAAAGTTCGTGTCCATACGAATCACTTCCGATTACCGCGATACATTGGATTGTTTCAGTTTGCGTTCTACAAGGCAGATTACGAACGAATTATAGGCCTATAACTTTTGAATCACTTGTCGAATTTGCTTTTTGCTTTGGTTCTGCGAACTGTTCCCTTGACGGATGCAACGCAATTGCACATATAAAATGTTCATGGTGCAAGGGAGTCTTTTGCCTGCGTCATTTCTTCATAAAACAGAAGAACAGCAGTGATCAATTTTCATCTCTAATCTATGATTATTGTGAATAATGCAATGACTAATTGTATCTAACAAACCTGTTAGTTATTGTGAAACACTTTTTTTTTTCTGTTACTTCCGATAGCTTTCAATTCGTATGTCAATATTTGTTACTAATTATGTTGCACTTAACGCGTATAAATGCGTATATCCTCATTTTCTCATATAAACTTCCAAGTTGAATATCTCGAACCGTTCTCAATCGTACAGGAATTTTATTAGCTTGTTGTAATCAGCATGAATTGGGGCTTCAAATGCCATGCTTAGTATCTCTGCAGGCGAGTGCTTTCTCCTGAACTTCCCTTGTGAGGGACAGCCAGCAGTGCTTTTTTGATGGAACTTTCAAGAGCTGCTCGAAACAATTTGAGCAGCTGTACACAGTTCATGCTGACATAGGGAGTTCAAGTGAGAATACATAAATCGTACCAATTTTGTATGTACCGCTCCCTGACAAAACTGAAAGTACACTCATGTCCAAAATTATTGTCGCATATCTATAACTGTCTTCTTGTATAATTTTGCAGAGTACCTTTAATACTGATACTATGTGTATGATCAGGAAATGTATATTTGTGGTAAATTTCATAGGAAAAGAATTATAAATACGAAAATCATAATGAGCAAAATAAAATGTAACTAAATGGACAAGAAAATTTTATTTTCGTTTTATTGTTCTTATTTACTGCTCTTTTGACATGAAATTTACCACATACTTGTCTTTGCCGATCATACACATACTAACATTATAAGAAATACCGGGCGAATTCGTTATCAAATTATATTACTAGAACAACATATTTATAGTCATGCGACAATAATTTTGGACATGAGTGTACATACAGAGTCCTGTTTATTTTGTTAGGTGTTGGTCTGAACAACACGATCCTAAGGTTCATCATGTTTCTTTCATGCTTCTTGGCGTCCGTAATGTTACGTCTAGCAACTTCCTCTCAGGTTCGTGGCAGTCAACACGCCATCGTGGCAGTCAGCACCTTGATATTGGCAATCAGCGCCAGTCGTGGCAATCAGCACCAATAATTGGCTGTGGCAGTCAGCACCCCACTTTTACTGATGGCCGCCATAATGGACAGAGACACGATAGCGACAAAGCAGTTTCCAGAACTGGTCTCTACACGTCATTAGCTTTGAAACGAGGAACCTCACGATGAGGGTTGCTATTCAGAATTTTATAGTTACCCCTTATAACCCCCTTGAGCGCACCTCGTGGGGGGTTCTCCATATCAGCATAATGTTGTCTTTTATGTCCTTTGAAGGTTATAAAAGGTTCCGTGTTTCTATTTGCCTTGGTTTCTTCAGGAGACAGGCCTTAGTGTTATTCGTAGAGCGCACTGTATGAAGCTAAATATTCTACCGTTTGAAGTGAATTTTCAAATGTAGTTATTCTCTCTCTCCAACTGAGATTTTATCATGTCACTTTTGATTAAAATGAGTCTCCTAAGAGGGTGGAAGATTTTTAAATTTATTCCAAAAGTGTCTCAGGCAGTCCGTATTAGTGATGTAAAACTCGGTAGATAAACCCCTCGTTAAAGTAATTAGTCCGTATCCCCGAGTTTTCGAAAAAAAAAAAAATGAAATCTTTAAATTTTACGTCCCACGATTATGCCGACTAGGCTAAAGGAGACGATGATGACACTTGTGTCGACCGGTGATTGAAATGCATGGGGATCAGGGGAAATCAAATGTTTCACAAAGAATAACTGCTTCCAGCGACGCAACTAGGCTAGTTGGCTAGTTGTCGCCCAGGACAAGAACTCGCCTTAACCCCCCCCCCCCCGCTTCCCGTGACCAACCAAACCAAAACTATACTTGATATTGGCATGACATATTCTTATAATTTTATCATAATAACTACACATCGCAATGCTTTTGGAATTATATCGGGATGTGCATATGTGTAGAATGAATCAACAGTCTGTTGCTTTAGAATAAAATATTTGTCAAGCAATTGTCTCGAGTATTATACTCGGATATTTTGCAAATCTCTTAAATCAATGTAAGTTAAATGAAAACACAAAAAGCTGGAACTAAAATTTAACTTTGTGGGCTCTTTTGGCTGCAATTTTTTTTTTTTTACAATGTCCTCAAAAGATAGCTTTGAAGCTAACTTATGCTCTATGGATGTGATTCTAAGGTTGGTGAGTCGTTTTTGTCCTGTTAAGTTTCTGAGGTAATTTTTTGTGATCTTTAGTTTGCCAAAACTCTTTTCTTTGCCTTGTAGTGAAAATAAATATTTGGTCACTTTTGCGCATCCCAATCTGGCGTCCGGGGCACAAGCTCCGTTTGCTCCCCACCCGCCCCGTTTGATCAATATTTCCATATTTCGATATGGTTCAGTATTTCCGATATTTCGATATTCAAAAGTATAGATACCGATTTCGGTAATTTTAGTTCTAGAAAGTACAAACCAGGAAAACCTCCTAGCTACAGGCCTAATGTACACTCATGTCCAAAATTATTGTCGCATATCTGTAAATATGTTGTTGTAGGAATATAGTTTGATAACAAATTCGCCCGGCATTGCTTACAATGTTAGTATGTGTATAATAGGCAAAGACATGTATGTAGTAAATTTTATGTCAAAAGAGCAGTAAATACAAACGATAAAACAAAAATAAAACTTTTTTGTCCATTTAGCAACATTTTGTTTTACTCATTCTAATTTCCGTATTTATAGTTCTTTTTCTATGAAATTTACCACAAATATACATTTCCCGATTATACACATAGTATCAGTATTAAAAGTACCCTGCAAAATCGTTATCAAATTATATTCTTAGAAGAAGATAGTTATAGATATGCGACAATCATTTTGGACATGAGTGTACCTACAGAAAAGAACTATAATTGTCTCGTATTTTCTTATTACTCTCTAGTATGACGTTCACGAACAGTACGTTACTTACCCCAGATGCGCGATCTCTCCTACTTTATGATTGCGCAGTCTGTCCTATCTGGGTACGGGATAACGAACTTACATAGTTTGGATGAGATTTTCCAGACTGACGATAGACTATGTATACAACTTCAGTTACAACAGTGAACTAAGATATTCCTCACATTTTTAATTATTTGACACCACAACCTTCCTACGATTTAAAGCAAACATTTCGGAAAATGTATGCATTTACTTTGCATCCAAAACATGGAACATAATTTCTCAGCGAACTTCTTAAGCTGCAGAAACCCCCAAGCAGAGTTCTTAGAGCAGATACATTATTTAATCAAGTAGTCGAATTCTATATATAAAAAGGCTAACTTTTAAACTTTAGACTATATGTTAGCTGAAAGTAGGCTCTTGAATTTCTATGTTAAGCGAAACAGCATTGGTCAGTTCGAAAAGAAAGGGTTTTAGTACTAGAAACAATCGAAACTGTTGAGCTCATTTTGTTGCTTTAGTATCTGGCTGTAATTTTGGAGAACAGTCGTTGATGGCGAAAGGAAAAAGGCAATGGATATTTTATGTTGGTGTATTTACTGTAGAAAAGAAGATACTTGGTAGAAGATAAAAGATTCTTTAGAAGCAGAAAGTTAAAAAGAAAAAAGTTTTTATTTTGAAGTGTAAAAATCAGTTGAACTGGATAGCTCTCTGTTAAAATGGCGCACTTAACCTCGTTGAGAAGATTGAGGGAATTCACCAAAAAGCTACTCGTTACGGCGATGGCGGTAAAGGCCGCGTTCTTCTCAATATATATAAACGTTGTCTCATTTTTCTCTTTCTTCGCTGAAGTGCAAGTCAATTAACACGGTATATTACTTAACAAGGTAGATAGATGAGGCGACAACACTTGAAATTCGTTTTTCACAGCCACGAACATAAATCTAGCGAGGAAGGACTCCTGAGTGTAAGAATGATGTATCTGGTGAACGCTTCTTTCATCTCTCACCTCCGCCAAACAGTACCATAAAAGAGGCAAAACCCATTGAGAAAGAATGGTTCCAGCGATATATCTATCTTGATGTGTATTTTTTTTTTCCTTTCCGTTATAATAACGTGGGAACCGTTCATCCAATTGTACTGTTATAGCAATAAAAATTAAGCTTTTGTAGATTTTTTTTTATTCTCTTTCGTTTCGCGTGCATAAAAGGTGCTTTTATTATTATTATTATTTTCCTCTCATTTTTCATGTTCTTTGATGTTCCTTCATCTTCCAAATTGCTCTCTTGTATCGTTTTATGTTTTTTTTCATTCCTTTGCTGTTTGATCCAAGCTCCCGCAAGTCGTCTCCTATTCTTTCTCTACATATATATCTCTTTTGGTTTTTCCGTTAGATTTTTGCGACCCAGTACACATCGTTGGGCTGTAAATTATGCCCTACTGATGCTTCAGTTGGAGTTTTGAAGATTTTCTAACTGAAATTCTAGCTTAAAAGTCGTCCAAAGAGCGTTATATGTCAGTGGAAATAGTGGTAACTTAAGACCGCTCAAAGAGACGGTCGAACTTTGCCATTAATCTAAAATTCGGAAACGTATAGAGTAGTAAATGATAAGTCATTTGTATATGGCGTCCAATATTTATTTGGTCAGTTGTTGATAATATACAGAATCGTTTCATTCTCCATCACAAGTCAATTTTTCTTTAAGTAAGTCATTACTTAAGTTATTTTAAAATGTTTTGCAAGGTTATTTTTATGGCTTGAATCTAAAGAATTACGATTTTAGCAGTCAACAGCGACTTTTATTCATCTTATCAAACATGAATTTATTTCTTAAAATTCAGCAGCGTTTATCAGTATCTCGGATATATATATATATATATATATATATATATATATATATATATATATATATATATATATATATATAGGCGCGGATCCAAGGGGGGCTATAGGGGCTATACTCCCTTCCCTTGACGCTCAGCTATCCACTGGATAAAATGGGCTTCAATCCTGCTTTACACTATGGTTTACTCCTCCCTTGATCATATCCTGGATCCGCCACTATATATATATTACTAAATTTAATTTCCCCTTCTTCCCATCAATCCTCCCGTCCTAAGGCACTCACGCAGCAATTTTTATAGAGGGAGTTTGGCTATGGGCATATAATTTGAAATACTCACCAACTACCTCTATAAAAAATCATTGCAGAAGTACGGCAGGTTTCTGAAATAAGGATATTTTCATAGGGCACGTACTAGTTCCTAAGTGATGTCTTGACCCGACTACAGTAGGCCTCAAAGTATTGGAGCTATGGACCTTTAAAATCCATTTTTTGATGTTTTCGGCAGCCTATAACTCCAAAAGAAAGCATTTGTGCACTCAGGTTGGTCTATACTTTTTGCCTTATCCTGGTGTCAGGAATCACCTCCCAAACGTTGTCAGTGTTGTTTTGAAACACCCTGTATAATTGAAGATTACCCAAGATAATTATCGCTAATAACTCTTATATTGATCAACCTGCATGTAACATCGGCTCTATTACCTCCAATACTGGATCCTGAAGGAAGTCGCATCACTAAAGGACTTCTTGTGTGTGCAGAGTATTGTGTTGTATTTGTCGGAGACATGGATATTACCCAAAATTGATAAAAAAACGATTGGAAGCGTTTGAAATGTGGGTGTGAAGAAGAATGCAAAGAATTAGCTGGGTCGAGTGGAAAACGAATGAGAGGGTGTTAGAAATGGTGGGGGAGAAAAATAAATTTAGATATTGTTAAGAATAGGAAGAGGAAGAGAAACTGGTTGGGACATTGGCTGAGAAGGAACTATCTCATGAGGAACGTGCTAGAGTGCATGGTTGCAGGAAAGAGAGGGAGGGGGCGCGAAGGAGACGATATCAAAACCGAGAAATCGTACATGAAGACGAAGAGGTTAGCGGAAGACCGTGGAGCATTGAAGCTTCTCAGTTGTAGCAAGTGTCCTTCCAATAATGGCAGAATACCTATGATGATGATGATGATGATAAGCTACAGGCTATTGCTTCTAATGTAAGAGAAGAAATTGTAGTTATTACGGATGTAACTTCCTTCAAAAGCCGCCTCTGATTACGTCCAAGCTATAAAATGTTCTGTAGCTTTTCCGATATCATGAATTTACTACTCCTTTTCTGAAGTTGTAATCATGTTGCTAAAAAAGTCCTTTTCAAATGTTAGGCATCTCCACTACCCAATTTTTCTTAATGGTGTCAATGCATCCAAAATGATGTCATTTGAGACTGGATTTTAATTTGATAAACAAAAGGAAGTTACATGAAGGCACTGGTACATCACGTGAATGTGGAGACCGGTAACCAATTGGCGTCCAACGCTTGGCCATATATGCCTTCGGTGCGAGCGGTCCCGGGTTAGATTCCCGGTGGGACCACTCGGTCGGAAAAGTGTAAAACGCTTTTTCAGGCCAGCCACAATAAATTGAGGTTTTCCTGGGTTTTCCTCATTCACAGCAGGCAAATACCGGGGTGGTACCTAACTTATAGGTCCCAGGCCGTTTCCTTCCTTCCCCAATTCTTTCTTCCTTCCCTTTCCCCGGATTGTGTGCTCGCCGAGAGACGTCATCCCTCAAAACGTGAAGGGCTAAATGGGCTTAGATGCTGACAGCCCAGACATCTAAGTCCTAAATCCGCTTGGCCATATATATGGTACTTTTAGTTTGTTTAATAGTGAAGAGGTTGATTAAATAAGACTCCTAAGATAGTATCAAATGACAGGCACATATACAGGAATTTATTTCAGGAGAGGTCCAAAGCTTTTTGAGGGATGCAAATTCAATACGAGGATAAATTACGTTAAATTTTGTAAAATTACCCCTAAAATTAGATTAAAATTAGAGAAAAGTTAGGATTTCGGGAGGAAGGGGTTCGGACTCGCAGATCCTATCCCCTGCGTATGTCCCTGTCAAAGGATATAGAATTGTTTCTTAAAAAAAAAAAAAAAAAAAAAACACTTTCTTTTATACCGTAACCGTGTCTATCTATGGTTTCTTTTCTCTTTCTTGTTCTTTCTTTCTTTTTTCTTTTCTTTTCTTTTTTTTTAATAATTCAGCTTGAAATTCAGATCGCACAAAAATTTATCTGATTAATTTCTGTCGCCAGATAAATCTACAATGCTCTCCAAAAAAGAAGTGAGTGGCCAAATTTTTGAGAAGTTTGGTTTTCCAAAACTCCTTTTTATTTTATAAGTACATTTTCTCTGTTTGCGTGCTCGTCCATGTGGGACACACAAACCTCAAAAACAACGTGATGAATAACCATGAATTTTGACCAGAATATAGAAGGTCAAAACTTAGGGATCAGTTCGTTGGTGGAGATGATTTTCAAACCGGAAGTGGTAGAAATCAACCATTTCCGGTTTTTACTTTGATCACCATAGAACAAGAACAGTAATAGGTTTAGATAGTGAGGTGAAATCTTTCAATTTAATTTCCCAGGTCTATACGCTTTAGGGTAAGGGAGACGGATGATTAAGTCAAGTGAAATAATTGGTGGAATGAGATTGTGGGAGGAAACGGGATTACCCTGAGAAAACCCGATGGACACGATGTTGTCCACCACACATTTACTTGGCTGGAAATCGTACCAGGGACCCCACACACCAGAAGTAACCGCTCCACCACTGAGCCACCGTATCCCCGATTAAGCGTCCCAAGAATGGATTTCATTCCTATCCTTAACTTTCTTCTAAAAGAAAGTGATAGGATTTGATCACAACTTCCGGTTTCAATATTGATCTGAGAAGCGTGTTTTTTTTTTTTTTTTTTAAATAAATTTTGCGTTTCAAGAATAAACTCTCTTTTCAAACCCAAAGTGGAAGAAATCAACCACTTCCGGTTTTAACGTTGGAGCCAGTGTGGCTTAGTGGCAGAGCGTTCACCTCTGGGCCATGGGGTCCTTGATTCGATCCGACCTCGAACCAAGTGAACTTTGTGGTGGACAAACACCGTGTGTCTGGGTTTTCCCGGGGTTCTGCCGTTCCTTTCATTTCTCATCATCACTGTCTCCTTTAGCATAGCTGGCGTAACCGTGGGACGTAAAACTTAAAGATTTTATTTCATTTTCAGTTTTAACGTTGATCACTATAGGGTAAAGACGGTAACAGATAACGATATGCTATCTTCTGCAATCAATTAGCCGTCCCATCGATATTTTAAATCTCCATTCTAATCTCTCTTTACTAAAACTGGAAATGGCCGAAATCAACTACTTCTAGTTTAACGTTGATCACTATAAAGCACGAACGGTAGTAGATGGCGAGAAGCTTTTCTGTGCAAACAATTAAGCATTCCAAGAATTACTTCATCTTCTCTCTAATCTCGGTACTGAAACCGGAACTGGTGGAAATCTGTTACTTTCTATCTCAGTATTAATTAAGAAAACATCACTCTATACAAACTAAACTCATTCACGTGGTGTACTTATGACACTGCACTTGTTTCTCTTTATTTTACTTTTTTTTTTTTAATGAGTGTGCATGCATAATTTCTCTATTTCTCTGTTATGATGGAATGAAAAAAAAAAAGTTTAATAAAAGCAAATTCAAACCGAATAGTCTTCTCTGCAGTGTGAGTTAGAGAGAAACAACATATTCATTTAAGTATTTCTTTTGCATTCAGATGTTTCAACAACCTACCGATTAGTTACTGTCGATCGTATCGCAGTGAATTGATGAAAATGCATACTGTTATTCCCGGCGTTTACTATGATATTCAATTAAGAAATACAGTTTGAAAAACCGGACAAGACCAGTTAATTTCAATGCAAAATACATAACATGCCTTTTATCCGTACCCTTCTTTGCATATTGTTTAAAGAAAGAAAGTTATATTGCGGTAATACAAGAGTAAAGCGCCTTTTCCTGTTGATTAGGAAAAAAGAAGTACTTCTAAGTACAGAAAACCACCGTGTCTCGAAGGAGGAACACAGTGGGTTATCACCACTTTAGCATGACCTCACTCTGCAACAACAATAATAATTAAGATAAGTAATATAATTGGATATGAAGGCCAGAACTGATTAACGAAGACATATAACAAACACAACGTGCAATTTTCTCAAAGAAGCAGTTAATATTTAATTATCACATATAGAAAACTCGCTATACTGCATCTTTGTCTTCAGTCAAGCAGTGGGGACCATTTACGAAATAGTGAGAGCGCTTGGTAATATGGCTTCAATTCTCCCTTTAGCTTGAGAGTATAGACTTTTTAATTGACTTTGAATAGATGGAAGCGTAACTGGGTTCAACCGATTGGATCTTTTTTTTTTTTTTTTTTTTTTTAATCGATGTTCAAAACAGGTTCTTGTTGCAAGAAACGTCTTGCTTGGCCGGTTTTGTATCTCTCTCTCCCTCCCTTAAATCAGAAGCGCTAAAGTTGAATAGCCACAAATATTATGTTTTGGTTCTATATTTAAAAGATCACCTTCCTCTCTTCATTTGCCTGTCCTGACATAAATATTATTCTTATTAAAAAGAAATGCATTTTTGAATTCGAGGTATAAACTCTATTCGAAATTTCTTTTATGAAATTTGCGTTGCAACCTCGTTTATTTCTTTCTTTCTTTCTTTCTTGTTCGTGGCTAGGTTAATCTATGATAGGACAGGGAACCTTGATTTAAAAAAAAAAAAAAAAAGTTGTTTGTGGCAGGGCCGGCTCTACCATATGTGCAACAGGTGCATTTGCACGGGGCAGCAGGTTTCGAGAAGAGGCAAAATCTGTATTATTTAAAATATATTATTTAAAACTAATACTGTTTCTTGTTGGAAACAGACTTCATGAGGATGGTAATTAAATTTAATACGCTGACCTTCTATTTGAATACTACAATTATAAATTGAAGACCTCGGGGGAAAATAATAATAACCCTCAAAATTGCGAAAAATGAGTAAAACAATATATGCTGCTTGACGCCTCGAAGAATTACCGAGTTTGGTCAACAGATAACAGAGATATGGTCAATTCGTTACAGGTTTTTTTTTCAATAGTGTTCACTACGTACCCAAACATTCAAAGCCTTATATTTCAAAATCATGTCAGTGTGGGATATCATTAGTTTCCCCCTGAGGTCTTCAATTATATTTAGATCGCATTAATCACATGGCAGTGCTAAAGCAAATGAATCGCTTGATTGTTGTCAAACACAAGAACTCAATTTCCAAACAATAGCGGACATCTGCTCTAGTTAGTTAGTTATCACAGTTTTAATATGCAAACTAGTCTTGTCTTTGTCACAAACAAGTTCCATAACATTTAAGATCGAAACAAGTTTATTTTTTATTTTTATTTATTTATTTATTTATTTATTGACAGATGAAGAATTAAAATCAAGAAACAAAGATAAAAGAGATAGTTGTACCGGAATTGCAAATTCATATGTTGAGATTGAAGCTCGATATTGAATTCTGTTAAGAGGATTATCATCTTTCCTTTGTAGATGTGTTTTGCTTTATCTTTCACTAACATAATATTATTTAAAAAAGAAAAAAAAAAAAGACAGGCACAACGAGATTCTATTTGTAGTATCTCGGTCTTTCTGAGTACAATTGTTGCTTCCTTCCGCTTTGTTATTCATAATGGGGTTGCATACCTAAAATCTTAGCTTTTAAGATTTGTTCATTCTGGAGAAAGAGACGACAAATGAAGCCATTGCACCGGGAGGCAGATTGTCTAAGGCCAGCAGTATCCACGTGGGGCTAGGGGGCCGGGCCCTCTAAATTTTTACTGGCCTAAAATTTTTACGGTGCAAATGAACTATAATATGGTTGGGTCGAGCCCTCCTTTACTTCTACCGAACTCCCCCTACATTTTTGAGCTGGCTAAAGCCTGGGCCAATCCTCGTTTGTGGTAATAATCAGAAGCTGTAGCACACGTTTGTGGTTAATATTCTACTGTTGTAGCATTAAACCACAGCCTTCTTTTTCATTTGAATATATTTTGTGATCTGTAAAATTATTGTTGAAGTATTTCTTGTTTAGTAAAGGAGCCGAGAATATTTTTTCATAAATAGGGTCATTGGAGCATGAATTGTCCTGTGTCCCGACCGGACACTCGTTGGGACGCATATTGTCCAGATTTATCGATTTTCAAAGTTAATTAATGTTTTACGTGGCCATTTTTACAAAGGGTTAACTTATTCTCTTACACGCATAGTTTTGTATAGAATCAATTTAACACATTCTGTATAGTTTTCTCTCTTGTTATATTATTCTCACTTTGTTTATATTAAATAAATTGCAGTTGTTTTGGTTTGAATTTTGTTACACATATTGCTTATAGTGATGAGCAGTGGGTGGGAAAATTAAAAAAAAAAAAAGTGTCGCATTCATTCAGGTTCGTATTATTCAGCTGATTATTTACATTGTTTTCAACGACTCACCGTACGTAGTCGTCTCCGGGGAAGAAGGGGGGCTTCAACACCGATTGTCTCGTCCCGATTTTTTCTTCAGAAAACTTGGCAACCCTGCTGTATACGTACAAAGTTTCGCGGTCGAAATATCGCCACTCAAAATACTGGAGGTCAGAAGCTCGACGGCCGAATCCTCGCGAACCAAAATCTCGTCTGATGAAAACATATATGTTTGAAGAACTGTTACTATTTTCGAGAATTCAGTGGGGGCAATTACCCCCTGCTGCAAGCGTCCATGGTGACATGGAAAGAAGAAAATCAATAGAGTAGTAGCGATGATTTGCAGACGTACGTATATCCATGTTTGAGTGTATATTTTCAATACTTATTCAGTTCTCCGGTCTCATACCCCTTCCCTCCTTTGCTCTAATGTTTCTCTCTGCTATCTCTCTGGTTGTAAATATGCGTTTGTATATCATACACCTGCCAGGTGAAAATGATTACTCTAAAGTAACTGTATGGAGAAAAAATAGAAGAAATTGCATACAGGACGTTAAAGTGTATCACATAAGATTATCACTCTGTGAAATACAAGTTTTAACTTGACTCCAGCGATACGGTTGAACTTCATATAATGTAAGTAATAACGTACTTAAATCTGTAATAACGTATTATACTGTATTAACTAAGTAAAATACTTCTAACTGCATAAAATAAAACGAATAAGAAATGCAATGTGTATAACCTTTGGCTGTAATTTTCAATTTTCACGGCTATGGACAGTTTAGTTAAAAAAAAAAAAAAACTCTCCCTGAAAATCTATGTATTCTTATCGATTTAAATCAGACAAATGTGAATGTTATTTGATCAATTGACATCTTCATTTCAAGCAAAAGAGTTAGTGGAGACGAGACGAGACATATACCTTCCAATAGAAACAGATACGCTTTCCAAGGCAAGACATCACTTTCACGGTATGTTTTCAAGACAAGAACGCTTCATTTCTTTTCATAGGCAGTTCTAGTCGTGAAAGTAAGATATTTTCAAAAAAAAAAAAAAAAAAAAAAAAAAAAAAGTATGTGGCCTGTTAGTAATGAAGAAGATTCTACGCATTGAAGTGTTTTCAGTAGGTACATAAATTCTGTATTTTAAGACGACTTCTGTAACCTGTCATTGTACGAGGGCTATCCAGGAAGTCCCAGACGTTTTGGCCTATCGCGGCAGTGGGTGGGGCTAAAGTCGCTATCTTGGTATCAGAACGTTGCCATACTCTTACTCGGTACGCATCCAACTGCAATAGCGTGAGGACTGTGACGCTTGTACTGTGCTTTCTGTGACAAGTTACAATGTGCGCTGCAATAGAAATCCCCCTCTTGTCAGGTGCATTCTGTAATTAGGTTTTTGTTGGCAAAACACACACACACAAGCCAATTAAAATGCATCGCCAACTGTGTGAAATGTACGGACATAGTGAAGGCCGAGTGAGGCATTGGTGCATTGGTTTTTAAAATGGCCGTTCCAATGTTCACTATGAAGGCCGCAGTGGGAGGCCTATCCTTGTGTCTGATGAACTGGTGAGGCAAATCTACGAGAAAAAATGCAAATCGTCGTTACACGATGAAGCCATGGCTTGCTACACGCTTTGGTACTGCTGCCGAACTGCATGCCGGCATAAGCCATTGGCTGAAATTGCAGGCGACAGATTTCTACCGCGACGATATTGAAAAACCTGTGCTGCGGCATGATAAGTACCTTAATTTGCATGGCGATTATGTGGAAAAATAAATTAGGTGTACGTTTCAAGTGTATATAATGCAATTTAGTGCGTTCATTCTGTTACTTTTTATTTGAAAACGTCTGTTACTTTCTGGATAGCCCTCGTAATAATAATAATAATAATAATAATAATAATAATAATAATAATAATAATAATAATAATAATAATAATAAATTGTTGCACAGTGATGTTAAATAGAAAAAAGCCTCATTCAATACAAAACTCTTAAATCAACCGTTGTGATAAATAAAATATAATTGGTGATATACATACTGTCTTTATCGTTACTTTTTTTTTTTTTTTTAAGTCAAAGATTCTATTTTATTCGGCTTCACGACAGATGAAGAAAGGGAAAAACGCCAGGCCGGGGGAATAAAAAGTCAGACCATTTACCGCGTAGTGCTGGTCAAACTGCTCGATCTGGTAAAAGGTGAACTCTTGACATTTAACTAACTACTAGGTAGAGAAAAGCAATGGAGGATGATTCTGACGGAATTAACTTTATTCCTCTGAGTATCATATTGCGTTAATTTATTTTCCTCTCTTTAATGTTAGACTTTTAACGCTTGTATACGATTATTTTAATTATTCTTATTATAGTTATTTATATTCTGTCACAATAACGGTATTTAAAAACGTGTTACTGAAATAATCTGAAAACCTTATGTAATGATTATTGCGAAAAGAAACCTCTAGATACACGTTATTTGTAATTTCTTCTTACTGACGAATATTAGCCATTCGTAAGGACAAGAGATTGTTTCAGTACGAATTTGAATATTTCGCTTTCGTGTTTTGTTAAATTCTATAGTAGTTCGCCATCCCCAGCAAGTCCGCATGCTTTTGTTTTATTTTTAAATGTACTTATGAAAATACCAATCCTACATCTAACTTCCTGTTCTTATATGCACTTAATGTATTAATATTATTGAATTTCAATTAACAATGTGTTCTTGACGTTGAAATACATAAAAGGTTTGTTTGGACCTATAATGTCTCCGAGAAAATAAGATTCATTCTTGCTTTCTTTGGGACTCTAGTTTACGAGGTAACACTGTTACCTCTCAAGATTAATACAAAGAACAAAGAATATAACGTTATAGTACTTTCTTCTTTAAATGCGAAAGTTATAGAGGCCAAGATATTTCTATGCATTAGACAAAATAATATGTGAAAGTAACCATAAAATATAATAGTTATTCTTTTTTTTTGTGTGTGTGTGATACAGCAACTCTGTATTTCTAATGGAGAAGGTTCAATGCTGCATACCCTGCGTAAAACAGAAAATATAATGAAAAAGAATTGGGAAAATCTACCGGACAGAAGAAACAACATTTAGGAAAAATATCGTATTCCGATAAATGTAAGAAAGGAAAATCAAATAAAAGTGGAGTAAATTGTACAGTAATTCATTAACGCTGTTAAAGAGGACTAATTCCAACGTTACTACCAAAGCTCAAATTCAGGACAGAATAAACTGTTGGAAATTGGTGGTAAAAAATGGTGAGAAATAAAAGGCTAGGTCATCAAAGTAAACCTTTTCGCTCCCATTTCTTAACTAAAGGGAAGCCATACTGGTCAGAACCCCTTAAGAATACCATTGGACCGAAGGCTGAAACTGTGATCATTAACAGAAGTAAGAGGTCATGAATCCCTTAGCAAAACATCCTAGTTATGCCAATGAATGGAAATTATTGGGAAACATCCAAAGATATTATAAGATAGAGGATCGGCCTATACAACAAAATCTTAAAGCCATATGTTACAGTTTCGCCACTTCCACTCTGCCCGCTCCGCCCAATAGGGTCGCAATATTTTGAGCCAATAATCATGGTGGAAACGAAAGTAGCCAATGAGACAATGACGGAAACGAGAATAGCGAATCAGACGCTCGGTTATTTTTTGTTTTCATTGAGTTAAAAGAATAAGATACATACACTTTATTCTATTTTATAACATCTTTGAAAACCTCAAAGAAAATATACTACATATTTAATTAAAATAGAATAACTTATACGAGCTAAAGTGGAACATTGTTTTGTTATCATTATTCACAAACTTACTAGATCGAGATGGATTTATCCGTTATTGTTCTTTGATTATTGGCCGACCTAATCCCAAATAATATGCCTAGTCACTGGTAATCCTAGTTACTGGTAATATACACAACAGCTTCCCTTGAATGATAGAAGCTCACATACGCTCACCTTAATAATTCCATGTGGATTTTCGACTGTCCGTAATGGTCGATCGCTCAATTTTCCCTACCTGTATGAAATGTGAGGATAACTTTGTGAACGAAAAATTCATGCAGATATTGCAGAATAAAGTGTAAATATTTGTAAAATTCAAAAGTTCTGAATAATGAGTTCCGTTCTGAAGTAAACTTCATATAAACCGTTCGTGATATTACATTCTCTAGGAGAGAGAATTCTGGCCATGTCACCTTTGTTTTCTGTCCGTGTCACTGAATTGTCCATTGAAGAGTCAACAAGAAGTCTTTCCCCCTCTGCCCTCTCCAACCCCCTGCGTGACAAGAGGAAAAAGACAGAAGAGTGCTCGTATACCTACCTACAGTATGTATGTTCCCCCGTACGCGAAGGCTAAACAAATCATAAGCCTTGTTAATTAATCACCGTCGCGATGTTTGCAGTGATAACATCTCCTCATTATTCCCGTCTGTCACATATTACAGTGCATTGTGGGTCTTGTGGTCAATATATGTCCCTCCCTGTTTCTCTTCCTCTCTTGTCTGTGACCCCATACCACCTTTGAACATGCATGATTAGAGAACCGGTGATCCGTTGAGCGATAACAAGATTCGCTCATAAAACAATCGCCACATTCTTTTTATATTTTTTTCCCCTTACGTTTCTCTTCCGTACATTTTGCAGGTTATACTTTTATCATCACCATTATACATGTATATGTATTTATTGCGTTTCGTTTTGTAGTTAAGATCTATCTTATATCGCTTTTCCCCCAATCCTTATCCCATTTCTCCGTGTTTGTTTCTAAAAGGGTTCACATCTGTGGAACTGATCGACCATTTGTCTTTGTTCTTGATAAAAACAATTAAGCTTTGAAAAAAAATGCTATTATATTTGAATATCTGATTAGAAGTTCAATATTTTGCTTATGTAGCGGTTTATTAATGTGCTTTAATGCTGTGTGAAGAAAAAACGCCATTTTCCGGATTACGATCATTTACCTCGGTAGGAGTTCATATTTATTAGTTTATTACTTTTGTTAAAAAAGAACTGCGTTTAAAATTCTATTTTTATTTTTTCCTCTCTGCATATTTTTTACTCCCCGAATTTTAATGCTCAATTTTTTATTATTATTGCTATTATGGTGCAGTGATAAGTAAATGTGATAGTGCAGCTATGAGAAAAATAATAGGTTTTATATTTAATTGGTGCGGTGGTCTGATTTTGTTAATAATTGTTCTTATGTGTACTTAATCTAAGACACTTATTAGATCCAAAGTTGAATTTGGTTCAGTCGTCTCGAATAGTTTAGCTAATACACTTGTTAACAAAATTGAAACTGCACAGAAATGTTTTATAAGGCTACTATGCTATATAATGAGAAAGGATTACTATTCAGACGACTACGAATATTGGTTAACTTATTGGGGTCTTCAGTCTCTACCGAAAAGAAAGAAATTTATTTGATAAATTCTTTATTCAAATTGTATTAGGTAACAAATGTTGCTTTTACAATATAGTAATAAGAGTGCCGAATTGTAGTGTTTGGAATCGATCGACATTAGTTGCACTAAATTCAAAACGTGAAATACTGAGAAGACTGGCAAGGTTTTATAACAATTTAAAATGAACATATGTTAAGAGAAATAACGGAGCAATTCTTACAAAAAATAAATTGTTTTACCTTTGTAACAAGGGATCCAACTACCAATCTTGATTTTATTGTTATTGTGTATCTTCAGGATATCAATATATTAACCTTCAGAAGGGCCTTAACCTGTCCTAATATTTATTCTATATTATAAATTTACTCGTCTGTTTAAAATTATTATGTAATAGTTTTAACATAGTGTTGTATTTTTTTGCCAATGAGTTGTTCACAGCACTCAAACTAAAGTTATTATTATAATTATATTATTATTTAAATGAATATTTTTCATTTTAAAAATATATCTTGTCTTATCGATATTCAATCAAGTTTCTGACGTGGCCCATTTTTGGCGGGACCATCAAGCCAATAGCATAAGAACCAATTCTTTCCCTTTTGTAGTTCAAAGAATGTACGAAAATCGGGAAATTATGGGGGTTAGAATGAAGAGATACGGAATATTAAGAAACAGCATTAAGGATATCAGTATACGTGAACTAAACAATTAGGATTTCATTACACACGTACTTGACTTGCACACGTCAGTTAATAGTCCTCCAATATATCATAATACACTATAATCCCCAACTTTATTTTCAAAGTATGTCTAAGATAGCCAGTTTCCCTATACAAAAAAAGCAAAGCATTAGGAAGATACTGGTAGCATATGTAATGAAAGTTGCCATGAGGAAAGAGAGTACTTGATCAGAAAAATAAAACGAATTAGTCCCAGAAGCGACAGTCCTATTAGCGATAGGAACTGTTATCTGTCCTATGAGCGACCGATTCATTTACATTAAGATTATGGAAGATATGATATGATCCCATCTCGTAAAATATGTTTGCCTCTGGCGTTATTAACGCCCGAACAACCTTGGTATGAAATATGTACGTGCCAGTGATACTGTTCGTCAAATATATATTTCCTCTACTGTGAGTGCAAATAAAACTTATTTTAATTTTGAGTTAGATTTGACATAAAACATATAAAATAACTTAACGAGAAAACAGGGATATTTCCATGAAAAGTATATTCCTATGTAATTATTGGAAATCCAGTTGTAATATCCGCTTTGTTCAAAATCTGTTTTCTGTACTTAAATTGATTCAAATCTAATTACTCACTAGTAATATATTTTATTTTGAAAAACTTAAACTTGTAACAGTTTCGCCAAATATCTACTTTTTAGACTTCCTAAGACTCTATGAATAAAATGAAATAAAATGTCAATGATAAAAGATAGCTTTTGAGATCCCTTACATCTGATTGGCTATTATCAACCAATCCCACCAATTACAATGCAGTTCACTCTAAACAATCCAAAAGGTAAACAAACTCTTTAAACTACCTTCCCCCCTATTGTAAGCTATTAAAACGTAAACTAATTGCTTAATTTGCCTTCCTCCCTTGTTTTGACTTATACATAAAAGCTTGTCGTGTAGCAATCTGAAATAATCCCTTATAACTAGACGAACTGTTAAGTCCTGCGAGAGATTTGTAACTTGTGTAATAATTTCTTCGAATACACCGTGTTTTTTAGATTTCTTTGATATCCTCAAATGGTAAACACCTTTTTTCCATGGGCGCCCGATGGGAAGGCAGGGGTCACCTCCCTGGCTCACAAAAATGTATACGTAATATAGCAAACCACGTATATTAAATACCAGATATACCAGACGTGATACAACCACCATGGAAATGCCCCTCCCTAGAAAATTTTCTTCGGGTGCCCCTACCTCTTTCTGATTTCTTTCTTATGCCATAAACATATTCAATCTAAACTTATGCT
This sequence comes from Thermobia domestica, assembly GCF_964235325.1. NCBI lineage: Eukaryota > Metazoa > Arthropoda > Insecta > Zygentoma > Lepismatidae > Thermobia > Thermobia domestica. The sequence continues at coordinate 84,807,060 of NC_137458.1, read as the reverse complement.
CCCTATCATTTTAATATGAAATTTTTAATTATATTAGAATCATAGACAAAGGTGGAGCTACTCTAAATATTTAGTTAGTTTTCCCCTTGATAGAGTCAATGTATTCATAGAAATAATTCAAAAATATAATATTAGGAAAAACGTGTAAAAGATTGTTAATGTAATGAGAGCATTCTCACTTATTAAATTCAGGTAGAGCGAAATTTTTCATAGTACATTTTGTTAGGTTCTAAATCACATTAACATGAAACAAGTTAAAGAAGAGAGAACCTTATCTTCTTCCATTATCTTAGTATAAACGAATCGGTGACTCATAGTACAGTTAACAGATCGAATCGGTCGCTCATAGGACAGTAAACAGTTCCTGTCGCTAATAGGACTGTCGCAAGTGGGAAGACACCAATAAAACGTGTACACACCACGAACAGGACAACATCCTTCACTGAGTTTTCCATGCTGTTGATGAGATTGTTCTGGAAAACCGTGGAGTGACGAATTCCTCTGTGCAATTCATCTTCTGAGAACATTCTAGGCATTTCGATAGGATTGAGATATAGGGAATATACTGCAGTGCATTTAATTATTAAAAAAGTGAAATCTTTCAGTTTTACGTCCCACGATTATGCCGAAAGGAGACGTTGTGGATGAGAAATCAATGAAAATGGTAGAATGAATAAAGTGGGAGGAAACGGGAGAACCCCGAGAAAACCCACGAGCACGGCGTTTGTCCACCACAAAGCCCACTTGCTTAAGATGGGATCGAGCCAAGGACTCCACGCACCATAGGTGAGCGCTCTATTACTAAGCCACCGTACCCCAATGAAGTTAAATATAATTACATTCATATCTTTCGGAGAGTATGTGATACTAGAAAATGGTATCACACCGTATGATTGTCATTTAAGAATGTTGACGCAAATCCAATATGACTGCTTTCAAGATGGCCACTGAGATCATTATGTGTCCTTTCATGTTTTCCTACTCTACTCATTTGCAACAAACTTTGATTTCATATATATATATATATATGCCACACCAATTTTATTTGGATATTTTCACACTTTTTCGAGCAACTTTCTACAATGATACGAAAAGTTATTAATTAACGAAAGCTGAATTTCGCTTTTTAACTTTCGTCATACGAACTTTCATACTTCATGAACGTTTTGAAGGATTGGTTTTCCTCTTCTTTTATATCTTGCATTATCGGACCATTCCTTTTCCTTTTCCTCTAAATTGATTTGGTGGTTGTTAAAAAAACAAAAAAAGAGATATGACGAATGAGGGAGAAGAGAGAGAGAGAGAGAGAGAGAGAGAGAGAGAAACGTTGCGTGTATCGCGTGACAAACATCAATGAACGTTGTTGCTGGGTCTTCAGTGTCTGAAACAATTCACAGCAATACTCACACTTTTTTTGGGGAGGGGCTCACGAGAAGAAAGAGGAAAATACATACGAGCAAATTCTTTTAAAACTATGATATTAAGAGTATCCTTTTCATTTTGTTTTTTTTTTTAAAAAAAAAGCTTCTGGTGATTTATTTACACGATAATAGACAATATATTATAAAGTTACCTTCTTCTCTTGTCTTTTTTGCAGAAAATGAAGAATAAATGTGATATCTGTTGTAACTTTTATGGAGATATCACTGTTAGTTTCAGTGGATTTTTTCTTTTTTGTTAGAAGTATTGTTTACTAGCTGAAATGCCCTTTCTTCGCACAGGAAGAATAAATGTACGGAAAGTATTTGATCCCCTATTAGGATTACGCTTTTTAATGAAAGCGTAATGATAAAAGCTATTAGATTTCCGATCTCTCAAAGGATTTTTGAAACCTTTGAGTATGGACCAAGAAGTATGGACATGAAGTGAAAGAAGAAATTCTGTGCAACTGGTGATACGGTAAGCAGCATAGAAAATAGCTGGGGAAAAGTTAAACAGATTCTATTAGACACACTCCACAACAACATTGGCAGAATGGAAAGAGCACTGAGAAAATCAGGGTGGAGTTTGATTTTTAGGGAACACCCTGTAGCGGAGGTGCGGAAGGGAGCATTTGTGTAGGCTGCATTTGTTGGTAATTTTGTAGGTGTTGGGAAGTTTGCCTATTTGGAGGATGATGGTAGACGGTAGGGTTTGAGTGATGACCATGTTTAGTTAAAAAGGAGTTACCAACAGCAGGTGGATTTGATTTACTAAGAGGTATACATAAGGTGTTAGAAGGTTGATCATAAAAGAAATAAACCGCTTGTGATAAGTCCAGATAGTCTCTCTTTTTCATAAGATCTTGTGCGGCCTCTAAGTAGTGAATATGATTCTGTAACGATTGCACCGTCTGAAAGGTCTTTAATGTGATTTTCTGAAAAAATTCTTCTCTAGTCTTAAGAATAGATAATGAATTTTCTGTTCCTCGGTCACTTGTAGCATCAGCTGTCTTACTGTTCATAATTTTCCTTATATATATAATTTTCCTTATATATATATATATATATATATATATATATATATATATATATATATATATATAGAGAGAGAGAGAGAGAGAGAGAGAGAGATTGCTGCTGTATTTGATAAATTTCGAATTCTGCCATGTAGATCGGTAACTTGGAACCACTAAGTATTATCAATTTATTCTTTAATGGTTCATAATTACCCAATTAATTTTGAATCTTTAACTGATGAACTAAATATGAAGTAATGTCCTGTAAATACATGGGAAGTAACTCATTCTCCGCAGTCTACGAGTGAAGTAATGCCAATTGATCAAATAACATAAAGAAACGATCAGGATATTTGGTAATGTGTTCTTAATATTTCGTTAAATGCATCATGTAAAATGATCTAGAACCCTGTTCGTCCATGTCTAGTAGAGCCATATAGCGCACGGGATTCGGTTTTCTCACTACCTCTTTTTCATAAACTTCGTGTTATATACAAATATAACACACATAATGACACTATAATGTGGTCCGAATACCAATACAAAGTTCCCTATATAGTTTGGGTAAATAGGTGTCACAAGAGCCACTCAGCCAAGGGAAGGATGCCACAGAGCTCCAGGCAAGCTAGGATAGGTGTTGACTTTCCACAGAACTCCAGATAAGGTTCATTCAAGCTGAAAGACTTGGATTAGATTAGAAGTCTCAGAGGTCTGGGAAAGCTAAGAGACTTGGATTAGATCAGAGGTTTCAGAATTCCAGGCAAGCTAAGAGACTTGGATTAGATTAAAGTTTCAGAAATCCAGGAAAGCTAAAAGACTTGGATTAGATTAGAAGTCTCAGAGGTCCAGGAAAGCTAAAAGACTTGGATTAGATTAGAAGTCTCAGAGGTCCAGGAAAGCTAAAAGACTTGGATTAGATTAGAAGTCTCAGAGGTCCAGGAAAGCTAAGAGACTTGGATTAGATTAGAAGTCTCAGAGGTCCAGGAAAGCTAAGAAAGCAGGGATGACGAACCGAAGCCGATATTGATGGAGACCTTACAGGGTGTTTTATACCCTCTTTTGGACAACCATGGCACTAGTGTTCTTCTGTCACGACCAGGATGCCAGTCGTCTGCTTGCTTGTGGTTGTAGTAAGAGAGCACGTGGTTCTATTTCAAATTAGAAGCACGTGTTCGTGTTTACAAATATAGACCACGTGTGGAATTACAATACATATTTTCATAGGAAATATATTCTCCATTGCTCTTGTGATTTCTTTCCTGATGTCGTAAATTGTGTTTCGTGTGCAGGTTAATAGATAGGAAATCTATATAATCAATTTCTTGGTTAATTCTTCCATTGTACCTGATATAATGATTTGTATGTACACTATGATGACCTTCTTATCTTGTGTTTTTCTTTTTCAAAACAAGATCGTTCGGAGGTGAGGAAAATAGTTGTGACTGAATAACTTTGGCACAATGAATGTATTTATTGGCTGGCTTTTTTTTTCTGTGACGTTGAACTACTGGCTGATTTTTTTTAAGGCGAGTTTTCATGTGTCCTTTACCTCCGCGAGTTGCGAGCGATTGTGCTAAACAGCCAATGAAATCACGCATCGGAGATGGCGCGCTACACTCGCGTCAGAGTAGAAATTTGTTCAATTCTGACGGAAGTAGCGCGCGTACACTGCGTAAAATTTATTCGGATCGCATTTTAATTCAAAGAAAAGGTTCCTGTATATTCCGTATTCTCGTCGAAGCTGGAAAATGGGGTGAACCCACAACATTTTCCTAACATACTTTCGACGGCGGCGTTTTGAAATACAATATATTCCAGCTAAAACGATAGCTCTCCTTCGGGAATCCATTCACAAACTGAAGTCGCAAACTTTCTATTTTACGCATGCGAATTACCTAGCGAGTAGTAATTTGGCGCAATACACGCACGGATGTATGCAAACGAAAATAATTTACGGTGAATACGCTACATGTGATGCTTCCGTTCTAACGCGGGCATGAAAATCCGCCTTTAACGTGCTACGAAAAATTAACATTTCTATTTGCAGATGAAAGGTAATTATCATACACTTGGGCGGAGCTATGGAGAGTCATAGGGGGGCATTGCTCCCCAATTTTTTGACAAAAAACAAAAATGCTACTTATAAGATCCTTCAGTTCTGATTTGTACTAACGGTGCCCCCTCAACAGATAAAAGGTCTGCCCCAGCAACCAATTCCCCTCTCCGCCTATGATCATACACTGGCGTCAATTACCCGCTTCACTGAATTAAAATAAGGAAAATTAGTAACATGTTCCGTTAGTCAGTCACTTTTGCAGGACTGAATTTGGATTTAAAAGGCATTGTAAGTGTCACTGTTCATCTCAGCGACACCGGAAACTATGGATTCCACACTAATATCGGTTATTTTTGATTATATATATATATATATATATATATATATATATATATATATATATATATATATATATATATATATATATATATATATATATATATATATATATACCCGTGAGTCAAAGTGAAATGATAGAAAGCATCTCAGGTCCGAATCTCATCTATGTTGAAAATTTGATCGAGATCGATCGGATGGTTTAAGAGTTATTAAGTCACAAACATAGTCACTTTCGTTTTTTTATTTAATATAGATTTTAAAATATACATAGCATAGATGGATCCAGGGGAAAAGATCGTTGGATCCCCCAGCGGCACAGGCACCAGTGCTGCAAAAGTCCATTGAGAGAGAAAGCAGAATCTTTCAGTCTTTCTTCCCCTCCCTGTAGTCCGTCTTGGATCCGCTCCTGTGCATAAGGTTACTAATATTTATGTTCTGTTTGAACTAAACAGAAAACTTTTAAATTATCATTTTCTTCCTATGAGAACAGGAAATATCCGCCTAGTAACCTCTTTTGGTCATTCAAAGCAAAAACAGAAAAAAAAAAAAAGAGAAAGAAAAGCATTATGTCACTAGGTACTGGTAATCAATACAGTTACGCAGAGTCAAACCCTCTACTTTCTTTGTTTTACTAAAGTCATTGTGTTTAGGCATTATAATTGTATTATACTTTCGATTCCCATTTCTTATTGTACGTACTGTTGTCGTTCTTTGTTTTATTGATGTCTTCATCTGTTTCCCTCTATTGTTGGTCCCTTTTGTTGTAATACTGTATAGCTTCTTATCTCAAAAATTTCAATTTTCCCACCCGGAGACAACGAAAATTGAATCCTCGGAGTTACCATAGACCGAGAGGAAAACAGCAGATTCTGAGAACAGATTTTCTGTTTGCCTCTTCTTTCGTGGCTTTCATCTGGATCGTTTACGATCCCGACTTCTCAGAGAGTTCCAATAAAGTACACGGATAAAGCCAAGTGACGGGAAAAAATCTATTTTTGCTTATTGTAGAATTGCAAATAATAATAACAATAATAATTTATTTGTGACGCTAGGAAGAACGGAGAGCCAAACACAAAAATATCACAGGTTAATTAAATATAGTGACAAGAACATAAGACAGACACGTAAGAAAATCTTCATTTCCTTCTTTATTAGTTGAATATTCAGAAATTGGGGTTTGTTTCGGTTAAAAATATTTGAAGATAGACAGTAGCGTACGCAGGAATTTATTTCGGGAGGGATCCAAACTCAATATGAAGGTATTTTATATTAAAATTCCTAAAATTGCCCCTAAAATTAGGCTAAATTTACACAAAAGTAGAAATTTCGGGGAGGGTTTCGGACTCTCAGGACCCACCCCTGCGTACGTCCCTGAAGATAAAATTGAGGAGTAGGCCTATCTTTTCAAAACGGGACATTTCTATCTCCAGTTTTGTGTTAAATTGACCTGTAACAGATTCTGAATCTACGGGATGAACTCTGTCGGAGTACGCGGTAGGGTTTGTGCAAATGAGAATGTTTTTTTTTTTGGGGGGGGGGTTGAAATCATAATGTAATGTTATCCATATCTGTAGAGGGCACGATGACTCAGTAGTAGAGCGCTTACCTCTGGTGTATGGGGCCCCTGGTTCGATCCCCGCCCAAATAAGTTTGTGGTGGTCAACACCGTGCTCGTGCGGTTTTCTCGGGTTACTCAAGTTCCCCCCCCACTTTCTCATTCCACCAATCTTCCATCATCATTCACTTGCTTTAATCATCGTCTCCCTTAGCCTAACAGGCATAATCGTGGGACGTTAAACTCAAAGATTTCATTTCATTGTTTATCCGTGTCTTTAAAAATCGCCTCTTCATTCACTTAAAGATTAACATTTGTGGAACAGTTCATCCCAAACATTGAGAAACTGTTAATTGTCAGTCCTCTGCCCCTTCCCCCCCAAAAAAAACTGTTCCTACTTAAAATGTGCTCCTCAATTTATGAGGTACTAAGGAACTGTATCAGAAGGGACGTACTAGAAGGTACAGTGGCAGGAAAGAGAGGGAGAGGGCGAATGAGACTACAATTAATGGACAATATCAAAACTGATAAAGCGTACGTGAAGAAGAATAGGTTAGGGAAAGACTGTGGAGCATGGAAGCTTCTGAGTTGCAGCAAGTGACCCGCCAATAATGACAGAATGCCTATGATCAGTGATGATAATTTTCCGGAAAATTTTCCGATTCATAAAAATATACTCCACGTATTCCTATATCGTTGTTTAGCAGTGATGTGAGGTGAAAAATTTTCTGCTATATTTTTCCGGAAAATTTTCCGTTCTTAACAAATATCAGTGATCAAATAAAAGTTCCTCAGTATTCATAAAATTGATTTAAATAATGTACAGAAATGTAAAAAGTGAAAGATCGTTTAAAGAATCTGAAAATTTTCATGGCTCACACAATTTTCAGTACTATGTAGGAACAAGTGAAATAATTTTTCATGAATTGAAAAATTCTGTCCTGTACAGTGATGAAAATTTTCCGGAAAATTTTGAAACGGAAAATTTTCCGATTCATAAAAACATACTCCACTTATTCTTACATCGATGTTTAACAGTGATGTGAGGTGGAAAATTTTCTTCTATATTTTTCCGGAAAATTTTCCGTTATCAGCGCTCAAATAACAGTTTCTCAGTATTCATAAAATTGATTTAAATAATGTAGAGAAATGTTAAAAAGTGAAAGATCGTTTAAAGAATCTGAAAATTTTCATGGCTCACAATGTTCTGTACTATGTAGGAACAAGTGAAATATTTTTTCATGAATCGAAATATTTTCTGTCTTGTATGGAAAAATTGAAGAACTTTTTATGAGTCGGAAAATTTTCATCATTTTGAAGAAAAAAGTAAAACGACTTTTTGTGAATCGGGAAGTTTCATTTGCTCTGTAGAAACAAGTGAAAGGAAGTTTCATGAATCGGAAAATTTTCATAACGATGGAGAAACAAATGGAGAAAACTTTTCATAATCCGAACAATTTTGGATATTATGTATAGTGATGTTTGGTGGAAAATTTTCCTTTATATTTAACTTCACATTCAACTATAAACTTAAATTCGTGTAGAGGAAAGTTAGACAGCAAAAAATTATCATTTTCCAATTAGCTTTCGGAAACCAGAAAATTTTCTATATATTTCAAGTTGGGAAGTAAAAATATACAGTGTTTCTCTCTCTCTCTCTCTCTCTCTCTCTCTCTGTCTGTGTGTGCGCGTGTAAGTTGCAGGGAACATACATCGAGTTCGTAAAGAAATATGTTTTTATTTTGTAAATTAAAATGAAATTACTTGTTGCTTTTAGAATGCAGCGCTAATAGTGCAGCTTTTTATGTTTCTTTTATTATTTTATTGGAAGAACAACTACACAAATCAGCTTCCTTATTAGTTATATTTCACTCTCTTATGAATGACTATATGAATAAATAAATGTTTATTTCCAGAAAATGATCAGTATTTGCTTTCATGAGTTACTTAAACTCGAATTTTGGGTAGTCAAAATTTACTGTAGGCACTTTATATTATATCTACTTATTTATAAATGTTGCACTATGTAAATCTAGAAAAGTAGTAAAGCTATGAGTAAACTTCGTCTTACGCGTATTAAACTGACGAAATATAATTTTGTGATATCAAACGTGGATTCTGAGGAAAGAACGCATTGAAGTTTTTGAAACATTCTTGAAATGAAGAATCGTTAGATTTTCACTTCATGAAATTTTAAAGACAATATTTATTACCAATAAATTTTACGGCTAAACAAGGATGTAGGAATAAGTGGAGTATGTTTCTATGAATCGAAAAATATTAATGACTTTTAATTAATTGAAATTTTAAACAATAGAATCCGGTTCCCGAAAGCTAATTGGAAAATTATAATTTGTTGTTGAATAACTTTCCTCTACAGAAATTCAATTTTGTTGCTCTATGTGCAGTTAAGATAGTGGGAAATTTTCCACCAAACATCACTATACATAATATCCAAAATTGTCCGGATTATGAAAAGCTTTTCCCACTTGTTTCTACATCGTGGTGAAAATTTTCCGATCTATGAAAATTCCTTTCACTTGTTTCTACAGAGCAATAAAACTTTCCGATTCACAAAAAGTTGTTTTACTTTTTTCTTCAAAATGATGAAAATTTTCCGACTCATAAAAAGTTCTTCAATTTTTCCATATAAGACAGAAAATATTTCGATTCATGAAAAATTGTTTAACTTGTTCCTACACAGTACTAAAAATTGAGCCATGAAAATTTTCAGATTCTTTAAACGATCTTTCACTTTTTAACATTTCTATACATGAATTCAACCAATTTTATGATTGCTGAGGAATTGTTACTTGATTACTGATATTTTTTTAGAACGGAAAATTTTCCGGAAAAGTATAGCGGAAAATTTTCCACTTCACATCACTACCTATGATGATGATGATGATGATGATGATGATGATAATGATGATTGTGATTTTTTTCACCGTACTTTCTTAAATAATCTCACTAGAACAGACCAGTTACTGTTTTTGACATACGTCATTCCTTGTCTTGTTTTGAATCCGAGAACCTTACTAGTACTAGTACTAGTACTACTACTACTACTACTACTACTACTACTACTACTACTACTACTACTAATTATTATTATTATTATTATTATTATTATTATTATTATTATTATTATTATTATTATTATTATTATTATTATTATTATTATTTTGAAACGATTAATTAAACGATAGCACGAAGTGCACGGTGTCAAACTGAACCCGAATTTACAATAACAGTAAGAGGAATTATTGAGAGTAGGTAATGAAAGGTGTTTACTCTTTCCTTTTATGTATGTTCTAAATGAAGATCCGACAACCATGGATGCTCGCAGTTAGTATATAGAAAATATCAAGAACACATATATTCTCATTCACTTTTGTTGAGATCCTTCTCGTTTGCTTCCATTATATAACATATGTATCTATTTTTTTAAAAAAATCAAGTGCTATTTGTACTCGCTGTATCGTTCGTGTCCATCCTGGAAGACAGTAATGACGAAGCGGTGGCCCGTATCCCGGTCCGCGAATAAAGATTTTTAAAAATATGAACCACTTTGTTCTTTTTTTAACTCCATGCGTAATTGGACATAATCATAATATCTGAATCAAGAGTTAACTATTGTCAAAATATTTTCTTTATCTTTTTGGTTGCTAAGTCTAATCTGCAAGATAATAATATTGATACTGGACCGATTTTTTAAAATTTTATTTTATTATTATTATTATTATTATTATTATTATTATTATTATTATTATTATTATTATTATTAATATTATTATTATTATTATTATTATTATTATTATAGGAAAATGGAGATTTCATGTAGTTATTTTCAAATGTCAGCAGCTCGAGCCTTTATATGCATAAGAAACGAGGTGTTAAAACAACACGTGTTATTTCAACACAAAACACAAGGTCTTCCGAGCATATAATAAATAACTAGTAACTAGCAGTTCGCATTTGCATTGCTTTTTATTGTTTGTTATGAGCTAAACTTTATGCAGTATGTTTGACATTTATACCAAATAACCAATAACGAATAATATTTTTTTTCTGTAGTCGGTCACGAAAATAGGTTTGTAAGCCTGTCAATTGTTTGACACCAATTACATAAGTAACAGTGCTGCCATCTGTTGTTTTTATGTGTTAAAACTTAGTGCAATAATATTTGGTTCTTTTTTCTTAGTGCAATAACACCAAATAACGAAAAGCACAGAAGTAACACACCAGAGCGGTAGTCATTTTGTGTTGTTTCAACACCTCATTTTTTGCTGTTTGGACATGAAACAAGAAACAGGATACGCACAATAGAATCAACTTTCATGGAATCATCGCCTCTGGGAGGTGAACAAGGGAAGAAAATGGGATATGATCCCGAAATATTACTCTTATTTTGTCGTGGGTGGGGGCACTCGATCGAAAATGTGTAAAACGCTTTTTCAGGCCAGCCACCCTGAGATTTTCTTGGGTTTTCCTCATTCACACCAGGCAAATGCCAGGGCGAACCTAACTTACAGGCCCAGGTTGCTTCCTTACTTCCCTTTCCTCGGGTAGTGTGCTCACCGAGGGACGTCATACTCATACGTGACGATCTAAATGACCTTAGATGCCAAAAGCCCAGAATTCTAGAAATCCTAAATCCCTAAAAATCTTATTTTCTCTTGGCCCGCGGCGTATTATACTATAAACTGGCCATTGCTGCTGTAGAATAGAATCTCAGAACCTTAAATTATATTTTTTTTCTAATTTAATTTATTTATTTTGATTTTTGTCAGTACAATTATTCAAAGTATTTACGGGTATAATATGTTTTGAAAACATGAATACAACTTCTTCGTCTTAGAATATGGAAAGTATTGTTACATAATATAAATTTAAAATGTAAAATGTAATGATATTTACAACAAATATACGTATTGTTAAAAATAAACGCAAAAATACTGAAAGAACAATTGGATACACATATGCTTGGAGTATTCTGTTTAAAATCATGCTCTGAGAATATATAAAGACTAGCCCTTGGATAGCTGGGAGCTCCGCCCCCAGCTCGGCTTACGGCCTCGCATTTTTTATGTATCAGCTTTTGCATCAACAGTGAATTTCGTGCATTTGCTCTTCATATTTTCCGAATTTGCCCAGCTGGGGACCTCGCTCCCACACCCGCGCCTTTGCTCGGCCTACGGCCTCGCACCTCTTAAAACCAGAATTCTACGGCATTTCAAGTTCCTTTTCCTATTTCAACTATCTAAAAGATAATATTGTGTATCCCATGAAATCGCCCATTTAAATAACATGGGAATTTTTCATCCCCCCTTAGATCCCTTAAAAATTAAAAATATTCACTTTTGGCAATTTTCCTGTAGATTAGTCCCGGAAGGCTACAATCATGCGAAATTTCATCATTCTAATCCTGCCGAAAGTGCCTAAACATTTTGGGGTGTAGAAGATGTCCCTTAGAAATAACGTATGAAAGATTTTTCACTTCTCCATAAAACCACTCTAAAGATGGAAATTTTTATTTTTACTTATTTACTTTGTTAACGCTAACAAAAACGTACAAGCATACCGAATTTCAAGTTTTTATTCCAATTCCAGGTACCTAAAACATGAGATTATAGGTCCAAAAAAAGGCCCATTTAAATAACATGGGTAAATTCTTCATCTACTCTTTAGATCCCCTAAAAATTAAAAAATATTCACTTTTGGTAATTTTCCTGTCGGTTAATTCCGGAAAGCTACAATCATTCCAAATTTAATCATTGTAGCCCTACAGGAAGTGCTCAATAATTTATGTCAGCTCATGTAGTTTTATATATAGTTAAGATTTGATTTTAATATCCACCGAGTAATTAAATTGAGTTCACAGTTAGTTGAAGGGACTTTAGACTTGCTATATTAAAGGAGGTTATATAGTACTGACCTGGATTGGAGCTCCATCAAAGAAAATCTTGTTGACGTACATAGAATACAATTGAAAAGGCGGCTTATAATTATATGAATAGAATTATAGTTAAACATTCTTGAAGGCATTATAATTGACTGGTAGTGGAAAAAAATCTTTACTTACAACATAAAGAAAGGATAATAGAAGCATAATCTTCTCTTAAAAGGAAGCTACCTTCCTCCCTTTGTATTAGCATTCAAAAAAAGGAAAAAAAAAAAAAAAGAACTGCTCCTTTGTATAATAAGAAAATAGTATTGTTCCTCTTCACCCACGATTTGACCCTTTTTACAATCTGTTAGCTGTCGAAATTCTTGCATTTAAAAAGTTGATACTCCTACCATCTTACTTTAGAGATTAAAGAAAGAAGAAACAACAAGAAAAAAAAGCTTTTAGAGTATCTTTTCCTTTTTGTCTTCATAATTCAATATTATAGTGTATTTCTGAAGTATAAAAAAACTCCTAAGAAGGTGAGATGCCTGTAACCACAAACCTTTTAACACCTGGTTAAAAAAATATAAAAGAATAATACTTCATAACAAAGCTGTGTAACGGTGTGGACGTTTACAAAATGTATTAGAAAAAAATATTTCGTAATTGATATTGTGTTTCTTCGCAACAGCTCATATTGACGGAAATTCAAGTTTTTTTTTTCCCTTATAGCAACCGTTCACATTGACGGAAATTCAACGGTTTTAGTATCGCAACAGCTCATATTGATGAAAATTAAACGTTTTTTTTTTTATCGCAACAGCTCATATTAATGGAAATTCAACGTTTTTTTTAATAACAACATATCATATTCGCAACATGTCGTATTGATGGAAATTCAATGTTTTTTTCTATGTCTATATCTCACATTGATGGAAATTCAACGTTTTTTTCTATGTCTATATCTCACATTGATGGAAATTCAACGTTTTTTTCTGTCTATATCTCACATTGATGGAAATTCAACGTTTTTTTCTGTCTATATCTCACATTGATGGAAATTCAACGTTTTTTTCTATGTCTATATCTCACATTGATGGAAATTCAACGTTTCTTTTCTATCAGCTTTCACATTTTTCATATGAGATAGCTAGATTAACATGTAGGTCTATCGTTATTTATATAGGGTGTTTGAAAAAACTCCCTAGTTTTACGTATAAATTTAATTGGGAAATGAATGAAAACATACATCAATGAGTACATATCATGAAAGAGAATTCCTTCAAGTTTTGTTTAATGTTGGTAGACTTCAACATTGGATCCATGTGTGGCCCTTCACACGTCGAGACGATATTAAACTTCTCGCCATGTATTCACAAACATTTCAGGTGTAACTGTTCCAACCGCCGCGACGATTCTTTCCCGTAAATGATTGATGTCTCAGATCTTTTCACTGTACACAACATTTTTTATGTGGCCCCAAAAGAAAAAGTCTAGTGGGGTTAAGTCTAGGCTTTGTGGTGGCCAAGATATTGGGCCAGCCCTGCCTATCCACCTTCTTGGAAAGCGAGTGTCAAGAGCCGCACGCACATGGTTACTGTAATGAGAAGGGGCGCCATCTTGTTGATAAAACACAAGCCCCTTTTCCGCCTCAATATCGTCCATTTAGGGAAAGACGTACTCTGTCAACATATCATAGTAAACATCCTCGTTTATTGTTTTTTCTACAAAAATGAAAGGACCAATCACACGATCTTCCATCAAACCACACCTGACATTAAGTTTGGGAGAGTCACGTTGATGCTGAATAACTTCATGTGGATACTCTGTCCCCGAAATTCTGCAATTATGACGATTAACTGTTCCACTGACATGAAATGTAGCCTCATCAGAAAAGAGAATCTTTTTTTTAAAAAAATGACGTAATCATCAATTCTGTGTAGAAAGTAAGCAGCAAACTCATACCTTTCGATTTTATCAATAGGTTTAATTTCATGTAACAGTTGCAATATGTAGGCGCGCAACTTAAGTCTTTTACTCATAACATCATACACAGTAACTTTAGGCACTCTTAATTGTAGACTACGTCTGGCCAATGACTTCTTCGGGCTCCGAACACAAGAAACACAGATCTGTTCAACATCTTCAGAAGTTCTCGGTCTACTTGCGATTTTGCTTTTAAAATACTACCGATTTCCTTGAAAGACTTTACCTAATGACGGATAGTTTTTGCTGTAGGTGGTTCACCACCATATTGACGTTTAAAATTACGTTGCACTGTTATAACTGACTCAGTTTTCACAAGCCAAATACACACTGCGCTTTCTGTTGCGGAGTACACATTGTGCTGAGTTGCTCTGCATTGCATGCCTGCCTGGACTGAACTGAGGAAACGCAGGAAAAAAAAAAACAGCTCCGGTGCCGTCTCAAGGTCAAGGAGACCTACCAACTGCAGGGGAGCCAAACTTGGAGAGTTGATGAATCAAACACCACAAACTAGAATAGTGTATGTCACTTTGTACAGATTCTAGGACATATTAAAATTAGGGAGTTCTTTTTCAAACACACTGTATATAACGTTCGAATATGATTCACTATCCGAACACTTGGTCGAAAAACGAGCATTCGAAGAATCCATCATTTGGATATTCGAATAACGAATTGTTCGAATTTTAGCAGCACTAATACAAACACCTGAAACTTATAAAGTTTGTAGCTTGAAACCCCACTCCCATGTGCTTTATGAAATCATGCGTACACTACTGGTCAAAATAAGTAATATGTGTAAAATGAATGATAATTGCTTAGGATTGTCCAAATTTATTAAAGTTTATAATAAGAGGTAAAAAAAAAAAAGAAACAAAAAGGGAAAAGAAAAGAAAAATGAAGGTAGTTGAGAACTGCCTCGGACATCTTGATTGGCTAATCGTCTGTTTCAGTGTTTTTCATTGGTCATTTCATTCTCGATTGGAAAATGAGTTGGCATTACTCGTATAACTTCGATTTACTCCATTTAATCTGTATCGGATCAAAACGAAATGCTCGCTACGTGATGAGTATACATTTGAACTAAATCTAATTCTGGTTCTATATATAGTGAGTGGCTATATGTCGCGCCTGCTACAATCTCGAATTTGGAGCGAAGTAATTTAAATTTTGATATCAAACTAGAAGTTTCGATAAACCGAGATTCGTGGCAATTAAAATTATGATGATCGAAGTATCCCTGTGCTTTATTTCCGTTCTTTGTATGTAATCTTAAGCCAGCTGGCATTGGCCACACAGTCGAAGGCATTAGACTCACAAGACCGATTGTGAGATCGGAAAACCTTTTTGTTGCGGGATCAAATCCCACGTAGAGCATATAATATAATTGAATATAATTGAAAATGAATATTCGTACAATTTTAACAGCATTAATTTGTATAAATATATTTTAATGTGGTAAATGTTATTTTTGCACAATATCTTGCTCAGAGGAGTGTTTGTGTTAAAAGTTGAAAGACCCTCTTACGTACTATGCCACTTATCTGATTATCGTGGGTTCGATGATTCTGGTATTTTTTGAGGCAATACTGTGATATTCGAGACAATTCTGTACAGAATTAGGTTGATTTCGCTAAAGTGAGCTTTTCACAATTAACAGTGCTCTTCTCGAATTTATAATTACGACAAAGAACAATGTTTCCCCACATAGCCCCTTTCTTCCTCACCACAATATGGTATTCAGTATGTAAATGTTTTGGTATTTGAATGAAAACAGCCAGCCAACAAGAATAGAATGTCCCTTGTAGTTAAGGATATAACAGTTTTAAGTGAGGAGGCAGGCGTTCAGGGGGAGGGGGAGGGTTGAAGAAGATAATCATGTGCTGACTTCTGAAGACCCTTCCTTCTGTTTCTGTTTCCCTGTTGTCCTGTGTGATCTAAGATGTGTTGCTATGCCAACGCCACGGAAGGTGCATTACTTGACTCAAAACAAAAAACAACTCCTGTCAAAGGAAGAGGCTTGACATAACACTGGATTTTTTTTTTTTTTTTTTTTTTTTATAACGTTGTTGCTTCCTTGACAGGCGGACGATGTAAACGAACGTGTGGCACGACTACAAACACAACGTAAGAACCTGTTGTTAACTTTCTGTTTTTGTTTCTTTTAATACACGCTTTGTCAAGTTTTTTTTTTTTTTTTTCTGTTCTTATGAACAGGTGTGCTGTGCTGTGCTGTTCTGTTGAAGATAATTTTCGAACAACGTACACACAAAAAGGAAAGATTACACACTTTTTGCATACTATAAGATTTTTGAACCAAAAGTACGTAATGTGCTAGCATGTCATCTTCTTAAAATACAAAGAACATTTCTACTATTATTTTTAAAATACACAGTCCTTTAGACGCAGTGATGGCCAAATGACACCCCGCGGGCCGGATGTGGTTCGCGAGTACGTTTTATTCGTTTCGCGAACAAAAGTGTCTTTTTTCTCTCTTTTTTATCAGCCCATGCGGAAGAGAGGGGTATAGCTGATTAATATAGTATATTTCAACGGATGCTACTTTTAGGAGTGAAAAAATTTCTTTAACTTTTTGGTTACCGAGCCCTTTCTGCAAGATCAGACCGTTAGTACCGGGTTCATTTCTAGAAAAGATGCAGATCTTATATAGTTACTTTGAAATGTTCGTGGCCCAGAGCATAATTGACCTAAACACATGAAACAAGAAGCAGAATAGAACAAAGAGTCACTTATGTATATTCAGTAAACTTTTTCTCCAGGAGGGGAGGGAGGGGAAAAGAAAATTGGCTCCACGTATGGTTCTTATTTTGTTCTGGCTTGCAGTACATTATACATTGGCCATCAATGCAGAACTATGGAATTACGAAAATAATTTCTTTGAAAATTCTGCGATAGTTCTACGAGGGTTGTACCAAAAGTAAGGTTCCCATATTTTTTACCATAGAAAATATTGTTTATTGTTATTAATTTATACGTTCCGGTGGTCTTCCACTTCGTTCTTCATCGTGAACTTCGGTGCGACCCTCAGCAAAAGCCCTGCACCATTTGCGGACGTGCTGCACGGACATGCATTCTTCACCATAAACTTCACTCAGTTGCCGATGAATCTCCACGGGCGGTAACTTCCTTGCGTGGAGAAACCGGATTACTGCTCGAACCTCGCACTTGGCGGGAGCGGCGATCAACACTTCCATCTCTGACGGCTGCCAAGCGAACACTGAGCGACCTGAAAAAATGAGACAATGTTGAAAAATAGACAACAGTGTAAGCTTTCGAACGATGTATAAGTTAATAACAATAAACAATGTTTTCTATTGGTAAAAAATATGGGAACTTACTTTTGATACAACCCTCGTAATTAGATCATGTGTGGTTAAGGAGGTCGGTATGATACACCAACTTTGTCAGTGTGAGATTTCTTGGATTAGTACTTCAACAAGCATCCTGTTCCATTACTATATGTGAGGGTGCCAATCCACTTTAGTGCCTACCATAAATTCACCAATTATCTTGACATCCTCACAAATACAATTTGTACTTCAAGGGGCTAATCGCCATAGGTTCCTTAGATCCGCGTCTCTCTCTCTCTCTTCCTTATATATATATATATATATATATATATATATATATATATATATATATATATATATATATATATATATACATGTCGATGTTCAGTGTTTTCACCAATGTAATTTTTAATGATTTTGAAAATGAATAAGAAATTTAAGAAAACTTAAAACGTGTTTGAAAGTTTTGCTCCGTTTCTGTAAATAACAAAGAAATTTGATTAAACATTCCGCCAATATCTAAAATAAACTTTTTTCTTTCTTATATAAAACACGATTTTCCTCTTTGATGACATACTTCTTAATCTTTTTTTTATGTTGCTTTTTCTCTGTGTTTTTGGATACCAGCATTCACAAATTGCAGAAAATAGTACCAATAATACTGGGGGAAAATATATTAAGTTGATAAAGATCCATGAAATTAACGTGCTCTTTTTATATCTTTTTTATGCTGTGAATTTCATTCTTCCTGTATCTGTATAGTATAACATTCATATTTAGCTTAAGATGCAATATGAAAATATAATCTTTGATATTTGCCGCTGTGTTTGGGAGTAAATATTACCGTAGATCACTATCATTATCACAATAATAGATTTTAAAAAAATCACTTTTTTATAAAGAAATTATTGAGAAATTCATATTCTCTCATGTCCGTAAGAATTATTCCTTCATATGGAAACAAATTAATGAATTGCTTGATCGGAAATAAAAATGAGGAATTTCCTTGTTTAATATTTGTAATTTTCTTTCTCTTTGTTGATTTTATTTAATCTACCAGAGAACAAAACTAAATCTAGATTAGAATTTTCTCGTGGCTACACGGTTAGCGTAAGCGCTCCCGGCTCGGGAGACCCGGATTTGATTCCAGCCGGGAGTTAATCTGGTTTGGATTCCATGTTAAAACTATAGGTCCATGTCTCACATAGCTTCTGTGCTGAACGGGACGCTAAATTTCAAATCGACCAATAAACTTGTTTTAGGCACGAAATATAATGTATTTGAATGTTTCAAATCTATACACTTAATGCGGTTCTTGTTATATGCATGTACTCTTCGTCCAGATGAACCAGAAATATTTTATAAATACACACAAAGTAAAGAGCATTTCTAACAGAGTAAGTAGGCTGCGATAACAATTTCACGTTTTTTTTCTTTCTTTTTCTTGTTTTTAAGAGTCTTCATCCTGGCGAAATTAAAATACCGCTAATTTTACAGTAATTAATGTGATATCTTCAAATAGATAAAAGATAATTGAAATATGGAACAAGAGCGCCCTAGACAATATTATTTTGCATGAGGTACCGTTACCACAAGTCACCTAGTAGCTTTCCATTTTCAGCCGTTTAGAAACGCGAAAATAAATGCCGATTTTCAAAATGGATCGAAACCGAAAGCAAATAAGTGAGTCCTGATAACGGTATCTCATGTAAAATAATATTGTCTAGGGCGCTCTTGTTCCACATTTCGATTATCTTTTATCTATTTGAAGATATCACATAATTACTGTAAAATTAGTGGTATTTTAATTTCGCCGGGATGAAGACTCTTAAAGTTTAATGTCTCACGACTATGCTTTGAGGTTTAGATCAGTGCCGTTGGAAATGTTGACTGGTATAGTCTATCTCGATTTTAACTAATTATTATGAAATTTTACATGATTTTTAACAAAAGAAACACTGAGCAAAGCTTCAACACACACTGTATTTTAAACTGTGTCTGATAAAGGTTATGTTAGATATCCGAAACCGTTACACATTATAGTTTAAAATACAATGTATGTTGAAGTTTTGGTCAGTGTTTCTTTTGTTGCGATATCTAATCCAAAACCATAGATAGTGTTGTATGATTTGTAAACTCTAAAGTTTTGCGACGCACCTTACAGGACTGCGTGACACACCAGTGTGCCGCGACACATAGGTTAAGAATCACTGCTTTAGGTGGTGATGATGAACGAAATTATGGAATGTAGAAAGTGGTAGGAAACGGGACAACCCCGGGAAAACCAACACACATGATGTTCGTCCACCACAAAGTCCACTTGGCGAGAGCTGAAGTAGAAACAGGGACTCTACTCACCAAAGATGTGCATTCTACTACTGAGCCAACAATTTTCGCGTGTAAATGTTTTAGAGGATAAATCTAGTGAAAAGGGACGTAGACCAGTAACATGGTATGCGGATAATATAAGCAAAATCTTAGGAATTTGAGAGAGTATCTCAGACTGAAGTGGCTTGCCACAGAATAATTTGTCGTTTCGGCGACGATGAACCTTTGGGTTCCATAACCCGAAAGCTAGATTTTTAAAATTGTTTCTTTAGTTATTGACTCTAGAACTTGTAAATATATGTACCGGTATCAATCTTTTATAATGTTTGAATATTTTATTGATTATGGAAAAAACCCGAAGTAATTTCGTATACATAGCAGTTTAATTCCATTGCGAAACTTTTAACTTTTAAATGTTTCAGTATAGCACGTGTTACATTATGCGAACATGCATCAGCTTTTATCTTGCCAACAGGTTCCTGAGTGGTACAATCTTTGGCACAAGTAAACAACACGTTTTTCTTCATTACGTGAAAAAAAAAAAAAAAAAAAAAAACGTACAAGACAAGACTTGCAACTTAAAAAGACCTTGATGGAACATCATTAGAATGCTAATTTACATGGAATATTTAATTTGTCTGTTTTTTCCTTGTCATATATATGTAAATGATGAGTTTGTATGCGGTTTCTCTTTATTTATGTATTTATTTAATTTTGTAGCTTTACTTTAAAATCTTGTTACGTTGGGAAATATTTTACAATTTATTGTCTGACAGGTATTTTAAATAGTTATTTCCACGCAACAAAACACTTTTATATCACTGTTATTATATATCATCAAGACTATATAAAGATCAAAATCGCTTAAACTATCTTTACTAGAAATATATAACAATAATTGATTGTGGAAAATAAATCTGACCTTGGATAGCATTCGGGTCATAGTCCCTATACCTAGGTAAGACACCAGAAAGAACTTTATAGTGCAATGTAATACATATATATCGTAAGCTACATTTTTAAAATGGTAGCTAACAACGCACAGAACATACACGGTGGCACAGAGGTACAACACTCACTTCGGGCACAAAATTATCGTGGTATTACGTGGAAGCATTTACTAATTATCATATTTAAAATACTGTGTATCGTTTGACGAAACGGAAGTAAATGACATTTCACTTACTCTTGAAAGAAGTTTGGCAGTAGTCCTTAAGAGGCCTCATCCCGGCGAAATTAAAATACCGTTAATTTTACAGTAATTATGTGATATCTTCAAATAGATAAAAGATAATCGAAATGTGGAACAAGAGCCCCCTAGACAATATCATTTTGCATGAGATACCGTTATCACGACTCACTTATCTGCTTTCGATTTCGAGCCATTTTGAAAATCGACATTTATTTTCGCGTTTCTAAACTGCTGAAAACGGAAAGCCACTAGGTGACTTGTGATAACGGTACCTTAAAATAATATTGTCTAGGGCGCTTTTGTTCCACATTTCAATTATCTTTTATCTATTTTAAGATATCACACAATTACTGTAAAATTAGCGGTATTTTAATTTCGCCGGAATGAGGCTTCAATAAATTCTCAATACAATCCTTAATAGCCTACTCTTAATATATTCCCTATTTATTTCGTGACATTTTAAATAAACTTGTATATAAACGTAGGTTTTGATAGCCCTGTGCCGTGAGGGGAAGAAAAGAGACTTTAAGACATTGTAAGAAGCCATAACAAGGAGCCTGCATGTCGTTGTGCGTGTCTAGTGAGTGATGGTCGCCAACGAGGGGTCGGCACGCAAGCAACTAGCCACGCATATGGACGTATGTATATGTGTTAAGCGGTCTCTGATTGAACGTCATAGCATATCATCGAGTGACAGATGAGGCATTGTGTACATATTTTTCTTTGGAGGCATATTTATGCAAATTTATCTTCTGTTCTCCCCCTCCCCCAAGAGTAAAAAATATATTTTCCTTTACCTTTCATACTGCGTGTGTGCGTGTACGTAGAAAGTCTAAAATAAAAGAATTCTTCCTTATGTCCATTAGTTTGATTTCCTTTCTTCTGATATGCAATCGCTCTTATGTGATGTGGGAGAGTGGCATGTTTACATCTCACAGTACTGCATATAGTGTATGCTATATGAGCTTTGAATATTAACTATAGTCCAGAAGGGATGAGGGAAGTATATGTTCTGTGGAAAGCTTATGTCAGAAATTTTAACTGAGTAAGGAAGCCTAAAGGCTTGGCCTTAATATACAAGAGCATATAGTAAATACAAGGATTAACTATGATTATTTTTTATAATGACTGGCGTAAACCAGCGGCACCGATTTTTATATGATTTTGAAGAGGGGGAGGGGATGCTCAGATATATTTCGTAGTCAGGTATGTTTTGTTGTCAAATATGCAAGCTAAGCTATCCAGATCCTGGCTCCGAATATTTTTGAAAGAAGGGGGGGGGGGGAGGATCTGCGCCTATGGCATAAACCAGAATACAAATTTAAAAAAAGCAGTAGGATTAACTATTGTATTTTCCGAAGTATTATCATACAGTTGGCCAATATTTGATATATAAAATATGTCAGATTAACATATTTTTCACATTGATTTAATATGTCACATTTTATATTATGAATAAACGAACAATTAATAGATAACTGCTGTTCTGTGTTCTCAAAGAACTTTCTCTTCGTTTGCCATTAACTCTTTCACATCCGATTTATTCCTTCACCAATTATATCTTCAAGGAACGGATATTCGATATTGATACACAACAAATAAAGACGCGAGTCTTAAATTGAAACTAAAAAGAAACTGTTGCAGTTGATAACCGTTTACAAAGAACATCAAATGTACCCAGAAATTGACTTTACTTGACTTGCCATGTCCTGCCACGTGGGTCCGAAGTACCGGACCGGAGTCCTTACCTTCCATCTGATGTGGGTTCTTTGGCAGTGAAGTGCAAGCGTTTTTGTAGTGAGAGTCCGCAACTGTAACAGACTCTAGTCCTCTGAATTATGTTTGACTAGTGGGTCTGTGACATCCTATAGGATCTTCGGTATGGCGGAGATTGTGTTGTTAGGGCTGTAACTGTAAAGTTGTCGTGTTGTCCGATGTAGGCCCAGATTGTTGCGGAGAGAGTGGGTCTTGTTTTACTGAGCAGCGGGAGATTGATGTCCTCGTGGATCTGATCTGTCCGGGTGTCCAGAAAGTGCCCAGTTTTTGCTTTTGTAGCTCTGTTTTGAATGAAGTAATTTTTCAGATGATAAATAGTTTCACAGCGATATCAATACGGGATGAATTCAAAGTACTAAAGTCTAAAAGGTATAACGTCGTTGCCTTCCCGCGCTTCGACCTGCTCGTCACTGGGGGTGTGGTACGAGGATAGCCCATCACCATCCTCACGATAAGTAAGTTAGGCAAATCTGAAAGGTTTTGACTGGCTATTCTTTTGCCACACCCCCAGCAGGTCCAAGCGTGGGAAGCCAACGACGTTATACCTTCTGGACTCGAAGAAAGGTATAAAAGGAATAAATTTACTTCACATAACAAAATGCTCAAGGTACTGACTATAGTGGCAAATAAATCAAAATATTGAACACTGAAAAAAATCTCCTAATAGTGTTCTTTGTGTTGAGCACGTTTTCGTCGTGCCTGAATTGATTATTACGGAGTAAGCTTTTCATTTTATGAGGACGAACAGTGGCTAAATTTCGCCATTATAATAATGTAGAGTGGATATGTAACCGTACTCTTGATGATAATAAAATACTGGATAAGGCTGATGGATTGGGGTGATATCAGATTATTTGTTTGGTTCTTACTTCTCAGTGGTCCCACATACGCTTAACATTTTCAAGAGAACTGGTATGACAGCAACAGCATGAAGCACCACCACACATCTTACTTTCCTGAATGAAATGAGAAATTTCTAGTACTGATATTCCGATGTCACGTGTCTCGATATCATGACCAAAAAATGACCTCTTAACAGTTCTTTGATGTGAATTATGTAAGGACAAGTATATATACGTGTGTTACCACAAGCGAACAATGGAACAGGTCTTTAGCACCATCATACGTGAAAGTTACGTCCCATTATAGCTAATCTAGACATAGAAGAGCTATTTGAATAGTGACTTCCGAAGCTTCCAGTATTTTATAGAATAGTCTCAAAAATGGTACTCATGTGACAGTAGCGTACGATTATTTTTGTGAAGGGGGAATTCATACACTCAGTTTATTTTCCTTTTAGGACAAGCCTGATTTGTGTATAAGTACATAATTTAATTTGGCAAATGCTTTGTGGTGGACAAACACCGTGTGCGTGGGTTTTCTCGGGGTTCTCCCGTTTCCTCTCACTTTTTTCATTCCACAATTTCATTCATTTCTCATCATCACCATCTCTTTTAGCCTAACCGGCATAACCGTGGGACGTAAAACTGAAAGATTTTAATTGAGTAAATTTTGATTTTTCCGTAATATCTTGCCCAAAGAATGGTCTAAACTTTGAATCCCCTATTGCATACACCAGTAAGGATGTCTCGGTTTAGCCGGAACAGTCCGAGACTTCTTACCTCATCCTTGTTTCCCCAGGAATTGTTCACAACTCCAAATTTCCCGGTTTTTCTGCAATTTAATTCGTGTGATATTTAATACTTTCGATCTTATTTGTCACCTATATTCAAGTGATAAGAATAATTTATCCTCTGGCACTCACTTTTGGTGAGAATTGACATATTATTTAATTAATTCCAGCCTTTTTAGAGACGAGATTTTGTGGTACGGAACAGCCTATACTGTAGGTGCGTGACCTTGTAGGATGGTATATGCACCTGTCAGTTGCACTGGATTCAGTCCCAGACATTTTGGGGAGCTGACAACGCAAAACTTCGGACGCAATAGCTCAAAATGACGCATTGTTAACTTAATTAGTTGATTGGGAGTGTAATATCTCTTTGAGTCAGTTAGTTGATAGCGAGTTTAAGGTTCTTTGAGCACCTAGGCTATATGAGACGTGGAACTACAAGTCAAATGTGGGGTCCGAATGCCATGAGCTCCAACCGGGAATCGAATCCGGATTTCCTCTGCCAGAAAGTTCGTATGCTAACTGTATAACCCCAAAGGAATTCGTATTGTTAAGACTCAGATACAAGTAAAGAAGGAGTAATCGTTAATCATAGCAGTACGACTTTCGAAGTAAAAAAGGTGGGTACGATGAGTTGAATTAATTTTGAGTTTAACGTTCCTTTCAACAGCGAGGTTATATGTGACGAGACCTATTGATTAACGTGGAATCCGAACCACATGAGCTCCCGCCGGGAATCGAACCCGGGTTTCCCGCGCCAAAGGCGCGTACGCTAACCACTTAGCCACGGAGGAGCTCCAGAGTACGATGAGAAAAACCTTATACAGAAATGATTATGGAATACAAGGCTAATATTACACTAGAAATTCTGTAGTTCACACTGAGACAAATGTTGAGACAATCGTAGTAAAGATATTTATTACCTAGGTTATTGTAACCAAAACCAATTAGACATTAGCAATACAGTATAAATAGAAAATTACAATGGTAATACGACACTTGAAAACATTAAGGAAGTAATTATGTATTCTCTGTGGTTAAATATCACTCGCTAAGAAGTGCCTGCCTTTTACTATCTCTATATCATATCTAACCCTATGTATTTATCGATTTATCTTATCTATAAAGAATGGTTGTATTACATAACTTTTCAGTGCGTGAATGTAACACATACAATGAGATTAGCTCGTTTGACCCTTTAAGGTCAAAGTTTAAATGTTGCAGTGATTTGTCTAATATCTCCAATATGATATCCGAACACATGATATATACCATACACGACTTTCGCATCATTTATTATGCTTAGCTATCCACGTGTCCTGGTCCAAATGGGTCTTTCATTTCTCCTCTTATTTTCCTCTCATATATATATATATATATATATATATATAATGTATGAGTGTGTGTGTGTGTGTTGTTTCAAGAAGATTTCGCACGTAATTGTATGGTTGTGGTGTAATTCCGACACGAACTTTGTATGTGAAGCAATTAATCATATGGCTTTTTATGATCAGTTTTCTACTTCATTTATCTTGTTCTCTTATGCATTCATTCTGTATAATATGTGTATATAATAGATAATGCTTTAACAATAAAAGCCATGCCTGTTACTTTATATTAACGAGAAAAATATTGTGCAACTATACACCGTATTAATAATTATGTTATTAAACTTTTCCCATAATATACTATTACTTATGTAAGTATGTTATTATTAAGACATTTTGAAAGATATTTTTTCCCATTACTAAAAGTTAACATACTGCAAAATAAGTAGTAGTAGTGTTGTTTTCGAACAATTCGGTAGTAAAGATTACTCTTCAATCTATTGGTGTTACAGGGTAATGTTGCAGATCTTTGTGTGCACATCTATCAGTATTTAAAAGTTATTGTTTATTACCTTCGAGAGGTAAGACATTTCCTTTGCATTTATGCAGGGTATACCACAATAAGATTTATCATTGCAAACGGTAATAACTCTGAACCGGAAGCACCTACAGTCACGATACATGGGTCATGAAATTCAGCAACTTTTTGAATCAAAAGATCCAATATATTTTAAACAGAAATTTTCTTGTAAGCTTTATATCCGGAGAACTACATATAGTGTTGCCAAACCCAAACTATCACCTATAGTGCGTCCAGTAAGAGAACGTCTCTGACAGCTCGCAGTGACATTGCCACTACTCGCGTGTCAAGGTTTTTTTCGGTGCAACTGTAGTGGCAATTTAATTAATGGTATAAGACAGAGTGATCGTGGTTGGTAACACTTGTATCAAAGTAGGGGCTGCAATGTCCCACCGCATGTGGTAAGAAACGTCAGAGACCATCTCTTGTTGGCCGTGCTATAACTCCGTATGATGTGCCTATTCCGTAAAATATACGAAAACTTTATTTAAGGGCCGTTCAAAAATGTTGTGACCTCTGATCTAAACACTAATAATTGGCCAAGGTAGCAATCTTTTGATACATTTTTTTTTTGAGATCATTCCTATTTTTTTCTGGCATTACACAACGTAGTGACTTTGTACAATGTAGAGCAGTATGTGAATAAGTATAAAAAATCTAAATCCCCGTAACCAAGGTTACCTGACCTTACACCCCTCGATTTTTATTTGTCTGGTTTTCTAAAGGAGAAAGTATTGCAGGCCCAACCATCATATATCGCACTGAAGGCATTGATCACCGATCATCAACGAGACTTGTACGGCTACCATCAGGAATGCTGGCCTCAGGATGGAAGTGTATCCGAATAGACACTGTGGCCATTTTGAGAACGTTTTCGTAATAATGAAAAATGATAAGACTATTCATGGCTTTGGATTGATTGTTTTAGCAAAAGAGACACTGACCAAAGCTTAAAACCCACTTTATTTTAAATTAATTTCGATAGTGTCTGAAGAAGGATATGCTAGATGTCTGAAACAGTTACAAATTATAATTTAAAATAAAGTGGGTTTTAAGCTTTGGTCAGTGTCTCTTTTGCTGAAAAATAATGTGGCTGAATCCAACGTGCCATATATCATCACTGTATGTATTCTGTACAGAGTTATTGAAGTTTATAATGATAAACTTTATTGTTGTAGTCCACCCAGACCCGCAATCAGAGGCAGCTAGGGAGGCCTATTCTCCCAAACTTTTCGTGGCCCCTCCAGATCTCAATACAAAATGCACAATTTAGATATTTGTAAGATAATTTTTAATCCCCACCCCAAACATCCATGGCTCCCCAAACTTCTGTGGTTGGTTTTGGGCCTGGGTCCACTCTGTGTAGCCTACTTCGTATCAAGTTCTGTCTCCCTTTGAAAAGATTAAAGGAAGTGTTGGTTTGAGAATATTAATTTTTAAGAGGAAAATATATAGTAATTCATAATGTTAACTTTTCAAAGATTGAGTTATACCATACTTACAAGATCCGTGTGAAAAGTCCTGTAGTTGGATCTTTGCAGAATAATTATAATTCTAAATATTGACAGCAATAAGGTGCGAATATAATGCTGCATAGATTTACTGTTTAGTATAATCTCATTTCGAAATTTTCAAACTCCCAATGATTGTGCACTTGCAGAATTTTTTGGATGAGGAAATTCTCAAACATTTCTTTAAATTATTCCCTTCCTAATCGTGTATTGACTTCGCTTTAATATTATTATTATTATTATTATTATTATTATTATTATTATTATTATTATTATTATTATTATTATTATTATTATTATTATTATTATTATTATTATTACTTTAATGCAGTGGTTGCCAACCGGTGTATCGCAACACACTGGTATGTCCCGCAGTCTTACAGGGCATTTCACCAACTTTGAGAATTAAAAAAAAATGAAGCATTTAATAAGTACCCCATAAAGAAAAATCTATATTTAGACAGACTGTAGGCCTACAAGTCAAAGCCTCCAGTGACAGAACTAGTATGGGCAACGCCGCCGACTTTCCAAAATTTATGTGGGTGCGTATCAATGGCGAGACGTGTTAGCCTATGTCTCGGAAGTCTCAATGTTTGATTGATTTATTTTTAGTTAAAATCTTTTATGAATACTGTCTTAAACGCCTGTGCTGTGATAGAGTAAAATATTCCGGTATTTTAATGATAAGTGGAGCTCAGTCGGTAATACGGCTGACTTAAACGCAAGAGAAACGGGTTCAAATCCGGGCCCAAACTAAAAATCTTGTGGGTACGGTGCACCCATAAGATTATTTCTGTGGGTGCGGGAGTTCCGGAACACCCACGTAGTCAGCGCGCATGAGTAAGGGAAATTGTGAGAATAGTACGTTTTCAAAATCGTGATAAGATGATAAATTTCTCAAGTTTCAAGAGCAACACTAGTTCACCCAAATCTTAGATCTTACGCATTGTTTTATTACATGATTCATAAGCTATATTGACAAAGTGATTTACGAACACAATGAAGAGCATTTATCAATGATTAAAGATAATACGCAAGTCATTACACAATACACTACACTCCAATAATAAATATCTTTCAAATGTTTATGTACCACACCCATCGTGGGCTTTTCGTGACATGGAAGGATTCTAGTAACCTTTAAATGAAATTTTTAAAAATCAGGACATAGGTTTTGTACGTAAATTTACAAAAAGGAGTTCGAGAGGAGACAAGACAAGAAGAATCTACGATCTAAGAGACATGACTACTACAAAAAATTTACGAGTCTTTTCGTCTCGTCTCATGGACAATACTAGAAGTAACAGTGCTTAGTACTCCATATCACCATCATCATAAGTATTCTACGATTACTGGAAGGTAACGTCCGCAGCTGAGAAGCTTCCATGCATCACAGTATTTAGTTAACCTCTTCGTCTTCACGCACGATTTCCTTTTTTTTTTGATACTATCATCAAATGTCTCCTTCACCTCCTCCCTCTCTTTCCTGCCACTACACACTATAGTACATCCCTCACGATTCAGTTCCTTCTCAGCCAATGTCTCAATCACTTTCTCTTTTCAGCTTCATCTACAATTATCTTTCCTCTCCAACCATTTCTAACACTCTCTCACTCGTTTCCAACTAATTCTCTCTATTTTTCACACCCACATTTCGAAAGCTTCCAATCTTTTTTTCATCACTTTTGTTTGATGTCAATGTTTCTCCCTCATACAGTACAGCACTCCGCACAAATCATTTTATGAATCACTTACTCAACTCTTTATTCAAGAGCTCATAAAATATACCTATCTTCCTTCTAAATGCTTCTTTCGCAGTTCCTATCATTGCTTTTTATTCACATTCGCACGGCATACCACCACTAATAATACTACCCAAGTACCGAAAACTAGTCGTCTGTTCTATTTTCTCCCCTTTTACTTTTATTTTACACTGATCACTTCGATTCCAGTTTTTCATCTTTCTAACATACAGTTTCATCCTGTATTCTTTACAACCATTCCTCAAGTTTTCTAACACCGTATTATTTTGTTTTCAGATTCCGCAACAAATCGTATACACCTAATCATTTCTTCTCTTACCGAAATATGTCTTCATTATGTAGACTCGTTTTCACTCTCTCTTCTAGATAGATACTAAATAATGTTGGCAAGAGGGAACATCCTTGTCAAACTCCCTTTCCAATTACACTCTCTTCTATCATGTCCTTCTATTCTAACACTTACTTATTTGTTCATATTGTTCATACATAAGTTTCTTCTGAGTTTTCAGTCTTCCTTTTCTAACCCAACTTTCTTTAGAACTCACAACAATTCCCAGTTCAAAAGCTTTTCTAGATCAATAAATACATCATAAACCTCTTTTACTTTTTATATAAATCTTTTATCTATTATCTTTCAACAAGTCAGTTGCATCTCTTGTGCTCTTACCTCTCCTAAACCTGAAATGTTCCTCACAACTTCTTCATTTATTCCTCCATACAACCTTCTGTTCAGAATTCAAAGCATAATTTCTGCTGCATGGCTCTATAGTTCTCCGATATCTCTGGGTTCGATTTGTTAGCCACCGGTTTCATGATCAATTTCAGAAAATCTTTGGCCACCTTAACGTTCCATATATTTTATTGCAGAGTCGGGACAATATTCTCTCTTGCTCTTGTCTCCCATATTCTTAACGTATTCGATTGGCATATTATCTATCCCAGTTGTATTTCCATTCCTAATCTTGTATATAGCTTTTTCAAATTCATCCCGAAGAATACTAAAGCCTTAATCATTCTCATTTCACTTTCTACTTCAGAATCTAGGCAACACGGTCTCTCTCTACTCTCATATAGGTCTAAGTCCTCAATATATTCATCTTCCTAACTTTATTTCTCTCCCTAACTATCTTCCGATTTTATTTTTTTAACTGCCGTCGTAATACTCCCTTGTTTCCTCCGCAGTTTCATAGATTCCATCTCCTTGTACACTTACTCATGCTTCCCAAACTCTTTTTAATTTTTCTATGCCTTCACATTTTCTTTTGTAAAGCTCTTCCCTTGCTCTGTTTTCCTTCGTAACTAGTAGTTGAATTTCCTGTATATCTTTCTGCTCTCTTCTGAATCAGTCTGTTTCCACGCCTTTCTTTCCCTCGTTTTCTGCAAAATCATGAATTATTCCATACCATTGTGTCCAGACTTTACATTACCTGTGTAAAATATTCCATATCCTTCGCTTCTCAACTCCTAATTACCTGCCCCTCTACTTTCACGAACTCCTACCAAGTCTAAATTATTTTGTTTCACTTCTTTAAGATTTTCTAATTTCCCTCCCTATAACGTGGTACGTATGTTCCATGTCCCTATCCTAAACCTTTTACTCTTACATGTCTTAGTTTTTCTAGTTATCTTCCACATACTCCTACTCTCTCGTCCAATAGTTCTTGTCGAGGTATCCCTCTCCTAGACATCCAGTTAGGGGGATATTTGGCGTCTGGAAGTGTATTTTGACCTACGAAAGACCTAGATTGCAAATATATTCTCTTTCTGCTGTAAGCAAACTAGGGAAAAATAAGGTGGTAGTTTTCCGTTGTCTTCCACTGCGCAGTACCCCAGCTGTTAAATTCACTCAGATCACGCCTAGGACTAATGTCTAAGTTACCGTACTATAATTTCCCCAACTTGCCTACTGTAGAAGTGCCCCCTTATCCCAGAACATTCTTCGTCTGGCTGTAGTGACTGTGGACATAGCTCTAAATTTCATTGTAGCACTCAATCCCCTCCACCCGACTCATGTGCCTTTGTAAAGGTCTTGTTTATCGGGGAGGAGCACTACATAGATTCAGTACTTTATCTTACACTATTTAATTTATATTATTATTAGTAAAATTCATACAACTGTTTCGTGATGTTGTAAGTGTTCAATTAAGTGTGTCTTCAGTTTAAAAAGTTTGGAAACCACGTTCTAATGTACTGAATGACTCAGTTATACACCTTATGAGGTACTTCTCTTTTCAAATCTTGAGAGCAGCCGCAGTAAACCTAATGTCATTGTTTTAATGATCTTTCCTTCTTCGTATGATGAAAATAATTTCTTATCCAACTGCATACTAATGCAACTATAAATCATTTCGGTCATTTTATGAAACAAGTCTCTTCTTCTCTTTATCACATAACCCTTCGAGCACTTACTTCAAGATTTCTCTCTTTCTTGACACTTTATCTAGTTATTTTCCTACCTCCACTATTGCTGCTACTATTTCTACTTTCGTTACTACTACTAGTAGTATTAGTAATATTATTTCCCGCGATGCTGTGAGCATCCTGACGCAGATTGCTCCACTAGCGCCATCTGAACGATTATATGGGAAGTTGTTGTTGATTGATGGAAGTGTGGGACAGAGATGAGGTTTTATTTTGATGGATTGCGCCTCAGCAACGATGCGTCTACGTTATCGTACCTTCTGGTAGTTTTTTTTTTTTTTTTTTCATTTTGCATTCATCTCAATTCCCTTGAGAGTATATATAAAACTCGGTTTAGTATCATCGTGAAATTGGTCGTAAAAATAGCGATAGTTGTTACGAACCAATAATTTCAGTGCTGAGCGGCGACCAGGTTTCATATCTTCAGTCTTCCGTGATTTGTAAGGTGTGTATATACACAGGGTGTTTCCGGAGGGATGGTGAATATTTAGGTAATTACAGTAGTAGCCTTTATTTTGTTTTCACGTAATCGGGGTCGCGGTGGCTCAGTGGTAGAGGGTTCACCTCTGGTGCTTGGGGTCCTTGGTTCGATCCAAGTGAGCTTTATGGTGGACAAACACAGGGTGTATGGGTTTTCTTGGGGTTCTTCCATTTCCTCCTACATGCTTCATTCCATCATTTTCATTCATTTCTCATCATCAGCGTCTCCTTTAGCCTAGCAGGCATAACTGTGGGACGTAAAACTTACAGATTTCATATCATTACATTTTCACGTAGTCAAGTGGATGCCTTTATAGTGCACTGTCTCAGTGGACACCACAGAATTTTCGATGTTGACTTGATCCAGCATCGTCACAAAGAAGTTTGGAGGACTATTTGAGTTCGAATATAAGCTTACAAATCACCGAAAATCACTAGTCATATAAACGAAACGCAATGAGACACTGCATCAATGGCTGTATGATGTCAGTTTCTTGTAATTGTAGTCTCCTTTTGAGTTTCACACTATGTCAATTAAGGCGACACCACTTAGCTTGCTTTCAGTGGCTGGTCTTGAGGGAAGTCGTAATTCTTGTTATGATATTAGATAATTTTTCTTCCCGTAGCTTCTAGCAAGAAAGTGTTAATTTTTACAGATGTGTCTTCTCTCAGGATTTTCCTTTATATATATATATATATATATATATATATATATATATATATATATATATATATAGCGACGTGCCCCATCAGAAGTTGAATCATTGTCATTTTATTCTCTTCTTGTTGCTTTAAAAGATCTATAAATCTACAGACATTCAGGTGTGGATTTCTTTTTACTTTTCTTTTCTTTTCTTTCTTTCTTTTTCTTTTTTCTTTGTTTTTTTTTTTTACTCTAACACTTCATTTCGATTTGTCATCTTCTCCATTATTATCGTGCTGATTCCACCAGTCTTCTGCAAGAAAGAAATGATTTTTTTCTTGTAAAAAACATATTTCGCAATGGTGAACTGAAACAAATATACACACAGATCTCAGTTAATGAATTATATACCTGATTTGTGCCCGTACAGAGGAACGATTCTCGGATGAAATGAGACGACTACATGTTTCATTTAAAACAAAGTATTAAATAAAAAAAAAATCAATGAAGTTTAATTCAGATGGATTTCATATGATGGGTCTGTGCACGTATAATCCTATGTGCAAAATGCTAACCCTTGATGCAAGTTGGTGTTTTTTTTTACATCTGAGAAATAATAGTTACAATCAGTGGCGTACACAACAGGGAAAGAGGGGATACATATACCAGTATACAAAAGTCACTCTTGTCCTGAAGGAATATGAGAATGCGTGCTTGAACCCTCCATGATAAACTTCTGCGTACGCCTAGTTACAGTTCATAAATAATAAGAGAAAAGATATATTACTTCCGTAAGATGATGCGCCCCATTCTCGTCGAGTTGTCTCAACCATGTAGTTACTTAAGTATGATTCTTGTGGTACGTGCGGCATGTTGTCCATAGTAGGAATGAAAATATTTGATACTTTGTCTTCTGGAAAAAGGGGTAGGATACCAGCGCTTTTGATCCGCTTCCGTGTATCTTCTGGATACACAAAGTAGTTGAACTAATCCTATTTCCTAAACCTTTATGCAAGCGTTCTGAGAATAGTAAAAGTAACATCTTTGGATTTTTGCAATTAGGATTTTTTTAAAACTCACTAGTTAGATTTTTTTTTTTTAATGGAAACGTAGCTAACATACAGTCGAGTATAACACAACTCGCTTGTTTATTCCAACATTTTCCTTAAAAATATATATATATATTTTCGGGACATTCTATACAAAAATAAATCATTTGTGATTTTGAATATATAATATACTCCAATTAAAATAACAAATGGATGTAGATTGCTTTTCTTTTTGTATCGATGATATCTAATATTCGTATATTTCTGTTATCCGTAATCAAACCTTCATTTCTAAAGATGTGCTGACAGAGACATCTAGCAGAATTATTCTCGTCTTAATTTAATTTTCTTGCTAGAGTATTTTTTTTTTTTAAATTGAAGCCTTGTTTCTTTTTTCGTTCGTAATATCTTATTAATTAATAGGCGAATGACGTATTTACAAAGATAAATTAGTAGGTACCAAGCGTCCGCACAGCTGGTGATTTATTTTGGCAGTTTTGATATATCGCCTTTCGCATCTCAATTCTTTCCTCTCTTTCCCTGCAGTACTTGGCTTTTTCGCAACTAAACGTTGCAAGTTATTTAATTGGTGAACCTTGTAAACGTTTTCTTTCTTTCTTTCTTTTTTTTTAAAAAAAGGTTATGTCATTACTTAGAGATATTGTATCCCATTTGACATTTTCTCCTACATTTAGTATTTTGCTTCTTATCTTAAAGTTAAGTGGTCTACCTTATTAAAAGTAAACGTTTGCTAATAGAAACATATAATCGTGCTTGCCACTAAAACAAAGAAATTACTGGTAATGGAGGGTTATAGTACATAAAAACTTATAAATTTACGGCAAGTAACCTACGAATTTGTGGCAAAATACTTGAGATGATGCTTTAAAAAACTTTTGGTTTTATTTTCTTAAGTTTAAAGTAAGATAATAATAATAATAATAATAATAATAATAATAATAATAATAATAATAATAATAATAATAATAATAATAATGATAATAATAATAACTAATGGCCGCTTTCCTGTGTGGGAGTTTTGGCTGTGGGAGTTTTGACCGTTCGTGGATTTGGGAGATTTGTCTATTTGTGTGGCAGTTGTGACCAATTGTGTGGGCGTTTTGACATTTTCTGAGTGTGGGAGTTTTGACCTGGTCCCTGAAATTACTCATCTTTTTATGAACCTATAGTTCTCTGAAAGTTTTTTTTTTAAAGAAAGAAATAAGTTCGTTCTACACAAATGAAACCCGTAACCCTCTAAATCACTAATTTCCAACTCAATTCTTTATTAGTCACAGTTTCCTGCTCCGCTTCTCACTGAATCGCACAGAGAGGAGAAGGAGCGGACAGGAAATCTGATGCTCACAAAACATAGAGTGTTGAAAGGCAAACATGAACAACGGTAATGTTGTCTATCGTTTTGTAGACATAGTATTCATGGGTCCATCAGTACATGATCACTGCCAACACTTAGTTTTGTTTCATTTGCCAACTTCATCTTCTTCCTTTCATTGCTCAATATGTTTTTTATACCTAGGTATATATAAATATATATATATATATATATATATATATATATATATATATATATATATATATATATTGACGACCTAGGTTGCTTTTGATGAAAATTGAATAGAATTTGACTAGGTAGAGCACTAATTAAAAAAGTGTGGTTTTAGTGTGTAAATTATAAATAACAAATTGGATTAATACAGAATTTGGTTGTAACACATACCTGTTGTTGGTAATAATATTCAAGCCAAGCAATAAATAACCGTATCCCAAAAACAGCAATCGGTTATATTTTAACGTTAATACTTCTTAAAAAATTCTCTTAATAATAAAGTTAATAATGCTTAATTTTAATAAATAAGTAAATAACTAATTTTTAAATGTTACTCTTTCAAGTACTAATCTTTTAATAATTCCATTAAATAAAATAAAAAGTTTTTATACAACTCAAACTGCTAACGTTCCAATAATACAATTTCAGCACTTGGACCAATTTTTATTCACGTGCGTTCCAAATCTAAAAAAAATCTTATTCAACCAAATTCTCATAACCTTAATTTAATCATAATAACATAAAACAATATCACTTTTCTTAATATCCTCATTGTCCAAAAAAAGTATAAATATTAACAAATTTATTACATAACATTACAAGCTTTTTTTAATAAACTAAAATACATACAATCTAAAGTGTACACATAGTGTATTCTCTGCACATATTTTTTTAAAAACAAACAAAAATAAATTAGGTTTCCTAAAATTAAAAACAATATTACAAATTAAACCAAATAAATTAATAATTTACCTATGGTCTTAACTATATATATATATATATATATATATATATATATATATATATATATATATATATATATATATATATATATATATATATATATATTGTCATATTGAAAAAATAGGTAAATAGTTCAAACGTTAAAAGAAACGAAAGAAAAATCCAGGCAGAACTAAAATATTATAGATCAAATTTTCATTATGTATTCGATGGTTAAAATGCGAGGGGCAGTCAAAATGTTCCTGGAATTCTGTTGTAGCTCTTTATTACCACAATATAAGTACACATTTACTTAATAGCATTCAAAGTTGCCACCTTTGGAACACACACACACACATACACAGTTTCTCCACCGCTCCGGTGATTGGTGGAAACACCGACTAAAGTCGTCTTTTTGGAATCTTCCGAAGTTTAAGAGTCACGTTGGTTTTGATCTCTTGTGCGTTGGCGAAACTGAAAAGGCCCAGTTTTAGCTTTGGAAAGAGTCGAACATCCGATGATGTTAAACTGTTTTTAAGGCTATCAAAGTCTCTAAAGCAGATTTTGCCTAATTTTTTACATGAATTTGATGTTTGCGCGTTGCTCGATCTGTGAAATTGCACTAACTGATCACTACATGCTCCTTCGTTCAGCTCCATTGCTCGTACACTGCCGTGTTAATTCTTGTCAAATTCATCAGTCCTTCATAGACAACTTAAGAACTGTACTATACAAGATTCGTTGTGATTGTATCACAAATGTCAAAAGTAGAACAACATTCTGGGAACATTTTTACTGATCCTCGTATAAATAAGCTACGAATAAAGAACAGATAAGTGCATCAAATTGATACAAGGTACTGCATACATCAAGCAGTCGAAGCAATATACTTATAAGAACAACGTTCGAGTGCATTAAACATGTAATTTTTTTTAAGTTAACGTGTCACTAGCGCAAAATCACGAATACTCAATGTACGAAATACGTATACTGTCTTTCTGTGTTACTGTAGAGAAGGATTTGATATCAGCGTTGAGTTTTATTTTTCTTAATGCACAAACAATAAATGCACCGAGTTGTATGGGAAATATACATAAAAGGAAATAAAGCCAGTCTTAACGAACTAACACTTGGAGTACCGTATTATTCCTACTGACAACCGCAATGCAGCGGAAATTAATGTGTAATTAAATGCGAGTATTTCATATATGTATGCCATCTGTATGTGCATACTTTTGTATATATATAATCCCTTTCATCCTCTTTTTTCTTTCATTGTTCACACTTGTTACAATCTCTTAACATCTCTGAAACATCTTCTAAAGATTTGCATAAGAAGGTTTATCTCGAACCGTCGAAGCATGAATAGCTTTTATACAAATAAAGTTACGCAATCTTCTCTTTAAAGATTAGAACTGTTTCTCTTTTACATTTTAATGTGCATTACAATAACTGTGCTTAATGTTTTATAATTTTGGGAATTTGCAATTTTGAAAGAGAAAGGGGTGGGAGAGAAGGGGAAACACGAACATACCACGGCCATTATGGTAATAGTTAATGGCACGGCCATGAACGGGATTCTTGGTCAATTCTCATTGGAAATTTTTAATCACTGTTAGGAAAAACAGCACAGAGTTAACAGAGTACAGAAACACAGTAACGCACTGTGTTTTTGAGATATCCTTTATGGTTTCCAACCTGGAGGACATGAACGAGCAAGGGGAACAAAAAATATTGTCAGAAATCAACTACTTATGTATTTATAAATATTACAAATGTACTAACAGGCATTAAATTACCGTGCAAAGTAAATTATTATTAAGTAAGAACTGTGATTTCATTAAGAACAAATTTCGAAAAAAAAAAAAAAAATAGTGTACTACAAGAGTACACAGAAGTCTCGTGGAAACAAAGTACAAATTGATAAGAATTTGGTTATTGTTATTATTACTGCAGTCTTGAGGATCCAATGCTGTATTAAAAAACTGAAGAGGTCAGACAAGAAGCGTGTTTGATCGACGAGCGAGAGGAAGAGCCTCGGTCTACAGAGTTCAGTAAGGAGGGAGGGGGGGGGGAAGGTAAACAAGTTTGGAAACCACTGTTTTATAATATTGTAGTCTCGCTTTTTTTTCCTCTCATGCAATATTCTTCTACTTTAGTCTTTGAGAACATCACATTCTTCAACACAATCAGTAGTTTCCAGAGTTAAGAATCTTCGAGTTTTTGATTGGAGATATCAATAACAGTTTCTCAACCTTCGCTACTGTGTTATCGGAAATTGATTGTCTCCCGCGCCCTTCGTAGTGAATTTCAACATGTCCAGCTCCCGAAAACATTTGTGGACATTTTGACATTCGAGCACCACTCACCACACACTTCTGTCAATTGGTGATGAATTTCAATTGATTTGACACTTTCTGCGTTCGAAAACTTGAGTAACTACGTGAGCTTCGCACTTGTCAGTAGCACCATGCAGAGTTGCATTACAAGCGGCTGTCAAGCCTAGCTAGACTGAGCGTCGCTTCGAGGTCTGAGGTGCGAACAGACTTGTTTGGAAATGGGCGAAGCAACATAGTAGTGTGTTGCCAACAGCCTCACGAATAGTTTCTCTGCGTCCCGAGCGTTTTGGGGAGATCTTTTAGGAATACCCTCGTAACATTTCGAAATCTTAGCATTTACTTGTAATTAGCATTTATAATATGCTTGTTCCAGATTGAATTCTTAATTTCTTTTTTTCCTATTACAGGTACGTTGTTGAATCATTATATTGAGGCATTTGTAAGTACTTCAGTTCTTTATTAAAAATATTAGGTTTTACTGTATGAAACAAGAGAACGGCAAAATAGGTCATGTTCAAACATGATCACTGACACTGTTTTGACATATTCATCAAATGTAGAAGTCTCATGTATTCAAATGTGGGTGTTTAATTAAACTTTGATGTTGCTTTCTTTTACTTTTTTTTTAAAAAAATTATACGCTTATTTGACGAATGAGCATTTTCTTATCTGGCGTAACGAACTCCTGCCATGCGATTCAGTAAAATTTACGTATGGTTTTAATGAAACATGATGTGTCCACTTTGTGAGTGTTAGGAAATAAACCTGTTTCTTGTACTTAAAATTAGTCTAGAATAAATTCAATCCAACGTAGAAATTTGCATATATGCAAAATATGTTATCAATTTTTACGGTTACTTTCATAAAAAATAATTTCTTTTTATGAAATACCTGCATAGCTTACGGTGTTTCTTAGATTCGCAAATCATTCCCATTATTTGGTGTTAAGTCGCTCAAGAATTGGAAGATTAAGTCATCCCATTCTAGATAGTGTATTGCATTATATATTTCATTTTCAAATCTCAGATTTTCATGAAACTTAGTTTGTAAAATATCAGGAATAATTTGATGGATCACTACCAAATTTGATGACGGTGTAGAGGGTCAAAAATGAGGAACTGAGTGTGTTCTAAGAAGCAATATTCAAACCAGAAGTGATAGAAATAAACCATTTCCATTTTTTTAAACGTTGATCACTATAGAGCACAAACGGTAATTGATAGTCAGAAGCGGCTTTCTGTAGTCTCAGGTCCAAGAGATATATTTCATATACATTCCTAACTCTCTACTAAAATCGAAAGTGGTACAAATCCAGTACAACTTCCGGTTTCAGCCAACATAGACCAAAAAACGTTAAGAGATAGCAACAAGCGGTTGTGAGAAATCGGTTTAGGAATTTTCTCTTCTATTAACACTCTATTCGAACCGGAAGTGGCAGAAATCAACAACTTCCGTTTTTGACGTTTATCGCTAAAGAGTAAAAACAATAATAGACGGCGAGAAGCGATTTTCTGTAATCAATTAAGCGTCCCAAGAATGTATTCAATCACAACTCTAATCTCTCTAATAAACTGGAAGTGGTTCGATATCAATTGAGAAAATATTTCGCTACAGAAACCAAACTCCTTCACGTGGTGTACATGTGACATTGCTATTTGCCTTATATACCTAACGTCCATAGAGGTTCGCCATCATTATGTACACTCTCCAGATTTCTGTCTGTTCCCTAGAAGCAAGACGTACATGTCCTTCGGATAATTCTGTTTCTACGCTCCCTGTGCATAGCAGAGTCCCCGGTCGCCTTAGTCCGGAAGCTACCAGATTAGGGTACTTCCAGATTACGTTTTTTTTTTCCCTGGACTTTTAGGTAACAGCAAGGGGGTTACATGCGTAGGATCGAAACTGCGTAGCATCGAAACTGCGTACGATCGAAACTGCGTACGACCGAAACTGCGTACGACCGAAACTGCGTACGATCGAAACTGCGTACGATCGAAACTGCGTACGATCGAAACTGCGTACGATCGAAACTAAAACCGGCGTAGGATCGAAAACAGATAAGGTCTTATGATCGAACAATAAAAAAACAATTATTTTATAATCACAGAATATTAAGTAATAGTATTTTTTTGAAGTTATATAGGGAAAAATCGGAGTAGGATCAAAACTGTATACGACCGAAACTGCGTAGCGTCGAAACTGCGTAGGATCGAAACTGCGTACGGTCGAAACTGCGTAGCGTCGAAACTGCGTACGATCGAAACTGCGTAGCGTCGAAACTGCGTACGATCGAAACTGCGTAGGATCGAAACTGCGTACGATCGAAACTGCGTACGGTCGAAACTGCGTACGATCGAAAGTGCATAGATACGAAACTGAGAAATAAAATAGTGACAAATATAATTAAATAATCATACAGGGGTGTACCCAGGAAGTTTTTCTTGGGGGACTATGACTTATTCAGGAGGACCAAAAAAGCTAAGTCTTGTCTCAGCAGGGAGAAAGGAGAATCCTCCCCCCAAAAGCCACTACTTCTGATCAAGTTGGCAAATTCCTTGTTCAGAAGATTGCCGTTAAGTTCAATTGACTTAGCTTAACATTTTCTTAGTTACCTAGTTGCTGTGAATTGTCACTTCTTTTATAGACTTTGCAGGTGGCACAATCGAAGGTTCATGTAATTAGTTCAAGTTTTTGCTAGTTTGGGCTTCGTCCCAAATTTACTAACTTCCAGGGTTGTTTTGTTTAAAACAAAATATTTAAAACAAATGATTAAAACTTTTTTTTAACAATTGATTTTGTTTAAAACAAATTTTGTTTATGTTTTAAACATTTTGTTTTAAACACGTTTATTTTGAAGACTTGTCTTAAACATATGTTTATTTGCATTTTATTTTATGTTCGTAAAAAAAAGAAATCTTCCAGAGCAAGAGAACTGTCCAAAAGTGCTCCCCAATCAGAAGACTATTTTCTTCCCATGTGAATGGTTTGATTTCTCGTGGCTACAGCAGGTCAATGTGGTGATCTACAATTTATTTTGTCTCTTTTCCCCCTTATTTTTAACGTATATTGTATTGTTTAAATGCTTCTCAGTTAACTTGCGAGAAAGTGTCGTAGTCGAAGGTTGGACTACTTATAGAACTGATATTAAAAAATAAATAAAATAATTATCACGGAAACAAACTGTTGTGTTGTATTCATTGCGACGTTGAGGTTCTGAAATTAAAATATCGCAAGCATTCGTTTGTACAGTACATGTTAGTTCTGTCTCCGTACAACATGGAATCGTTTAACATGGATTATGCGTGAAGAAAAGAAGGACATGATTTGATACAAATTTATTAGAGTAACTCAAACTCAATCAGGTAAGTAAATGATCAAACGAGTTTGTCACAAAACGTGTAAGAAAGAAATGGGTGGTTTAGTTCCAAGAACGAAAATCATTATAAAAAATGCAATGCTTGGTAAAAATGGAAACCCAAACAAATGGTAAAAATGTTGATCCGAAAATTGCTTCTGATGAATCTAACGTCAGTGGTGTGGCTGAGATGCAACTGGAAACTTCAGGTAACAACTAATTTTGTATCAACAATATCTTTTTCATTATATTATGAAAATTTTATTTCGTACCTCTTCCCCACCACAGTTCTAAATTTTCTTTGAAACTTTACAACTTGGCATAGCTTGTATGAAGAGACCAGGTGAGAAACGCAAGGTATGGCAGTCGATCACGTAACTAACCAAGTGTGATACTTATTATAACGTTAGTGCTGAACGTCAAGGTCTGGGACAATTTGATCTCAATTTGTTTGTTTGTATGTATGTACCACGCTACAGGGTGCAATATTCAGTCTTTTAACATTAATTTTTGAGGATAGAGACACGAGGCGTCGGAATTTGCTGTATAGATTTTGACTGCGATCCCACGTAAATTAGTGGGTCAGATCCCACTTTAAACAAAAAGCCCTGTCTAATATAGCCTTGCTACTGATGCAAGATGTAATCAATCAAACTAAACAAACTAATTTTATATGTTTCGAACAAACTTGGGTTGCAGGATAAATTTGGCTTCAACTCAACATTTAGAGCACAAGGGACCCAAGTTCATTTTCAGAAAGGTTCACTTTTGCTCAGCAAACGTAATATCTTCGTAGCATAGGGTATGAAATAAATGAAACAAAAACCACGGGAAAGCGTGTGGACTAGAGTTTCATAGGACAACCGCTAGACAAGGGCGTTAACGGAATGGGGAGGAGAGCTAATTTTCCCTTCCCCCTCCTGGCTCATACATTTAAGATATTAACATTATACTTGTATTGTGTATGTTGCAGCGTTGGAATGATTAACAAGTCAAGCTCCGAATGTCATAGTCAATGATGCATAATTACGTTACATAAATGCAGAATGTGTCGAAAAGAATACATCGACGTAAAATGTCATATTTTCACAACCACGAATCCGAGATGAAAGAAAGAAAAACTACCTGAAAAAAAGGAATCTAGAATTTTGTATGATTGCCGCTAGATAGGGGCGTTCGTTTAGAAATCATCCGCCTTCTACCCTGAATTTCAGATTTTTGAGGCAGTAATGCAGATTTAGAAACATTTTGCTTAGCAAAGTCCAACATTTAAAAATTGAAGTCCTTGCACCGAATAAATACGGATTTTGATCATTGGCCGTAAGGAGCTATAGGCCTATATTGCTTTCTTGTATAATTTTTTTACCCAAGGATTTCAAAGGTGGCTCTACT
Organism: Thermobia domestica; assembly: GCF_964235325.1. Classification (NCBI taxonomy): domain Eukaryota; kingdom Metazoa; phylum Arthropoda; class Insecta; order Zygentoma; family Lepismatidae; genus Thermobia; species Thermobia domestica. Next base: position 84,763,406 of record NC_137458.1, on the reverse strand, counting down.
TTCGAGTTTCGGGCCTGCTTAAAATTCAGGAAATTGGACCTAAGCAACTTCCCAGTTTTAATCATCTGTATGTTCTTCGTATTTATTCGGTGTAATTACCTCAGGCTTATTCTGTTGGACTTTGCTTATCAAAAGATTTCTAAAACTGTCTTACCGTCCCCAAAATCTGAAATGCAGGGTGCGGATGAGGGGGGTTGCCCTCCTGTTCCACTGACGCCCTTACTAGCGGCTGTCATATGAAACTATCCCACGCCTTTTCGCATGGTTTTAGTTACATTTGTTTTGGATTCTCGACTGCGAAGTATTATTTTTTGAAATAGAATTCATTTGCTGAGGAAAACTGAAGTTTATTGAAAATGGATTTGGATCTATTGTACTCTGAACGCCCCAAATATTACCTTTCGTCAATAAATTTTTGACTCAAAAAACAACCAATTACATAGACTTGCAGAAAATATAAAGTTAGCACAATATGAAGTGTGCTCCAAACATTACTTTTCGAAAACGTTGCCCTATTATTATAAAATAATTTTATTAGCACCAGTGTTATGAAGTAGTAATCAAATTTTGCAACAAAAATCTCACCCGCGAGAGGCATAACTACAAAACTTTTAGAAGCGGTAACTCGAAATGATTTTCTTTATGGTTAAAATAACCGCACAACAGCATTTCTGGTAAAATTCTAGCCCTCATGTAACATGACACCATTTGCATTTGAAATTTCGAATACTAAGCACAGATGTTCGCCATGATGCTTGATAGCACCATCTGATGTGTCAGACCACTTCCAAGATTCATCATTCTCCCTCAACCCGTTGTCAACGCACAAGGATGGTGAGGACTTTTGTTTTGCCATGTATATTGATAGATTGTGTGAAACCTCTATAGTTGGTAAATTTTAAAATCTACCTTAAAAGCTTACTATATCCAAGAAAATACTTACTGTATGAGAGTCACTGGCAAGAGGGTGTAATAAAAGGGGTCGTTATATGAAATAAGTTGAAAATTACTAATCTATACGGAAATGTTCTGTACCCAACACTGTGTAGTCTTAAAGAGAATAAAATAAATGAAAAGATCGGTTGAAAGAGCAAAAAGTCTTAATAAATACGTGATTACACGATTTTGAAATATGTTTAAAATAATATTTTAAACTGTTCAAAATGTTTAAAACATGTACTTAGTAGATATGTCTAGATTTCTCGTAGACAATAGATTTTATTGCCCCCTTAATTGCTTTATTACCTAACGACTTTCGATGTCAATATGGCCGTGTCGGCCTTGGGGAGGTTTTAGGGGGAGGTGGTTTTATTACCCTGTTTGTTAGGTGGTTAGACGGGTTCCTGGAAAAGGTTGAGTGTTAGGAGGGATGGAGTAGTTTCTAGAAAAGAGGTTGAAGGACGTGATTTTGATAGGGTTGTTTCTAACAGCTATGCTATGATCAAATTAATTATTCTTTTATTTGTATTTCTTAATAAATTAATTGGAACAATTGTATTGGATCGCTTGCTAAGCAAGCAAGCTCCTTATTTATTGGATTGTATGCTAAAGCATACTCTGCTTATTTATTGGATCGTTTGCTGTGCAAACTCCTTATTTATTGGATCGTATGCTAAAGCATACTCCATAGAACAATCTCTGATTGTGATTATATTAATTAATTCTCTTAATAAATTAATTGGAACAATTTGTATTGGATTGCTTGCTCTGCAAGCTCCTTATTTATTGGATCGCTTCATTAGAAGCTTATTATAAAAATATTATGTTCGAACAATATGTGAGCATACTAGAAACGCTCGTTGTTAAATTTGATTGTGATTATATTAATTAATTTGACCATTTGCATTCATATTAAAATGGTGGAGGGAATAAACTTTATTCATGCGGGACTTTTTAATTTGACGAATCGTATGCATAGCATACTCGGTGAGCATACTAGAAATTTCGTGTATAGAATATGTATAGTGCGGTATGATAAGCATTGCTGGTACATATACAGAGCGTGGTTCTTGTACGTTTTTCGCTGCTGAACTTAAGACATGAACTGAACTTTTTGCGCGCTTTTGGAAACTGGTTGGGCAAGAGGGAAAGATGGCGTTGTCGGGTAACAGGTGCGTGTTAAAACATGAAGACAAATACAAAGGAAAACCGACGACACGTTTAGTATACATCACAGAGTGCCGACAGCGTAATAAAAACAAGTTTGGCGCCAGGGTAGGTGAACACAAGACATTGTCGGCGAAGAATACAAAGAAGATTGAGGTTGTGGTAGGTAAACATGTTGAATCATGCCCCTATGCTAATTGGTAATAGAAAAGAAGTTTTGCGTGGCGAATGATGAACACGTGATTGCCTTGTGGCTATGAAAATACTTTAAATACGAGTCATAGCGGAAAATATATATAGAGACACCATGCATCTCTTTGAGAAAGAAGAACGCTACGAGGTTAACACCGAAGCAATATCCGATGCTGAAACAGAAATATACGAATCATCGTCAGATGAAGAATATGATTTTGATGCAATAGATTCACCAGTGCTAACAACAGTTTCACCAACACCACCGTCATCACCAGCAGTATTATCAAGAACATCACGATTTTGGGGTTTAGATTGCTGTTGTAATAGTCAAAAGGTGGACCGTGAATGTATAAAGAAGGCTATTGAAAAATGGGATTTCAACGATACATTAATATGCGATGGATGTAGAGAAGGATCCCCTCATGATTTTGCGCATGATTGTATGAATGTACACCCAGAGTCATTGGAAACCCGTGCATGGAGTATTATTGCAAGTCCTAGTGTTGAAGAAGATGTGTTTTACTTGTATGCAAACACCCATATTATTGGAATATTAACAAGAGAAAAATTCTATGAAACGTATGTGGAATTATTAAGTGATACAGACTATCTTCCGGAATTACTGGACATTTTCATAAGAAAAGACAAACGGAAAGCGAATATTTCAGATTGAAAAAATGTATTCGAATAGAGTTAGTGTTTCATGTGTGTTATGCAGTGATGAAAACATTAATGTGAACTGTGTATTAAAAACTATAAAAGTATACTTACGTAACACCAATCCAATTGAATGCATGGAATGCAAGTTAAATCTTCCTCATGATTGTACTCATCTTCATAATACTGGAACATTTGCAACGAAGTACTTATCTCTTGATAAAACTCTTAGTGAACTTTTTGAAGTTTTTGAACAAGAACATAGTGAAATCTCATTTATATGGTTTATGCGTAAAATTTGTGATCTTTTAAAAAATACAGAATTTGTTGGACAGATTATTCCGTTTTTCATTTATCACACAAATGAAATTTCACCATGTGTAAATCAATATATTATCGATATTCAAGGTTTTAAAATGTCTGATAATGAATTTATCATTCGTGAGTTTTGTTTAACTGCATGCGATGATACAGTAAATTTCCATTGCTTGGTAAAATCACCAATAGATTATAATTTATTATCATTAGGATGTCAAAAACAAATTGATTGGTTAACTTTAAATTTACATGGTTTGAAATGGAATAGCAAAACTGGATATACTGTATCATGCATACGAAACCTTGTATATCAATTATGTTCAAAGAATTCATCCTTTTATTGTAAAGGTTTAGAGAAATCTCTTTGGATTAAAAGAATATTTGCATTAGATAATGTCATTGATTTAGAAACAAAACATTGTCCACCATTAAGTGAATTATGTGGAAACACATTTAATGATTATTGTAATTTTCATACAAATATTGTAAAGAAATCAGGATGTGCATATCGTAATGCACATCAGTTGAATTATTGGTGGAAATATGAAAGATCAACAGCATTAACTAATGCATTATCAAGATTGTAATGTTTTTCTTAGGAATTGTAAATAAAATGCAGGGATGTAAGTTTAAAAAAAATTTATTGAAAATTTAAGAAAAAAAAATTGTATATATGATAAAAAAATAAAAAAATTGTAAACATATAATAAGAAAAAAAATAAAAAAATAAAAAAAAATTATTTCTGTTTTCTTTTTTTAAAAAATTTGTTCACATGTTTATAAACGATATCATCATTCTTTTTCAAATTTTTCTTGTTAAACATTTTTAAACACTTTTGAAATGATTGAGTGCGGATAATATGATGCAAAAAGAACAACACAAAATACCCGCACAACACAGAATTATCATGTTGATATTGATGATTATTCGTAAAGTACATTTTAGTATTTTTCGACAAAAAGTTTTTTATTTCTTTGGGAATGTCCATAGCAAGACTGTCAAAGTAGTACCCATGTTTTTTCTTATTGATGTACACTGCGACCCAGTGGGAACCAGCAGAATCAGATGTATCAAGATTAATCACAAGTGCAGCAGGAGGTTCTACCGTTACAGGAAGTCTGTCAATAGGGTAAATTCCAGTAACACTTGCACCAGTCACTTTATCACTTAGTAACACTTTTAACAATTCGTCACTATACATGATGAAGATTATTATTTTTAATTGTAGTAGGTATGTAACTATCACTGTTATTCACATGTAAGACATAGTCATACACTTTTACATATTCACTATACAGTAATGCTTCATGAACACTGCACCTATATTGTCCGAAACGATGCTTATTATGTGCACACCGATGAACGTGAAAACTTAATGCAGTATACTTTGGACAGTTTATTTCTTCTAAATTTGTAACTTCTCTTTGAAGAATTTCTTGAAGAAAACACTTTCTATTTATTCCGTAGGTGTATATTGTTGTAGTATTTGAACAATATGATTGAAGTATTTCCTTAAGATGGGAATATTCTACATCGCCTTCGTGCCAGGTAATGCCATACACATTCTCACCTAGATATTTGTTTGTACTTACGATCGGCTCAGCTAACTTATTTAAAGGAAATGGTGGTTTAAAAATCCAATTTTGGAAAAAGGGAACGTCAGGATTTACAATGGCTAATTCTTTTACAATAAAGTCATCTTCGTTATCATGATACGCCGAGAAGTGTACAACAACCCTCATCCTACTCAACTGAATAAATTAGAAGGTGTTATCAGTATAAATATTTCTATCTTTGTCTACTTGTGCTAAGGAGTCGAATTGCGCGTACACAATGCATGTAACAGGTTCAGTTAAAGTTTCTGAAAATGATACTTTTAAATTTACAGGGGAATCGCGTACCACATCCCACGTGTTGTCGTCTAAAGTTCCTGTTGGAGATAGAATAAAAGCATACAGAGCATATCCGTTTGGATACTCATCAAGAGTAACAGTATGTGAATAATTTTGATAATATATACCAGTACCTGAAATCAAAGTATAGTAACTTAGAAGGTATAAATTGTTATTAAAATCAGGAGTGAGGGGGTTGGGAGGAAATGATTTTGACCCGACTTGTAATTGCAGTTTGTTAACGTTAAAGTTTCGAAATTCAAAGGGATTAAGATGTGATTTCCCATTGAAGGCTGTGTTGGAGATGAAACCAATAACCAGGCCTTTAGGAACATTACCCAGGAAAAGATTATCAATGTTGTAAGACTTTACTTGTGCAGGTATAGTATAAGATCTTGTCTCCACTCTCGTCAGAGGTAACTTGGCCGTTTCCGAACCCATTCGTGTATTTAATTGCATAGCTAAATCTGCAGCTACATCAATACGTCGTACATGAAGAATAACTTCCTCAAGTGCAACTTTATAACTTGTATTTTCAGGGGACATTAAGCAAAAATTATCTTTACTACGATGTAGTTTTACACGTAAACTTACTTTGTTAGGAAGCATACGATCTAAACTTACAATATCAGTATGAAGACGTCCATACATTTCAAAAGATTTACTATTTTTCACCTTATTAGCACGTTTTTGAAAACCAGCATTTGTATTATCTAATTTATTAAAATTTTTTGCAGTATCTTTATGCCACAACCCACATGCTAAATGTGTTTGAGAAGCATCATAAGAATAATTTAATAATGTTTCAATGTATGCACGATAAGGATAAGATCCTGATGAGGAACTAATTAATTTATCATTTAACGAAATATCAATTTGACTAAATAAAGAATGTAAGAAATTATTTACTGGTGCAACAGTATCATCATTAGCTAAAGTTGTACCATCAGCTTTAGTAATTTTACAACGTACATAAAGATATAGATATGCAGGATGAATAAATTCCCCTGTTTCTCCTGGAATAACAAATTCAATAGGTCCTTCTGAGGTTAATGTGGAAATAGGACGATATTCAGCATTTGTAGTTGCTTCAATAGCTGTTTGTGTCATTGGTATAGAAAAGAAATCAAATTCATTGGTACAACATTCAAAACTACTTGAATTTAGGAGCGCCATTATGAAAAGATGTCGTGTATATGTTTACGTTTTGTTGGTGGTCCAAACTTTACAATTGCAGGAGCTTTCCTCTTGCGTGACCGTCTCTTGCCGTTACCAGTTAGCAACTGCCCAACTTTATTAATTGCTTTTGTCTTTAAACTATTACCAGCTTCTTTTACACGCGCACGAACAGATTCTTTAAATGGTCGATTTTCTAATACATCACCCGCAACTTGCATACCGGTTTGTAATGCTTGACGTCCTACAGTTTTTGCACCTTGTTTAAGAAATGGTAAAGCAAAACGAAATAATCCTTTAAAGAAACTACCTATACCATGTCCCCTTTGATATACAGGTCCTGAAAAATATGGTATTCCACGTCCACGGTGATAAGTAACACGTCTTGCTCTCATCTTTTTCCTATAATTATTATTTAGCAGATGCAGGAGAGCGTTTAAAATGTAGTGTTACGGTCAGTGTCCCAGAACGAAATGGCAAATTTCGCCCTGCATGATCTTTTAATAGTATTTCAATTGTGTTAAAACAAAATTTTGCAAGTGGCATATAATGAATATCTTCAAAGGTAATTGTTTGAACTTTTCCGTATTTAATATCAGAGATTGTTGCTATACGTAATAATGGTGCTTTTGTATCACCTAAAAATTGATATTGTATAATATCTGTATAAATAAAAATTTGATGTGGATATCCGATATCTACATATGGTTGTTTGAATCCACGAGATTCTTTAACAAGATCTGATTTTTCAGAAAAACCTAATTGTAAAGCTAATGTAGGCGACAATGTAACTGATTCTACACGTTCATCACATTCAACATGCACAACATTTGAAAAACTAAATTTTATAAAACTTGATATTACGTTTAATTCCTCTAGTAAATGATGAATGGATGGATAATATCCAACAAGAATTTTACTTTTCATAGGTTCTGCATTTTTAAATTTGTACCATATAACATTTTCACCATCGGTAACATTATAACATGTTAATGGAATATGTACTTCACTTAATCCTACATACCAATCGGATTCTGATAAACGAATATTATTTTTTAATTGATTAATAAAATGTGTTGGACTATTTGTAGGATATACATCTGCACTAGCATTTGAAACTAGTGTAATGTAAAAACTATCATCAATACTTTCAGAAATCATTTTCGTTTAAAGTGAAGTGTTAGGTTTGAAGTTCCAAAACGAAATGGTAATTTTAACCCGTGTTCATCTTTTAAGTTTACTTCTATCGTATCAAAATATTTCTTTTCAACTTTAACATAATGTGGTGAGTGAAACACAAAAGATTTTACATGACCGTGTTGTACATTATATACACTAAGTTTTCGAACTAATGGTCCTATATTTTGTTGTTGTTTTACAATATCAATGCAAACATTAATTGTATTGGGAATATTATAATCTAAATCACATGGAAATTTTCCACGTGCTAATATTAAATCAACATTTCTAACTTTTGTGTATACAACTTTTTTAACATCATGCGTATTTTCATTAATAAATCCGAAAATGTGTTGTAATCCTGGTGTAACACCAATCATACATTGATCTTCTAATTTCAAAGAATGTTTAATAACAATTTGATTTTTATTTTTTAAATAGTGTAACATACGAGCATTTTCAGGAATTAATTGTAGAATAGATTCAATTGATGAATAATATCCAGGTGTTATTGGAACATGGTGGCGTTCAACTTTACCATCGATAACACTAGTAATTATAATTTCTTCATTTTCACCAACATTGTAAAAACTCCACGGAATATTAATTTGTGTTAATGCAACACCCCATTCCCCATCACGTAAATCAATAGGTTGTGCCAATTTAACTCGAAATGATGATGTTGTATTATTATCAAAAAGATTGCTACTTGCATTTGAAGGAAGAGTAACGTAAAAGTCGTGTGTAAAGTTCGAATTCATTTTGCAGACTGAATAGAATCTGATCTAATCCACGAATTCATACTTGATGGATATCCTAACCATTTTACATACATCCACCCATTTTTACGTTTCAATACTTTTTCAATAAGATATGTTTTCTTTGAATTTATAATTACTTTTTGTAATTCTTCTGCATAAAATATTCCTTTAATTTCTTCACCGTTCCAATCTTTTAATTTGTAAGTGACAGGATCTGACTTTATACATTTGTCAACAATAAATATTTCTTGTGACCATTTAGGTAAATATCCTTTTTCTAATTTATGTTTATACTTACTAACACGAACATAATCACCCGAACTAAATTTACAAGTTATATTTTTCTTATTCTTTTTATTTCCGTATAATGTTTCCCACACTTGATTCACATTGGAATCATTTACTTGTGCAGGTGCCATTTTAATACTTGAATGGTATGAATGATTATAATTTTTTACAATTTGATCTAATATATTAATATAACGATAAGTATTCTTTGCAGTAAAATAACGATACAATCTTTCTTTTAATGTACGTATAAAGCGTTCTGCTAACGCACACTTAATTTCGGAATGAACACTATAATGATTAATTTCATATTCTTTAAACAATTGTTTTACATGCCGATTATAAAATTCACCACCTAAATCTGTTTGTACGTTAAACACAGGTAACTTGAAATTTTTAAAAATTTTTGTTATTGCTTTTACCATTTCAGGACCTTTCTTTGTTTTTAACGGAACACAATATGCATAACGTGAAAAAATGTCAATACAACATAATATATATTTATAATTATTATTATACTTTGCAATATTTTGCATATCTGCTAAATCCATTTGTAATGTTTCATTTGGTGCACTAACATAATACTTTTTACGTTCAAAAACTTTACGAGCTGGTGCATGTAATGTATAAGCATCTTGAGAAGCTAACCATTTTTTAATTTTCTTTTTAGATAACTTTGTTTTGCGTTGTAATGTTTGTATACTTGATAAAGAATCAGGATTTGAATAATCATAATATATTTTTGATAATTTTGTCATTTTACATACTATATTCTTTCCAATGTTTAAATAAATTAGCTACTACTGCAGGACTAGGAGATTTTCTTACTTTACGAATACGTTGTCTACTACTACTACTACTACTTTTCACTTTTGATGCTGGCGTGCTAATAGGTGTACCAATAAATTCTTTAGGAACATTAAGATCTTCTAATAAATTTTTAAATTCATGAATACCTATAGGATTTCTTGAATATTTTCTTGTACGAACAACATCATTTACTAAATCTATAATATTTGAACCTGGTATTGTTTTTTCATGAATACGTACTGTACCAGACTTATCCCACTGAATTTTATTACAACTTGTCAACTGTTTTAATAATAGATCTGTTTTCCTACGAAGTGTTTTCGGTACTGATTGTAAAATGTCTGATACAAATGGTAAAATAGAAGTATTGCTATCTTGTTTGGAAGTTGTTGATGATGATGATTTTTCTTCTTCTTGAATGATAGGTAAAGTAATAGGTTTATGTGAAGAAGATGTATACTGTAAATAACGATGCAAAGCTTGTTGATATAATTTCCACTTTTGTTGTACACTAAGATCACAACGTTTTAAGATGTTATTCATTTCTTCATCTAAACGTGACTGATGTGAATCTATGGATTTAAGATTCGATTGAATTTCATGTACAGCATTTTCAGGAACTAAAATCATTTTACGTAATTCTGACATACTTAACGACTAAAAATACTGCTTCCCACTGCTGCAAGAAGTGGTCCCAAGATTAACGGTAAAAGAGCACCACCTTTCTGTAGTAACAACTTTTTCTTTTTATTCAATGCAGTACGTTGCTGAGATAGAGCACGTAAGATCTTTTTATGTCTACGTAAACGTTGCTTCTGACGAGAATTTAAAGGGATGTTTCCTTTTATTGTGTTCTTAGCTACTTGAGATATTGTTCTTATTAAATCCCCTGAAGCATTTTGTAAAATTTGTTTTCGTTTCGTATTCTTGCATTTGCACAGCGCACGGAGCGTGCTGTAGTGTTGTTTCACCTTCAACATCTTGATGCAGACTAAACAAAAATTTCTGTATGCATGTCTTTTACGTTAGCGTACACATACATGATTTCATTCGGAAAAATATTTGTACGTATTCGCAATGCATCGTTTGTTTTTTGTGTCAAGTCAAATAATAAATAAGTGTGAGGCTCTCGTGTTACTTCTTCGAACACACTCACGACTTCTTTACTATACCGAGGCATAATTTGCCTTGCTAAATATTGTATTTGTAATTTATCACGTGGATTTTTAAATACTATAATATAATGTGCATTTAAACTAATATCACGTGCATGTTTTCCTTTTGGAAATAAATTTTGAATAATAAATATTACAGTTAACTTTTTGTGATGTGCATACTTTGTAAATAAATTAGCAACATCACCATTAGTTTCTGACATTAAATCATCAAGTATTAATAATGAATTTTCTTTGATTTCAAAATTATTCATGTCAGGTATTCCCTCTACAAAACGTATTTTTGCATTTGCATCTAATTTTGGTATTACTGCACCATAACACCAAACAATATCATTAAACTTTATACTAAACATTTGATCATGTTCATTAAGTAAACGATTTACAAAACAAGTTTTACCAGCCCTTGAAGGACCAGCGATTAAAATAGTAGAGGGATGTTGAAACTTTAACATCTTGTAATCAAATGAATGCATACAATAGAGACTCTGCTTTATATACACACTCACACTCACACATTGAATTTTAATATTTTCACAATCATTGATTGTTCGGAGTATACATAGTAATGAAATGGATAAAAAAAATCACTGGGATATAAGATTAAAGCTGAAGTGACTAGTTTATACATTGTTTGCACAGCAAACGAAAATATAAAAAGAATAAAATAAATTAGGAATAAATTAAATAAATTAGGAATAAATTAAATAAATTAGGAATAAATTAAGAATAAATTAAAAAATAAATATTTTTACAATCGATGATGGTTCGGGGTTTCATTACACGAAAGAGACATTCATACAAGTCACATTCACTCATTCGTGGGCCTATAACCGTAAGGTACACTTGCACGTTTTCGTATTGGTTCATCGTCGGTTATGTCAGGTTCGTCAATCCGTTTTCGTTTTTTGTTGACCTCACGGTGTGTCTTTGTCTCTCTACAGCTAAAGATACGGAACCCCGGTCTACGAACGATGCTATTTGGGTTTTCTATTACTGTGGACTCTAATTGTCCAGACACTAATTTATAGAAACTCTCAAAGTTAATTTTCTGAGAGGTCCTATCATTTAGTGTTATCCCCCTAATTTTGTATATATGCCGAACATCCCCTTGGGCATTTGTTAGCCGCATAGCATAATTTTTACAGCCAAGACCAATAAAGGTTGTAAACTCCCAACCTTCAGGAATTTCATTCGTTAGATCACCCAAATAGTTTCCGAGCGGTAACAAGGGTTCCTCATCTTTTTTCTGTAAGTACATGATACTGTCAGTGTCACAGTAGATTACTCTGTCAGGTCCTACAGTCGTCAGTAGTTCGTAAAGTCTAAGTCTAGCCCACGAAGTAATAAATGCGGCTAGTATCACATTGGAAAACTCCAACGGAACGTTTTCATTTTCAATGTCTCTGTACGTGAGAATGAGATGGTCATCATCAATTGGCACCACACTTTGAATTTCATACCTTGCCGTAGTTAAATACCTAAGAAAGGTAACCTCATCACTAACGATTATACTCTGCGACATGTCTGTGCGTTGCCCCCACTTACCATACAATGAATTGAGGTATAGCTTTGCACATTGCCTCAATCCCGGGTTCATCCTAATATTGTCATAATTTAATCGTATGCCTTCATGGGCATAATATTCATCGATATATTTTTGTTTGTCTTCTTCAGTGGTACAGTAAGCAGGAAAACCAGAGGCTTCCTGCTTCATCTGAAGGAAGGAATTCACGTAGGTCCCGAACAGCCCTCCTGAATTCCCCTCTTCAGGATCTAAAAGTTCAAATTCCCATATCTCATGTATATCGATTATTTTGTAACCTTTTTTAAGAGCAAGGTGTAACTCTGGTGTACAAAATGTTCCTGTGAGAGCACACTCAGCATCGCTATGGGTACATTCGTTAGTGTTTTCTTCTTCCATGCATGTGCGGCAGAGGCCGAAAAGTAATCGATCTCCCGCAACGTATGGTAAGATCGGAAAGTAGAGGTCCTTTGGAGGGACGATTGTGCATTTGACTACACCGTGAATACTTTCCACATCTGGAAAGTCCGGTCCCGTGTGAATCTTAGGTGATTTAACCGGCATAGGTTTACGTGCCATCACCCACGGGTATAACGATGTTACATCGGCGTAGGAAATTCGCTCATCACTCGCACAATTGACGTAGGAACGAAAGACCTCCGTGCGACCACCGTTGTAACAGTTCTTAGGAATAAGAAAATCAGGTAGATTAGTACAACGTTCTTGAACAAACTTTTGCACTTCCTTATCCATCTTTACCTTATTGTCCCAAGAACATTCCCATATTTCGTATAGGTTTACACCGATACTTTTCAGGTACCTACGGCGGCGCATGGTTTGCTCATATCGTTTCTCCATCGTATTGTACGAGTCCTGGGCATCGTGCAAAACCGCGTCACGGTTAAAGGGGAAGCAAAGGCGGCAGGCATGGAAATAACACCCGTAAAAGTCGAAGGCAGCGTTGAGTCCTTCGTGCCATCCATCGACCTTGTACCTACCAATATACTTTTCCCCACCTCTCCTAGCATGCTGGATTTCTATCCCTAATTGGTCTTCCATATACATAAGCCATTGCATAGCTTTTGTACTATACTTGGTCTTATGATGAAATCCCAACGCGGGAATGATAGGAATAGTATTCTCCGGTAAGTGCAAGGTACGATATGTCCGCATTGCAAGACTTGCAATGGTAGATGATGTTATGAAACATTGCAAACCCTCCGTTTTCTCTTCGATGATAGCGCTAAACTTAATGACCGCTTCTGTTAGAATTCTAACATCATTCTCACAATAAGCCAACATATCCCTCTGCAGGTTAAACTCCTCGCCACTTTCCGCACGTTCTTGGTGCCAGGCTTCCAGTTGTTTTCTTTCTTCTGTGCTTCGCCCTTCAGGGTCATAGTACTCAATCGGAGGGTAGGGACCAACATAATTTTGATTTTCTTCAGTATTGAATAAATATGGGAAATCTCCCTTCTTTAAATTTTGACTAAGGCCTAACGTTTTTGGTAATTTGGATAATTTGACGCCAATATAAAGGTAAGAGTCGCGGAAAAAGATACGATTACCTATACTGATATTAAAAATCTTTTGACCCTGAATAAGGACACTAGGTACAATATGCTGGTCTTCTATTAGAGTTCTAAGACAGAAGAGACCATCGTAGCGACTACCATTATGGGCGATTGCCACGATTTTCTGAAAGACAGGACGCTCTACTAACACATGGTTAATAAAAGCCGTCATTGTCTTAAAAGAAAACGAACGATTTCCAACATTGTCACCACACGTTTTACAAGGCTCATCGATACCTTTTCTTATACAGGCGTGACAAACATGACGACAGCACACCAGTACAACTTCGTGTTCCCTTTCACCGCGATCATTCGGTGCCTTCAACATCGTCTCTACATCATAGGTGATGTACATAAACCTTTTCGTATGAAGAGGTCGCTGTCTCTGAACAAAACATGTATGGTTTGTATCAACATAGGCTCGGCACGTTGAACAAAAATGTTCACCACACATGTGATCAGATTTTCGACTTCTCTTATCAAAGATGACGCCACAATTGATGCAGAGCTTTACATTATCACATACAGATCTAGCCGATTTATTACATGTCAGATGGTTATTAAAGCATTCACCTTCAGCAAACTCTCTATTGCATGCATTGCATTTAATTTTGTTTGCAGTATAGTCCCGTTCGTGAGTATGTTCGCAAAAAGTACAACGAGTTTTACACTTGTGTGCACGTGACCTTTCATCATAAGCTTCCAAACAATAATAACAATACTTCCGTGCCTTGAGGAAAGTTCTAATGTTACGAATAGGTTCGAAATGACCAATAGTGTTACCTCTTCGATAAAGGATAAAAATCTTATTTTCTGCCGGTTCTCCCGGGTAACGTACTATATATTCCCGGTTATTCTTTTCATGCTCCTCATAAACTACGATTTGATATTCCCCTTTCAAATATGCTTGAAAGAGGATCAGATCGGAAAAGTCACAACCTTGCTTACTTTCAACGTTAACCCCTGCCATCTCGCAGAGAACTTCTGCTTTAAGAAGCCATGTATCGGAGTTTTCTCTTTTTAAATTATACAAATCATCTTTTGTACCGTGGAGCTTTACTTGACCCCATACTATGGCCATAGGGAGACAGTAAATATTTCTATTTTCAATACGAATTAATCGTTTTTCTAAGTAATCTTGATATTTTGCATATTTGTCAACGGCACTCGTTGCATTTCTTCCCTGGCCGTGCATACTCTCAGCGATATGGAATCGAAACAATAGTTCTTGCCCCAAAAGGAACACTTCATTCGAATTTAATACACGTTCGATTGAAGTGAGGACTGTCCTAGCAGTGAAATTGCCCTTTCTTCTAAACGGAACGTACACTGGTTTGTTGTTGGTACTATTACTACTCTCTATGTATAAGCCAATGTAGTCCGAGGGGCGTGCATTGGAGATCACATGTTCCAACGCAAAATTAACTAAGCTTTCGATATAGGCCTCTGGGTTATTAATGTTCCTTTCATCACCCACAGGTCTGACGGCAATTTCATGTCCCGTAAGATGGAACTTACGAAACCTTTTTCTGCTTTCTCTTACAACTTCGAAATTACTATTTCTTTGATTATCCCCGCCATTATTATTATCACTACCACTACCACCTGTACTACCACTATTAGGACTACTAATAGTACCAGTTGTACTATTGTTGTTGTTTATGTTGCCATGTCCAACCATTGCTGGAACATTGGCATATGACGGGTTAGGCTGAGGAGTAAAAATCATTTGGTCCCCATAGTCATGATTATCCTGTACACAGTATTCAGGTGGATTGTATACAGGATTTTCTCCCTGGACTTGTTGCGTGGGTATAACCACAGCATTGTCCTCGTTTTGAACCAAACTCCTCATTTCTTCAGCTGGTATTTCATCGGAATTTTGAGTGCCAATCCCATTTACTTCATCCAAGAAAGCTAAATCTTCATTTGTTAATTGATATAGATTATTAGGACTCAAGTTATGATTTTCTTGAGCGGGCATGACTATGGTATTATTTGTGGATGGGATTAAGCACGGTTCCGAAACAAAGCGCGTGCCAAAATCAAAAAAGTCCGATAACTCTGTATCTTTTATCCTATCCACCTGACCTTCCCCACATGATAATAAATAAAAGAGTTTTGACTGCGCCGATTCGTAAGTATGACATGTACGGAAAAATCCATACAAAAATAGATCTATTATATCAGCACTGCTTACGCAGTGCTGGAGAAGTAATGTATCATTACCTTCGAAGGCACGAAGGGCGCGTAGGAGTGCATCGCATCTCCCCGAGCCCCGATATCCCAGCCTGTTCAATTCCATGATGGCTTTCCAGGTACTGAAGACCCTCGGGTACTCGTTGAAACCGCGCACCAATTCCTGGAGATAAATTTCATCAACCATATTCAATTCTTCGCTTGGGCAGAAGAAATCCATCTGAAAGAAATAAAACAAAAAAAATCTATTTTGAGTTATCAAGTTGACGATAATATATCACTTGAATATAAAAGAGAGAGAGAAAGCACATTCAATTACTTTCAACCTATAGTTATATTTTAATAATATGTACATAAAAAGCAAACACTTATTTTCAATCTATAGTCAAATAATGATATGTAAATAAAAAGCATTCACTTATTTTCAATCTATAGTCAAATAATGATATGTAAATAAAAAGCATTCACTTATTTTCAATCTATAGTCAAATAATGATATGTAAATAGAAAACAATTTGTTTAATTTATGAAAAAAAAATCAATAAAAATATATTGAGTTGTAAACTATTCTTTTAAAATATCCAAACACAATAAGTCTCTCTCTGTTCATTAATATTGGTTAAATACAGCTCAAATATGTATAATTTCTTTTTTAAAAAAAACAATAAGT
The DNA here is from genome assembly GCF_964235325.1 of Thermobia domestica. NCBI lineage: Eukaryota > Metazoa > Arthropoda > Insecta > Zygentoma > Lepismatidae > Thermobia > Thermobia domestica. Next base: position 84,746,880 of record NC_137458.1, on the reverse strand, counting down.
GAAGAAATACACACCTTTCAAGCCTCAGTTGTTCGTTCACAACACCAGAAATAGAAGAAAAAATGTCGACACTGCGTCGCTGTAAGTCTAAACAAAAATGTTTGGGTGTTCTATTTGTGCTGCTACCACCACTCAAGGTTCGGCAAAGCTTCAATGTCTGGAATACAATAGGCTTGAATCAATTTCTTTATACTTTATTTAATAGTATTAAAACTATATAGTTAATTAATTAAGATGCGCTAAAGCTTGTCCTTGATCTTACACGTACGCTGCCGTGAAAGGAAATGATACCCCCACACGCCAAATTCAAGTTATATCATGTCCTATCATGTATTGCACAATCACTACTACTACTAGTGACATCTAGCGGCAAAAGTCATAATTAAAGATTAGTTGTGCGTTGAAAGTTCCGCAGTGCTGACGCGTGTGCGACAAAGTTCCGTATATTTCTCAGGTGAGTATAGTATATATGTTTTCATTGTGTAATAAACCATAGCACATGCTTGTATATTCTGTTGGTCTTAATATTCTATCAAACTATTGAAGATCAAACGCATATAAGTAAAACTATTGGGTTAAATAAGGAATATAAACCCATGTCTTTCAGTGACAGAACAAGTATTTACTTAAGTGGTGCGGTACCACATCATTTCTGGGATATGAACCCCAGTCTTTCAGGGGGATAACCCCCTCTACTAGTACTGCTGCATACATTTACATTGAAATCCTAGTGCCAAAAAAAAAAGACGGGATAAAACCGAGATCTCTCACTCCAAATCCATATATAAAACAAGTAACGTTCAGTAATGGGAGGCATTACTCTTAAGGACGGGTATACCCCCCTTTTCTCTACGCAAAAAAGAGTGCATTCAGTAATTAAAAGTTATGAGGGGGAATTCAGTCCGGGCATAGTGTCCCCTCTTCTCCACGCAACAGAGCGCGTTCACTATTTGGAAAAAGTTATGAGGGGAAATTCACTCCGGGTATAGCCCCCCTCTTCCTCCACGCAAAAGACCGCGTTCACACTGCATTGGATTCTCTTTCTGCAACCCCTAACAAAATATTTCGTATTTCATTTCATTTTACAAAACCAATATTCATTTTTCTCACTCATTACCTTGCTTAATATAGAGTTAGTATGTACAAAAACCATGTGACTACCATATGATTAAGATTCTGAATACTGTATCACATGTTTAAATACGCAAGTTCATATTTTATATATTTTTCAAATATATTCCCAAGACTTATTCAGAAATAAAAGAACATCTAGCTTAAATTTCTCTCACTTAATTACATTCTTTCATTTGTCATGTCTTGGAAAAGAACCGTTTGAGTATTCACTACGTTTCGTGATAAACAAGCTATTCTAACACGAATTCAAAGGGAAAAATGAATCAATGAACGTAGTTCTTTTCTTTCGAGTCTAACTGTGGGAAAGAAAAGTCTACACATTTACGTAAAAAATTGCAATATTCACATGTATCTTGGAAATTGCATCCACTACAACTAAGAACTCTTTATATAAGTACATTTTTCAGTGTGAAAACACATTAAAACACTTTTTCGCGGATCTAAACACTTTTTGTTCACTTCTGAACACTTTGTGAATACATCTGTACACTTAATACTGACTGATTTTCTAAATATTGGGGATACAAGCAAACAAATGTCTATCTTTTCTGTTGAACTTAATTATTTTACACTAAACAATATATTTTGAACATTATCTGTAGTAAATATTGAATATGTATCTGTTCTAAAAGTGTTCTTTATGTGTAAATTGCTTATTTTCCGAATAGACATCCCAATATGAATACAGATTCATGACAAATCATTCAAACACAATGTATTTATATAAAATCTACCATCAAAAATATTGGACAGTACGCAATTCTGTTTAATCACAATTTCAGTTATAAAGATTCAAAGAAATTGCACACTTGATTTTTGCCGTAAAGTCCGTCAGTGGCGGGTCTTAAGGGATGTCACCATGCATTTCTAAAACTATAAAGTATCTCATTGACGGATCTTAAGGGACATCACCACGCATTTCTAAAACTATAAGTCCAACCGTCATTGGCGGTTCTTAAGGGACGTCACCACGCATTTCTAAAACTATAAAGTCCGTCAGTGGCGGGTCTTAACGGATGTCACCACGCATTTATAAAACTATAAGTCCAACCGTCATTGGCGGTTCTTAAGGGATGTCACCACGCATTTCTAAAACCATAAGTCCGTCCGTCAATGGCGATTCTTAAGGGACGTCACCACGCATTTTTTCTCTAAAAAGATTAACACTGTCAAGATATTTTTCGTGTCCCCCACATATTCTTAACTATAATATAATAATGCTAATTCCATTCTTCACTCTTTCCTGTGGTTAACTTGTCCAAAAACGCAACCGAAACGGAATCAAAACTCAAACATAGTCTTCAAACAATTTAAAAAAAAAAAAAACAAATATTTCGTTCCTTCGTGCTGACCGTTCAGGAAGCTAGCTTTTCCGGTGTTGGTAAACCCACTGTTTGGCAAACACAAAAGGCGATATAAGTCGGACGCAATTCCCTCAGGTTTGGGGGGCTATGCCCCCATGTATGCTTCCCCTCGGTTTTCGATAAACACATAAGGCGTTATAAGTCACACGCGGTTCCCTCAGGTTTGGGGCTATGCCCCCATGTATGCTTCCCCTCGGTTTTCGGTAAACACATAAGACAATATAAGTCAAACGCGGTTCCCTCAGGTTTGGGGGGCTATGCACCCATGTATGCTTCCCCTCGGTTTTCGATAAACACATAAGGCGTTATAAGTCACACGCGGATCCCTAAGGTTTGGGGGGGTTATGCACCCATGTATGCTTCCCCTCGGTTTTCGGTAAACACAGAAGCTGTTATAAGTCACACGCGAATCCCTCAGGTTTGGGGGACTATCCCTCATGCACAGCTCCCCCGATTTTGGCTCGATATGCTCCCCACAAGTTAAAACATATTGGCAAACTCAGTTCGTTTCTACACTGTGTTAATTATTTTCATAAGAAAAAACAATATGTGTTAATTTTCTAGGGGAGTCCCACCATTCGATACTTATGCAAATATATCTAATCAATTATAATGATATAAAACTTACTTGAATATAATATCTTCTTCTTTGAACAAACACAGAAAAAAATCCAGAAAAAACACTTTAAAGAAGCAAGGCAGAAGCAAGGTAGAAAACTTCACGAGCAAAATTGTTAATACAGGAAATGTGTACTCCATTTATATAATATATTTTTTTATTTATTCATTAACATAAGGGGAATGGAATAGGGGGAGAAAAAAATAAAGTAAATGAATTTGCCTTGTAATACAGCATTGCCTCAGTCTGCAAAGAAGCAGAAAAGAATTCCTTTGTCGGTCTCTTGCCGAATCGAAGCAAATATTTCTTTTCTATAGAGGTAATACCATGGAATTTTCACACAATGCCTAAAGTTTGAAAAACATCGCCAGCATGTCTCAATTCATACCTTAAAGACGCCAAATTGTCGTATTTTTCACAGCAAATAGTTGTTTACCAAGCAATAAAATTCGTTAGTTGGGTTCAGCCGACAATGTTCCTAAATTTTAAAATTCCGGCTTTATTCAGTAAGCTATATAGCTATCTGTTTCAATAACTTGTATTTTGCCGAAAAGAACAGCATAATTATTGTATGTGGGAATACACAAAACCATTCTACAGGTTCTTTTTTGTGTGTGTGTTGTTTTGTAAAATCAAAATGAAGGACAACCATTTATTCATCAGGTTATTGGCAATGAGTACAAGGACAGCCTGGCAATACCTTGTTTGTTTGTCTGAATGGGCGGGGAAAAGGTTTTTGTCCGCAAACCATCCACCAGAACTGGTTTGAAAAACACCCTTTGTGAGGAAAAATGTGTCAGTTATCGCCGTTGGGGGGAGAGAAGGTATAAGCATGTTCACACAGGATGCAACCAAAGAGTGGCAGTGAGGGGTGGGGAAAAAATGTGTGTCACTTGTCGCAGGGTAAAAACCTGATCACACAGAATGCGGTCAAGAGATGCGGGGAAGGGTGGGGAGCGGGTAGAAACTTGTTCACACAAGACATTGATGATGGAAAGAGAGGCGGGGAAAGGGTTGGTTCTCCCGTTCAAACTAGAGGGAGTGATTGGCCCCCATGGTTAAACATTGCAGGCGGAGCAAACTGGTTTTTCCTGGCCAATCATATCACAAGGTTGTTTGCATAGGGTGTGAGAAACTGAACTTCAATCTTCACCCTCAGTATTACAATGACGCTTGGAGAGAACACAGAACCTTGCGTATCTGCGAATTTCGTACTGAGCAACGCTGAAAAATAGCAGAGTTAAGTCTGTCATTTAAGAGCCAAGCAAGCTAAACGAAAGAAGTGCAGTTCGCAACAAGAAAAAATAAATGAAAATAAATAAATATTTCTTCCTATCCTTCCTTTTTCCCGTCCATCTTAATACTTTACGCCGTAAAACAAAGCACCATTAAAAAATCATTGCTAAACATTGGAGCTTAAAGGGTGTAATCATATTCATTATTCATAATTTTCTAGTTCAAATAAGAGTGTTCAATTAGTTACGAGCTTTACAAGGCAGATCATAATTAAATTAATGGGGAAAAAACCTTGTGGGAGCTAAGGAACGCGTTCAATAACGTATACCATTGCTCTAATTATCTAAATCGTAGTTTTAATTCTAATTTAATTATAATTTCGATTCAAGAAACGTATTAAATCATGTTTAAAGCTAGGAACAGCATTCAAACTCGTATCCTCAATCAAAAACCGTGTTGTTTCATGTTTGAAGCTAGGGATCGCGTTCAATAACGTATACCGTTGCTCTAATTATCTAAATCGTAGTTTTAATTCTAATTTGAATATAATTTCGATTCAAGAAACGTATTAAATCATGTTTAAAGCTAGGAACAGCGTTCAAAGCCGTATCCTTAATCAAAAATCGTGTTGGATCACATTCAAAGCCGTATACCAATGCTCTAATTATCTAAATCATGGTTTTAATTCTAATTTGATTATAATTTCGATTCAAGAATCGTATAGGAGCGTGTTTCAACAAGAAAGGAGGTCATTCCACTTTTCCAAACAACCTCTATTGCACAAGTAATAAAACCACTTCCCCCAGAAACTTCCCCCAAGCCCGGGGCCGGTCTCCCCAAGGCCGACACGGCCATATTGACATCGAAAGTCGTTAGGTAATAAAGCAATTAAGGGGCAATAAAATCTATTGTCTACGAGAAATCTAGACATATCTACTGTACTTTTACTTTTCTGTGTGTTTTTTAAAACATCTTTAAAACATTTTAAACACTTTTTTCATGTTTTAAACACGCGTTTTGTTCTTTTTTTTTTTTTAAAAAACTGTATTTTTTTCCAACCCTGCTAACTTTTGACCAAGTTGGAAAATTAGAATGCGTTGCTGCCAATATTTACTTAAAAGACTTCCGTTTCTTTCAATTGACATTTGGATTAGCATTTTCTTACTTACCCAGTTGCTGTGATTTTCAATTTCTTTATGAACTTGGCAATTGGCAAAATTGAATGTTTATATAATCAGTTTAGTTTTAAGTAGGTGGGAATTTGTCGCCAGATACAAAATTTCTCATCCTACGGCCTCGCGCCTCATAAACCTACTAACATACCAAAATTCCTAGTTTTTATTCCGATTTCAATTACGGTACCTAAAATATGAGATTTTGTACATCCAAAAAGTCTATTTAAATTACACAGTTTTTTGTCTCTTTAAAGCTGCTAAAAATGGAAAATATTCACTTTTGGAAATTTTCTATATAGTCCCAGGAGGCTAAAAACTTTGCCAAATTTAATCCTTGTAGTTCTACTGGAAGTGCCTATACTGTAAAAAATCGTTGTATTATTTCAACGACATGCCTATGTGTTAGCACGATTGTGTTAAAATATAACACAAACAAGTGGTTAGAACAACTCACTCTCCGTTTGGAGTTGTGTGTCAAATGCCGCTAGTTGAAATGACACACAGCCTGTGTGTTAACACAAGTGTAGAATCTTCGGTGTTGTTTTCTGCGTGATTGCCATATATGTTGGGTATCTAATTATAAAGGCTTATGAACTGAAGCTACAGGCAAACACAGTAGAAAGAAATACTTAAACAAATCCAAGTATACGCAAAATTTCAAAATACAAACCGCGCGATGTGTTTTCAATTGTTTTACAAAATGTTTCTGAAGAAACCCTAACAGCACAAGATGTGCTAGGCATGTACCATTTTGGTGTTCTAAATTCATCTCCCACATTTGATGCATTTATTGCTTCTTTTTCAAAGCGGTTGTGTACTAGAAGCAACAAACGCATCAACTTTATTAGATGGCAACTGGCGCCGATCATTTGAAAGTGAATATGGAAGAACTACAAAATAAAGTAAATAGACAATCGTCATTTTGTAATAAAATTAGGTCTACATGGCGAGCAGATTTTATCCCGAACGGTTATCGTCGAATATACGCGGGTTAAAGGAGCACTCTGATTAGCCAAATTCAAAAGACCTTAAGAATTTATCCCTCTACAAGCGACGGTTTACGTGTTATAGGCTGCCAAAAACATGAAAAAAGGAATTTTAAAGGTCCATAGCTCCAAAACTATGGGACCTACCGCAGTCGGGTCAAGACTTAACTTAGGAACTAGTATGTGCCCTATCCAAAAATGCGTATGTCAAAATCCTGAGGTGCTTCCACAACAATTTTTATAGAGGGAGTTTAACTACGGGCCTATGATATAAAGTATTCTCCAACTACCTCCATAAAAATTGTCGTGGACATCTTAGGTGAATTGAATTTTGGACATCTTAGGTGAACTTTGGACATCTTAGGTGAATTGAATTCTGTATGGAAATGGAAAACACTTCAGTTTTATTTAAATCTTGGAAAAGAAACATTCTCTGTGTGCAAGAGGTTAATCTATACACATGACGATACATCACTCCAAATGTTTTAAACATATTAACTGGCAGAGTATATAGTTATCCTGGGGGCAAGAAAACAAAGGGATTTTTACTGAAATTAAAAATCGTAGTATGGTGGTACGTACCATACGCATGAACTTACTTTGGAGGAGGGGTCCAAATTCAATGCGAAGATAAAGTATTTTCAGATTTGTCAATTTTCGAAGTTTATGTTTATAATTCCGTACCTATACGTCCGAGCGCAAGTGAACTACGTCAGTCAAACATCGGTCCTTACTGAACAAACTTGGGCACAGATCGTTGCAATTGCGTAATTAGGAGGCGCACCATAAATTCGTATTTAGGTTCTAAACATCGTGTGTGTGGGTTTTATCGGGGTTCTCCCGTTTCCTTCCACTTTTTTCATTCCACCATTTCATTCATTTCTCATCATCAGCGTCTACTTTAGCCTAACCGGCATAACCGTAGGACGTGAAACTAAAAGATTTCATTTCATTTCATTTTCGTATTAAGGTTCTAATCCTTGATTTTTCTCACTTTTATATTTACCATAATCTATTAATTTTTAATTACTAGCTTCATTTATTCAATATCGACATGATACTTTCAGGATATATTAGTGGTGGGCTAAGGTTTATTTGAAGATAGTTGCATCTGTCTCTTAGCAGTATTTCCAGCCATAGAACTATTTATTTCCAGACTTTTTTTGGTAAAAATTTCCTTTTTTCCCTTCTAAAATTTGCCTCTTATTTCCTTCTCTTCTATTGGCTACATTGGAACGAACATACCAGATTCTGGAAGCCTCATCCTTGACTTACACAACGCACTATAAAAAGTTTCACTTGGATAATTGGGGACACTACAATTCCGGTCTTACAGTATACCATATTACATAATTTTAAGGATAATAGTGACTTTCTAGGAAAAATGATATACTTTTTAAAATTACATGCTTAATTTGAGAGATATCATCATGATACTAGCTGAATATATTATTGGTGGGCCAAAGATTACTTTAAAATTGTTTGCTTCTGAGTGGTAGCAATGTTGCCAGCTACAGAAAATGTTAATTGTAATTGTTTGTAAAAAATTTGGGAAGTTTATCCTTTCCTCCCTATTATTTCAGTGTCCTTGGCTATATTCAAACCAATGTACAACTGTCTGGAATCATTCTTGGCCTACAAAACGCACCATAGAGGAGCACGATTGAATAATTAGGGAAGACGGTGAACCACCATGTATGCTGATTTTTGCTTCTGACGCGTAAGAAGTGCCAAAATTTGATGTGTATTATGAGAGAGTTTTTTCTTTCTCTCTTTGTATGGCAGCCAGCGACTTCAGGTTTTTACTGTACCTTGTCAACATACCAGAAAATTCTTTTTAGGTGACTTGAACCCCTGTGGCTTCGGTGTTCCCAGCTAGAAAAAATCATGAAATTCGGCTAGGGATTTTTTTTTTAAATTTCACTCCTACATTTTTTCAATAATCCCTCCCGTTAGCAACACTGCAATCTAACTTACACCAAAAAATAGCCATGTCCCTCTTCTAAAATACAAGACGTAAACGATATCAATCGGGATAACAGTGTTTGGGCAATAAATCATTAACTGAAAGTCTACCAAAAACCCCAAAATCGATTTTGTCCCGAAAGGATTAATGAGATATGCGCGCCAAAGATTTCGGGCTCTAATTTAACGTGAGCCCCCCCCCCCCCAAAGTTTCTGGGCTGGTCCAGAGAATGAATGGCCTACATAGTACTGTCTACGGGCTGGATAGGCTACCAAATTTCAGCTTTCGTTCTCCCATAGTTAATGTGATATAGGCGCCGAAAATTTGGGGGCTAACTTCACCAGAGCCTCCCAACTTTCTGGGCTAGTCGAGATAAAGATCGATGGGCTAACAAATTTCATCTTTTGGGCCAATATAGTTAATAAGGTGTGAAAATCAAAGTTTTGGGGCGTTAACTTAACGTGAGCCCTTAACTTTTTGGGCAAGTTGAGATAATGAGTGTACCAGGTACTAAACTTCATGGGCCTTCCAACCCATTATTATTTAGCATTTGGGGCACTCAAGGAACACAGATACAGGGTCTCCAAATGTGAAAATGAAAATGCAATCTTTAAGTTTTATGTCCGACTGTCATCCTGGGTAGACTAAAGGAGACGCAGATGATGAGAATAAATGGAATGGTGAAATGAAAGAGTTGTGGGAAAGGGAAACTCCAAGAAAACCCTCACACACGGTGTTTGTTCACCACAAACCCCACTTTGCGCAAGTTGGTATAGAACCAGGGCCCCGCAGCATGTGTGAACCCTCTGCCACTAAGCCACTGCGGCCCGGAAGTCCTCGAGACGAGACACATAGGCGTATACCTAACGTGTAATTTGTTCGTAGCGGGAATTTCTGTTATGGTATAGTTAATTACATACAATGAAAAACCGAAAATGTGATGTGGACAATCGCGAACAAGCAATAAACAATCTGCGTGATTTGTTTTAGATTTCGGAAAATAGGTTCTGCCAGATTTACGCTTATCGACTGTAATCGTTTATTTATTTATTTATTTATTTGGGAGGGAAGCAAAGTATAATACATTTCAGTCATTACACATGCAAAGAGATGTTTTATGGTAATTGTTTTTTGCTGAAATATAACTTCGGTATCTTTTATACGTGTTTAGGAGCTGAGATTATTATCTAATAATTATAAGGAAGATACAAGTTTTTTTTTTTTTTTTTTATTTACGAAGATACAAGTTTTTCACCTTCGTACAACAATTCATGTTTAATAGGCGTATAGAAGGGGCTCATGCCCAAAACATTGGGACTCCATTTCTGGGGCCCCATGTTGGGGGCCCGGTTCCTAACCACCACTGTGCTGAGGGGAATCGGATCTTTCCAACGTCACCATCTGTATGCAACAACTCCATGCTGAAACGAGAAATAGAGTGGACTCAAGCCCAACATTTCGGAACCACATTTTCTGGAGCTTCGAGGCCAGGGCCCAATTTCTGACATTACCGCTTTCGTTAATCGACCCCGACCTTTCAAACGCTAACACTATAGTACAACACCATGTTAAATAGGCAAATAAAAGAGACCTGAACCCAAACTTTTGGGATCTCATTTCTGGAGTCTCAGGTCCCGGAGCTTTCCAACACCACAATATGTATCCAATAACTCCATGCTTAAAAGAAAAATATAATGAAGCCAAGCTCAAAATTTCGGGACACCATTTTTGGACCTTTGAGACAAGGGCCCAATTTCTGACGTTAACACTGTGCTCAGACGACCCGAACATTTAAAAACTTCACCACCCACCCACATACAATTCCATGTTTAATAGGCGTATAGAAAGAACCCGCGCCCAAAACTTCGGGACCCCATTTTTCTGGAGCCTCATGGCTGTGGCCCGGTTTCTGATATCACCACTGTGCTCGGGAGACCCGGACTTTTCCAATGCCACCATCTGCATCCACTAACTCCATGTCTAACACGGCTTCCCCATTGTAGGAGGATTTTGACGAATTTTCTGCAGGTTCTTTACAACTATTTACAACGTTTCAAACTATTCATAAGAAATGAAATTTCAATACATTAGAAACTATGTTCTTTTAAAATGTTCAAAATGGATGATAGCATTGATTTCCAGTAATAGTTGTAAACTTTCGTAATTTTATTCTCTATTTGAATAGTAGTTTAATTTCGAATCTTTTACGGTTAAAAATATTTTTGTGAAATGTAACGGAATACATTGAAATGCTCCTACCCCCACGGGTACGTGTTCCAATTATAAATCGATTTGAGGTTCAGCGTACAAATGAGAAACTCCCAAAGCGAAGTACAATATTGTAACGTTGTTGACATACATATGAATAACTGGTGATTAGGTCGTTAAGCTGTACATAAAATCATATAAATTTTCATTCATATTACGCAGACAAGTACACACAGAACAGCATATGAATCTTTATCTGACTTTTGTTTCTCTAACTTTCTGATAGCCTTTAGAAATAATATCTTTACAATCGAAATATTCGTTAAACATTATTATTATTATTATCCTTCAATATTCATTATACATCATATTCTTCATTACTTTAAATTCTTCATATTACATAACTATTTTACATTATATTCCGTCGAAGCTGTTTCAAAGTTAGTATTACACTTCTGACATAGTCATCATTACAAATCATAATTGATTCTCAATCCATACGCCTGTAACTTGTCCATCCTACCTGCAGTGTGGATCCTACGCAGTTTCGATCCTACGCAGTTTCGACCGTACGCAGTTTCGATCGTACGCAGTTTCGACGCTACGCAGTTTCGACCGTACGCAGTTTCGATCCTACGCAGTTTCGACGCTACGCAGTTTCGACCGTACGCAGTTTCGATCCTACGCAGTTTAGGTCGTGTGGAGTCCATGAATATAACCCTAATTTATAGCTGCACAGGTTAAACAAATTAAAGAGAGAGAGAGAAAAAAAATATATTTTTTGAGCGCATGATTAAAACTTAAATTATTTCAGGGCAACTGCGTAGGATCGAAACTGCGTACGGTCGAAACTGCGTAGCGTCGAAACTGCGTAGCGTCGAAACTGCGTACGATCGAAACTGCGTAGGATCGAAACAGGTTTTGAGCTGAATTTTTCGATCGTACGCAGTTTCGATGCTACGCAGTTTCGATCCTACGCCGCATTCCCACAGCAAGGTAGGGATCGTAGACCATTTAAAATTTTGTTTGTCGTCACTTCCTTATTATCGTGGAACGCTGGTTACTTCAACTAGTAAATAATATAACAATAAACAAAGATTTGCACTTTGTACAGCAAGTTTTGGATATATATATAAATGAAAGTGACTGTTTGTGACTTAATAATTCTTGAACCATCCGACAGATCTCCATCACATTTTCGGGCATAGATGAGGTTCGGGTCTGGGATGTTTTTTTTTTAACATTTCACTTTGATGGTGAAACTTGGGGGAGTGGGGATATATATAGCGGAACATATTACTATTTTTTCTTATTTTAATCCAGTGAAGCAGGTAATTGACGCTAGTATATATATATAATGTATTTGTGTTTGTGTGAATTTCGCTTGTTACAAAAATTTATTAAAAAGAAATTTGAATTGGCTATAATTTCTTCTGGTTATTGGGAAGACATCCATTGTAATTCACGTTTAAATAATAATAATAATACAAGTTTCTTCATACCATACAGTTAAAAGAAAACTTCACACACCTGCGTATATTTTCCCTGCTTAACTCGACGAAGGTATTAAAATCGTCGCCAACAAGCACAGAATAATATTAGTTGGTGTATATATTGCCTATTATCATGTAGAAGCAGTTACAGTGTTAATTTATTGGTTACAATGTGTTGCATGGTAATAAGCATAAAGCCTCCCTTGGGTGTTGGTGTATATTGCTGACCATAGAATGGGAAACGAGGTTTTCAAGAAGGAGCGAAAAGATATTAATCACTTAGGAATGTATTCGAAAGGGAAAGACATCTTATATATATTAAATACAGATGCTTATTTAACCTTGGAACTTTTCTTATGGAGAAAAACGTGATTTTAAATTTTTATTAACCATTGAATGTAGTCACGACGCTGTCATTGTAACTCACTAAATTAATTACTCGTAGTTTACTTTTAGGTCCCGAGTATAGTTCTTGTAATAAAATATTTATTATCATTAGTTAAATAATTTCACAATATTGTAAGGATATGACGGAAAGAAGTGTCCAAAAATCGGAGGGACACATGCACCAATCAGCATATCTCATTGAGTTAAACAAATTGGCATGAGTGAGTTTAAATCCTTATGTATAATCTTTGGCAAAATCTATCAAAACCATCATAATCGTTATCATCATAAGTATTCCGCCATTATTGGTAGGCACTTGCAGCAGCTGAGAAGCTTTCATGCTCCACGGTCGTTCGCTAGCCTCTTCGTCTTCACGTACATTTTTTTCTAATTTGATATTGTCCATTAATTGTAATCTTCTTCGCCCCCTCCCTCTCATTCCTGTTACCATACCCTCTAGCACGTTTCTCATCCTACAGTTCCTCCTTAGCCAAGAGTTATAACCACTAGATATAGAAGTGACACTGCAAACGCGTTACCCTGTCAACTACACTGCTGTTTGGCAAAAGCAGATTTGCATTGCATTTATGTATTATGAATAATTTCTGTTTGGAAGAAGAAGATCTCAATTTCTTGTGCGGATTATCGCTGTTTTGAGGAGTTTTCAGTTTCGATTGCGCAAATTACTAACACTTTTTAGTATTGTGTTTTGTTCTTAGTAATAACTATAGTACCATGAAATTCCTCAAATATGGTCACTTACGATTCACTTAGATTACTTCAGAAGCATATTCAATATACAAGAGTGTTCAATATAGAGAGGTAATGCTTAAAATTGGAGGTTGAATACAAAAAACAGTGTCCGACATCCGCAGTTGTATCGGTGTCAGTAGCATTCCAAAGCAAAGTATGGGGACTCTGGATACGGTTGCACCTTTTCAAACAAAATGTAAGGACATTTCATGGAACTATTCCGGGGGGGGGGGGGATGTGCAAATGTTTCTTTTTCCGTAATAATATCTCGGTCGGCGAATTGGTCGATTGTTTTGAACATTTTCATATAGGCCTACTCTCAAGAAGAAGCAAATAGGGGTAAAGGTGGATCTCAAAAGGTAGGGGGAAGCATGAAGTCCCCCGTGCCTATCTTTGCCTATTGTAATTTTTTAGGAAATAGGTGACGCCATATATATTTTTTGGAAGTGGGGTAATGACGTCCACCCGCGTTCCCCCTCACTTCTACAGCTGGAAGCAAATATACTGTGACTATCCATACAGCTGCAACTGATTTGCCAATGGTGAAGGAAGTGATTGCACAGTCTAATAATCGCAAATGCAGTGCCGACACGGAAATATTATAAAATGATAATTTCCATTAGCAAAAGAAAGAACCTGTATAATATAAGAAAACATAACAGCGATAATATAGCGCACGCATTTGTGGCAAACGCTGCATGGCCGGTTGGTCTAGCATTTTGTTGCTGGTGCATCTAGCAGTTCCCACACTTCACCTACCGAGCTAGCGGGATTCTTATCAATGGGCTTACCAGCAGGGGTAAAAGTGAGGGGGGACGCCGGCGGACGTCGACCACCCACTTTTAGAAAATATTTCTAGCGTTCCCCCACTTTCTAAAAATATACAATGAGCAAAGATAGACACGGGAGACGGCGTGACATCATGCGTCCCTCTACCTTTTCAGATCCATTTTTACTCCTGGTTACCAGGCATATTGCTACTTGTTTGCTGCTGTTGTGAGGTATCCTCTTATTTTGAAGGCTTTGTATACTACGAAAACAAGTTCTATAATTAATAATAATAATAATAATAATAATAATAATAATAATAATAATAATAATAATAATAATAATAATAATAATAATAATAATAATAATTTCATGAATAAATATGAAAATTGAATATTTTGAAGTCCTGATACAAAGCCACATTGGGACACAGATGCGGATCTAGAAGATTAAAAAAACTGTGTGTGGGGGGGGGGGCAAACAGAACCCAGACTATGGTAGGTATATTATGAGACTTTCAAAAATATATAAATAATAGCTTCGATTATTTTTGTCGCCTAGGGGCGTAAATAAAGGCCCCGCAGACCTCGCATTGTGTGTGGGGGACCTCAAGCCATCAGGGGGGCCCAAATCGTGAAGTGGGCTGTAGAGAAGGGGCCCTACTTCACGCTATCTGCGGAGAGGCCCCCAAACCTTTAGTTACGCCACTGCCTAGGCCCCCACGGTCCCGAGTTAGATATGCCTCTGTTGGGACGCGGGAAATTTTATCCAAAATAGGGAGTATCCGGACAAAATTGGGATGATGGCAACCCTACGTATCAGTGTCCATATTAACCCAATATAGGCCTACAGTAAATAAAACAAGAAATCCTTTCTAGGTATGTGCATTCGGCGCGGGAAACACAGAAATTAGATTGCACATGCAAGCTTATGTACTTATAGTTGGATCCCATGCTAAGCTTAGGTCTACGTCTTTTGGCTGAAAAGGAACATTGAACCCCGAACCAAAACTAAAACAAATAAAATCAAGCTATGCTTATGCTTTACTACAATGTGTGTGTGTGTGTGTGTGTGTGTGTGTGTGTGTGTGTGTGTCAATTAGCGACGGAAGACATTTTTCTTGTTCCCGGTAGTCGATTGTCCTGACATTAGAAACTTTTAAAAGAAAGGTGAAAGTCCTGGCACCCAGCTGTGTGCATCGCAAGATCATGTTAACTTTATTCGTTATAAGTGTCTTCGTTGTAGTTCACGGGTTCACACGTTTACCAAGGCGTCATGCGAAATTCCCATTTGCAGTGACATCATCTTTTGCTGGTTTTAACATTTATACTGCCTTGCTGTGGTAGTTTTTTTTTTAAATTTTTTATTCTTCCATCTTCAGTAGTTTTTGTGACCTTCAGAAATATCCTTGAACTGCTTAATGACAGTAATTAGCGTCATTTATTAATTTCTTTCGTCGTCGTCGCCGGGAGAAAATATGGCATTGTTTCCCTGGCGTCTTCATATTGTTGAGAACTTGAAAAAAATCATACTGCCTTCGTTTTCTTAATTTTTCTGGATTGAGTGCAAGGATTACTTCAGCTACAGAAGTCAGTACCATGTAACAACAACCTAATACGTGTTTTAAAATTAATTTCTCTGAGCATTATGAGTTGTTACATTTAATATATCACACGATTTAACATTGGAAGTTTAATGTAATTGTGACTTAAAGCGTAACCATTTTCTAAAAACTATACTTTCTTCATCTTACATACTTTTTTTTAAAAATCTGAATGAAGTATTCCGTGCGTGCCATGAGAATAAACATAGTAATACACTACATGAATGACTTCACTATAACGTAACTTGAGACATCATTATATCTTCTTTATTCTGGCCTTTTGAGTCAACAGCAGTGACGACGCCAGAGGGGGGGGGGGGCGAGCGTCCCCCTAGTAGCTACTTCTGCCCCCCTGACTGCTACCTAGACTGCCCCCCCCCCAGACTCCTACAATCTTTAAACATTCTACATATAGTATTTTATATGAGTATCATAACCAATCTCATTGTCAAATTGTAGACTACTTTCCATGCATTTACTATGTTGCAGATTAGTCCTCAGTCTCTCTTCTTTGAGCGTCTGGGTATGTACGCATATTTCTGTTTTCTATTTAATTTAGCATTTTTAGAGGTAAATTTTAGTTATACTTCTTTCTTATGATTTTTAATTATTGTGCCTAGCGAACAATAGTAGATTTGGTCGACTTGTTTTCTTCTCATTGGATCAACTTCGATTGGAAACAAAAGAAAAGTAAAACCAGTTACGTAACTTGTTTGTATTTGGTGCTTGGGGTTCCGGGTTCGATCCCAGCCCCCGTAAAGTGAAGTTTGTGGTGGACAAACATTTTGCGCGTGGGTTTCCTTGGGGTTCTCCCGTTTTCTCCCACTTTCTTCATTCCACCATTTCATTCATTACTCATCATCACCGTCTCCTTTAGCCTAACCGGCATAATCGTGGGACGTAAAACTCAAAGATTTCATTTTTTGTTTGTATTTATCCAGGTTTGAAGTTTTCAGTTTCATATTTTGTTTCATTTAAAACTTCTTTTTTCTGAAACATTATTCTCGGCTTTCAATATTCAGAGAATGTGCTTATAACAGCTTAGTTTGCAACTACCAGGGCTTTTTTTTTTCTGAAGGGGATAAAAAGAGTTGTCTTTTCCCTTTGTGCAAATGATAATAATAAATTTATGGAATTAAACTGATTCCCAATATAACGTATTGTCAGAGTGCTGATCTTTCGTTAGTAATTGGTATATACTAGTGCTCCATTACTTATTTGTTTCAAGGTACTGACGTGACGTCTACCGTATTGACTAGGAACTGTTGAAAAATTTGTAGCCCAACCCAGAGTGCACGTGGAATGGTGAAGTTTTACTTCTTCTAAGCTTCCCTCGAGAGTCAATATACTACCTTGTACAGTGCTCCAGTTTTTGCAGAAAAGTTAAAAAATCTGAAGATTTCCTTGCACCACTGTTCGTAACACTACCTCTATCAGATCTAAAATGGAGTCCTTTCAAGTGCTATTTAAGTTTGGGAAATAAGTACACGTAATAGTTAGACGGAGCTAAATCTGGGGAATAAGAATGATGATCTAGACATTGAAACCCTAGATTATGCAATGCCAGTTGTGTTCGCAGGGGCTTGATGGACAGGTATATTCTTCTGAAGGAGCAGAATTCCTTTCTTTTCATTTTCCGCAGCGTTGAACTTTGATTTTTTCTTTCAGTTTTGTAAGTAATGTAGAGATTCTGGATTAAATATCTGACCGTTGCGGAGGTAGTCTATGAGTACGACTCCATACTTATCCCAGAAGAATGTTGCAAACAGTTTCTCAACCTACTTCTGTGTCTTGAACTTCTTGGGGCGATGGAGAAATGAGTGCAGCTACTCCATTGACTGTTGTTTCGTTTCAGGATCATGGTGACGCAACCATATTTCGTCTATGGTTACTATTCGTGAGCGAAATTGATCAGCATTAGGGTCAAATTGGAAGAAGACTTCTCTTAATGCCGTTACTCTTTTATTCTCCTGATAGATATTTTGGGAACCCATTATGCCGTAAACTTTGCGCATACCCAAGCCATTCTGAGTTATGCTACCGACGAGTTCCAAAGAAATGCCCAGAAATGAGAAAGCGGGGTGCAGCCAGACCTCAGACTATAATAAGTATATCGTGAGTTTACTATACACTTTAAAAACTATATAAATAATAATAGCTTAAATTATTTTTGTCACTTAAAAACTGGGGTGGCCTAGGCCCTCCAGCCCCGTGCTATATCCACCACTGGCTGAAATCCTGTAATTTTCAAGAATAATGTCACAAATTGCATCCATGACTTCGGGAAGAGTCATTGCTTTTAATCATCCTGGATGTAAAGCATAATTTGTTGAGAAACCGCCATGTTTATACTAAGCCACTTACATCTTCACCACTGCATATAACGGAGGAGAGTTCCGTAGTGTTTCACTGATTTCCTAATTAATTTACTTCGGTGACTTTCCTTGGTGGAACAAAAATGTTATAACAGTTAGGATCTGGATGTTTATGAAATTATCTGTTTGGGGACACATAATCACTTCAGAGGCCCGAGAAACAATAAGAATTTCTTTATTAATATGAAAATTTGTATTTGTACATACAGAGATATGTTTCTCTAAACTACGGTTTCATTTTTCTACCTAGTACCTACACTCCTTCTGGATTCGACTACGATATTTTCAGCAGCTCCTCGTAAATTCTCTCTCTCTCTCTCTCTCTCTCTCTCTCTATATATATATATATATATATATATATATATATATATATATATATATATATATAGAGAGAGAGAGAGAGAGAGAGAGAGAATTTACGAGGAGCTGCTGAAAATATCGTAGTCGAATCCAGAAGGAGTGTAGGTACTAGGTAGAAAAATGAGAGACAGAGAGAGAGACGTAGCATATGGTTACTAGACGAATGTGTTACTTGTAGCATACGCGAATTCAATTTATGTTTAGGCTTCAAAAGTTTCATTGAAAAATATTTCACGTGCAGACGTTATTTATTTGTAGTAACAAATTTTACTTGAAATAACTTTTTAATTTATAATCATATAGGTCTAATATAAAAACAGCAACGAAATACACAATATAATGTAAAATAAGTCAAACGTAATAGATATGTCATTTCTGGTATGGCAAATAGCCGCCCCCCGAAAATGCATCTGCCCCTTCTTTGCCCCCCTATGAACTTTAAGCTGGCGTCGTCACTGTGACTGAAAATACATGGGATCAGATTGTGATTTGGTTTAAGGCTAACGGTTTCGTACTTAATGAGAGTAAAACTCAACATATGACTTTTAGTCTAAAAGAAGTGCCTGTTGAGAATAACTCAACATGTGTGAAGTTCCTAGTTATTTATATTGACAACAAGTTATCGTGGGAGCAGCATATTAATTATATTTATGGGAGACTTTCAAGAGTAATATATCTGTTAAAACAACTAAAAAATCATGTTCTTGATAACTATGTCAGATCAGCTTACTTTGCTTTTATTCAGAGTATAATTTTGTATGGTATATTATTTTGGGGTAACAATTATCATGTAAATAGCATTGTTCTAATACAGAAAAAGACCATCAGAATTATTTCAAACGCAGACTTATTAGGTCATTGCAGACGTTTCTTTATCAATCTTAAAATTATGACAATAATTAATCTATATATTTACACAGTACGCTTTTATATATAAAAAAAAATCACCAAAATTTACAACTCTGACGAGATATCCATTCGGTCGTACAATACTAAAAGCAATAAACTCATAAATGTTCCATATCAATGACTGTCTAAATCGTTAAATAGTTACGAGACACTTGAAATAAAACTGTATAACAAGTTGCCTGCATTACTAAAAGATGAATATATAGATAGATTTAAAAGTAAGTTATACAATTGGTTAGTTACAACGCCCTTTTATTCTTTACAGGAGTAGTATTTTAATTGTTCAATAGAAATGTAACGTATTTTCTAATCTCGTGTTGAGCTAGTATTTAAAATGCAAATTGTTACTGTTACTTATTTTGTAATGTCATTTTATCATTAAATTAGTTACGGATCATTATTTATTTATACTTACGTATCAATGTTGTATCACATTTTGACGTTGTCTATTGCTATGTATAGCTTAACGACAATAAAATTCTTTATTATTATTATTATTATTATTATTATTATTATTATTATTATTATTATTATTATTATTATTATTATTATTATTATTATTATTAATTCACGGTGAGGGGTATTCAGTGTGGATCCAGGATATGATAAATGGAGAGGCTAAACCATCGCTTTATCCAGTGTAAAGCAGGATTGAATTCCATTTTATCCAGTGTATACCTGAGCGTCAAGGGGGGGCTATAGCCCCTAACCCCCCTGGATCCCGCACTGAGGGTATTCATCTTGAATTAAAACTTGAGTAGTAATTCTGGGAGGCAGACCTTTACTTACTTAGAATGTATGTTGAAGTAAATAGGTATTTTAATCGCATTTTCTGTACAAATATTTTGGATAAGTGATCGGAAGGAAAGAAGAATGGGAAAACAAACATGGCGGATATTTCTTCCCTCCTCATAGATACTGAGAAGGGAGGTTTAATGCTATTATTGGACTGGATCTCTATCTGTAGAAAGACGAAGCACCTCTCTATACGAGACAGGTTGATTTAAGTTAAAACTTGGGGATCTTGTGGATAGCGCTTGTAGACTTCACACCCTACCTTACAATTCGGAAAACGCCCATCTTAACTCATTCTGCCATGCTTGCCACCTGGCGTTCGCAAAGTCAACTAAACTAAATTGGTTGAGCACTTCCAAATCCTGAAAACAACAGAAGAAAGAAGAGGGGAAAGAAAGAAAAAAAAGACGATAAAGAAAATGCGTAGAAAGAAGGAAAGTAAAAGAAAGAGAAGGATAATACTGTAGTTGACATATATTTATAGCGAAATCAAGAAGTCGTAAAAAAAAGAAAAGAAAAAGAAAGGTCAACAGCTTCCCTCCCTCCGAGAGGAATGATACTGGCAGAGTTAACCAATGCTGCTAATGAAGCAACATGACATTATTGTGCTCTCACAATCTGTTTAGTTGCTGAAGGAGCTGGTTTGCTGCTGGGCAAATGAATTTATTACTGCAACTTCTGTCACTGTAATTGAGTGAGACATAGACAAGGGCCTACACACTCTATCAATCCTTGGGTAAACAGCGAAACGAAGCAATAGGAAAGAAAAGACGATGTTTTCAAAAATCATTAAAAGATTAATAGGTGCAAAGATCGTGTTCAAACACTAGATTACTGTTTTCTATATTTGTTAGATGATACACATCTGTG
The DNA here is from genome assembly GCF_964235325.1 of Thermobia domestica. NCBI lineage: Eukaryota > Metazoa > Arthropoda > Insecta > Zygentoma > Lepismatidae > Thermobia > Thermobia domestica. The sequence goes on along the minus strand of NC_137458.1, from coordinate 84,725,879 downwards.
GTGAAGTTCTCTTATATGCAGCCGTTCCTTAAATCCAAAAGATGTGGTTGACTAAAATCTGAAGTCTTTTTGCTTTCTTTCTTTGGATACGGGCCACATTTCGTAACAGTTTGCGTCATCGCAACACAAAATCGGCGTTTTAGTTTGCAATAATAGGCTTAACATTTACGAGAGAGGTTCAATAATTATTGTCCTCGGCATATTTAAAATACTTGAGCTGGGATGGCTGATGGGAGATATTGTAGCCTAATATCTTAAATGCTAAATTTCAGAGCCATAGCTGCTATATTAATATTCTTTTCTGTCGTTTCAGGTGTGAGAGGTGGAATCTGGCTTGAAAAATGGAGAAAACCGAACAACGAGCTGTCATAAAGTACCTCCAGAAAAAGGGGTTAAGCCGAAAGGAGATTCATGAGGACATTATCAGTGTTTTGGGTGATGGGGCTCCTTCCTACCAGGTGGTAAAGAACTGGGAAAGCTGTCAACAGGCCCCTGGTGCTGGTCCTCCCAACAACAGCATGCACCCCAGAAAACATTGGTGCTGTGGATGATACGATTATAGCAGACAGACGAATCATGGTGCAACAGTTAGCAGACATCATGCACATTTCTGTAGGCTCGGTGGAAACCATTGTGCATGAACACTTGGGATTCAGAAAGGTGTCCGCGCGATGGGTACTCAAAATGTTATCTCGTGAAAATCAGAAAAACGGAGTTCGATGATCAAGGTCTGATTTGGAGGTTATGGGGGCAGACCTGAAACAGTTCTGTGATAGATTTGTGTCAGTGGATGAGACGTGGTTCCACCACTGTGATCCCGAGTCCATACGACAGAGCATGAAGTAGCGGCACAGCAGTTCGCCTCTTCCACGCAAGTTCAAGGTACAAGCATCAGCACGCAAAGTTATGGCCACAATTTTTTATGATGCGAAGAGTGTACACCTTATTGACTACATGGAGGTTGGACACACTGTCACGGGAGCCTATTATGCAGCCCTAATCCCTAAGTTACGCGAAGCAATCAAGGAAAAACGGCGCGGGATGTTGCAGCGAACAGTGCTGTTCCACCAAGATAATGCTCCGGCCCACAAAAGCCATCTCACTGGTGCCGCAATCCATGCTGCTGGTTTTGATGTGTTGGAACATCCTCCCTACTCACCCGACCTCGCTCCTAGTGACTTTCATTTATTTCCAAAGTTGAAGGAGCACCTCAAGGGGAAGAAGTTTCACTCAAATGCAGCTGTTATTGAAACTGTGGAGGAATGGCTCACGGTTCAGCCAGAGAGTTTCTTTGAAGCTGGCATAGTGGCTTTACAGCATAGGTTGAAGAAGTGCATTACTATGAAAGGAGACATTTTTTAAAAATAATACTGCTTATAGGTCAGGGACAATAATTATTGAACCACCCTCGTATAATTTAATTTTTCATGTTTCGCATTCCTCTACGCTTCCAATTTTTGCGAAGGCTGCAGTGGCGTGTGGTGATGTTTCCAATCGGAGAACAGGTCATGACTGGTAACACATCCTTCGGCAATCGGCATTGTCAAACACATTGTAATATTAGCATGCGTGACTAGCGGTAGGTTTTTCTGTTTCCACCCACATTATCATTCCATTAATCTTTCATAATCATTTGTCTTCTTTAGCTTAAATGTTTTTATCGTGGGACTTCAGGTTAAAGATTGCATTTAATTGTTTACGCATGCTTGATCTACTGCGACTGTTTGATTTCCAATAACATCCGTGAATCATGGAAATCATTTTTACACTTGCCACCCTTTGTCACATAGAGTCGTTCTGACGCGTGATTAGTGCCATACTAAAGAGTCCGACTAACATATTTTTCCAGCAATAGTTCTTTAGTATGACGCTAATCATACTTCAAAACGACTCTGCATAAGGCCCACAGTGTTTAAAGTCGTCACGACTATTATTTTGTGAAGTAATATTGCAACAAAGGAGAAAAAAAAATCTCAGGCTGCTACATAGTTGCTTAGGTAATTTTGAATTTTGTTGGAAAGTTCTAGCAAACATAGTTGCGTTCAACAAGTGGTTTGGAACTTCCAGTAGTATTTTACAATTAAATTCAGCAGTTCAGTGTAGTTGCTTTTGTTCATTGACCGCTATTCTCGCTATATCTTCCATGTTCCAGTCCTTACTTGACTACATAAAATCTCTAGCACTAATCAGACATTCTATTTTTCTGTTCGTTTTTACCTTTAATTATTTCATAGCGATCCATTTGACCGTCAATCGTTGTGTAATCAAATGTCTTTACGCAGTACTTGGAATAAGATACCCGCTCTTTATAACACCCGCTATTTATATTAGAGACATTTAAAATAACCATACATTATCATAAAATTCAGTGAACCGAAAGGTCACTAATTTCACTTGATTTCTTATATGCTGGCTGGTTCATTTCTGTGCAAAACAAAACTTCCGAATCGATAAACCTGTAACAGCTATCTCTCACCTGTTCCATTGTCTTATTTGTACAGGTTTAACTAGCAGTGTGGAAACCTAAGCCTTCCCGATTTTTATATTTAAAAAAAGTGATACAATATGAAACATGACAGACTTTCTTCATATTCTTCGCGAACTCTGTTGTGGCTACCTGGTTAGGCTTCGATTTTCGGTGATAACTCATGAGTTTCGGATCACCACGTTAAGCCGTAGATGGGGGCGCGGTAGCTCAGTGGTAGAGCGTTCCCCTCCGGTGCTTGGGGTCCCTGGTTTGATCCCAGCACACGCCGTGTGGACTTTGTGGTGGACAAACACCGTGCTCGTGGGTTTTCTCGGGGTTCTCCCGTTTCCTCCCACTTTCTTCATTCCACCATTTCACTCATCTCTCATTATCACCGTCTCCTTTAGCCTGACCGGCATAACCGTGGGACGTAAAACTTAAAGATTTCATTTCATTTACAGATCTAAGCCGTAGATCTATGTCGCATATACCCTAGGAGTTGAAAAGGCTCAAATCCAACTAACATATCCTTTGATTTATACATGATGTTGAATTTTGCGCTGTGATTCCATCCCCTAAAGAAGCTCTTATCCTGAGAATCGTTAGTTCGGATATACAATTGAGTAGTTAGGAATTAGGTTTCTGAGTTTTCCGCATCTCTGACTATGTTAGCCCGTATGAGGTCATTATGTTAAATACCATCCCAATATTTGCCTGGTATGAGTGAGGAAAACCCAAAAATACTCAGATAGGATGACTGGCCTGAAAAAGCTATTACACTTTTTCGATCAAGTCTCACCACTGGGAATGGAGCCCGGGACCACTCGCACCAAAGACGAGAACGTTAGCAACAACGCTGCGTGGGATCACTTATCCCATTTTAAGTAATATGTTCTGTCTCGTGTAGTCTTTGTTGAAAGAGGATCGTTAAAGCCCAATCAATCAATTTTGAAAAACCATAGTTCACGTTCCGTTTTGAATTTGTTCTTAAGCTTCATAAACAATACCTCAAAACTACAGTAGGTAGCTTTAAAATATTGTAGTAAGACTTTTGTTTCTGTTTGTGTCTACGTTCTGTAAATTTTAACTCATAATTAAGTAAGACCACGAAGCAACCTATGAACTTTTCATGTTTAATTTAGAAACAAGTCAACTAAACCAAAACACGTCCTGAAGGCACGTACAAGCTGACGTAAATTGAAATCTGCCTACGCAAGATAAGGCAGCACTTAAAAGGATTATCTCCGGTTCAAAAACACTACAGATTGAAAAAAAAGATGAATCAATATTTCATAACTAACTTTGATTTTATCCATATTAAGTTTGTCTTTTCGTGAGCTTTAATTTTGGTTTTTCTTACTAGTAGTCCTACATGTATGATATTAGGTATTTTGGGGATATTTAGCTTCTGATATTACAGGTTGACATCAGAAATCTGACTCTGATGAAGTGAGTCCCGCATCATCGTGGCTATTATGCGCAATTTTGATGTTCGCAGTTTCAGACCGTACTGTGGGCTCGACCAAGTAATATAATAATAATAATAATAATAATAATAATAATAATAATAATAATAATAATAATAATAATAATAATAATAATAATAATAATATAATTATTATTAAGTATTCTGCCTTTTGGTAGGTCCTGGGACTAACGAGTATTTTTCTTTTGTCTCAATTTTACATTTGGGTCTGGAAGCGTTTCTTCCATGTTTCTTGATCTTCAGCTTTCTCTTTTAACTTCCAATATTTTCTTCTGTTTCTCAAATCATCGATCAGTTGTGTTCTTCTTCTTCCTATTCCTCGCTTTCCTTCCATTTTTCCTTCTATGACAGTATAAAGAAGACAATTTCTTCGCAAAATGTTTCCAATCCAATTGGCCTTCCTGCGAAGAATGCTGGCTAGAAGCGTCCTCTTCTCTTCTATCTGTTTTAAAACATCTTCGTTTGTTGGTCTCTATGTCCATTTTATCTTCTTCATCTTCTTCCAACCACATTTCCAGCGTCCCATTCAGCAGGGAAGCTATAAGAGATTATCAAATTATTTTGTAAAACTAAAAATTCGATGTTGAATATTATTATTATTATTATTATTATTATTATTATTATTATTATTATTATTATTATTATTATTATTATTATTATTATTATTATTATTATTATTAAGTATTCTGCCTTTTGGCAGGTCCTGGGACTAATGAGGTTTTTCCTTCTTTTTTCTTATTTCTTTTCTTATTAATTTTCAGTTTGGACTTGGAAATGTTTCTTCCATGTTTCTCGATTTTCAGTTTCTTCTTTTAACTCCCAATATTTTCTTCTATTTTTCAAATCATCCATCACTTGTGTTCTTCTTCTTCCTATTCCTCGCTTTCCTTCCATCTTTCCTTCTACGGCGGTATGAAGAAGACAATTTTTTCGCAAGATGTGTCCAATCCAATTGACTTTTCTACGAAGGATGGTGGCTAGAAGCGTCCTCTTCTCTCCTATCCGTTTCAAAACGTCTTCTTTTGTTACTCTTTCTTTCTATTTTATCTACTCCATTTTCCTCCAACACCACATTTCGAAGCTATCTAAATATTTCTTTAACTTCCGTAATGTCCAAGTCTCTGAACCATAAAGTCCAATGCTCCATATATAGCACTTGACCAATTTCTTCCTTAGTCCAATATTAAGGCTGCTAGTTAAGAGTGACTTTTTTTTGTGTGTGAATGATTCTTTGGCTGGCAATTCTCGACCTGATCACTTTGATGCAGTACGCGTCTTTCGTGAAAATACTTCCCAGATATTTGAAATGGTGAACCTCTTCAAGCACTCTTTGTTCTACCTGTAAGAGCGCATTTTCACGAGATATTCTCATGACTTTAGATTTTTCGATGTTGATTTCCATTCCATATAGTTTTCCAATGTCAGCTATTTTGTCAGTCATCTCCTGTAGTCCTAATAAACGTATCATCTGCATACCCGATCTTGTTAATGATCTGCCCTCCAGTCTTCAAATCTCTAATTCCCGTTAATGCTTCCTTCATTGACCATTCACTGTAAATGTTGAATAATTGGAGCGACATACTACATCCTTCTGACTCCTTTTCCAATCTCCACACTACTGATTTCTCCTTGATTCAAGCGCATCTTGACTCGTTGTCCTATGTACAGGTTGCGAATGAGCTGTCAGTCTCTCCAGTTGACTCCACTTTGCAGAAGTTTCGTCCAATTGACCCTGTCGAATGCTTTTTACCAGTCAATGAAGCACAAGCACAACTCTTCCTTTACGTCCAGAGCTCGTTCTGAGATAATTATCATCAACCCAATGGCATTTTTGGTCCCTTTTTTCGGAATCCGAATTAATCTTCGTCCAACATCTCTTCTTCTTTGTGGGGGGCGCGGTGGCTCAGTGGCGTTCACCTCCGGTGCTTGGGATCCCAGGTTCAATCCCGGCCCGCGCCGTGTGGACTTTGTGGTGGACAAACACCGTGCTCGTGGGTTTTCTCGGGGTTCTCGCGTTTCCTCCCACTTTCTTCATTCCACCATTTCACTCGTCTCTCATCATCACCATCTCCTTTAGCCTAACCGGCATATACGTGGGACGTAAAACTTAAAGATTTCATTTCATTTTTCTTCTTTGTTTTCCAGTAGTAGTCCTATAGCTAAGAATGGGTTGCTGCACACACCACGCCTATCGTGCGGCCATCTTTTTCCGGGACTTAGGCAACTTCAACCGTTTTGTTAATGAGAAATGTTGGATGAAACGTTTATTTGACATCCTCACGCACGAAGAAAAACAATGAAGCATATTAACTTTATATGAAATACTGAACTTCTTTTGCAGTTATGCTCTATTCATGCACTTCTATTTAACTACCATTAAGAGCGTTATTCGGTTTCACCCTTTAACATGATAGACAGTAAAATAAGAGTAACTTACTCTTATGAACACATCCGCAGAAAAGTGGCTTTTCTAGATGCAACTTAATAAACGTATATTTACTCAAGTGTGTGCACCGTTTGACGCGCATGACAGATGCTGCCACCACATGTAAAGAGGCCTTGTCACTTTACAAGAGCTTGTAGCTGTCATAAAAAAAAAAAAAAAATCTTGAAATCCAATGTGTCTATTTACTGTGTACATATTACAACTTCTTGAAAGCAAGAAAGGTATTTCCACCTATTCAGCATTGCACTCTAGTGGACAAACAGTGAATCTCCTCATTAAAAACGTGTATTTTGGCGCACTCCCCCTCCCTCTCCAAAAGAATCCGTTGTTTCGGAAGCGGCGAAACTGTTTTTTCCTTTATGTCAGCGGGAGGGCGATAGCAGGTAGCAAGCAAGACGTCCCAGAAAGTTGCACACTGTCCAACTCCTTGCAAGATGGAAAAAAATGTTTTATGACCCTTTCAAAACTATGTGTAGATGGGTTTTAAGATTTTTTTTTTTTTAATGACAGGTACAAGTTCTTCTAACGTGGCAACCCCCTTTAACAGACATTGTGCAGTTTGAGTAAGAGCGTCTTCACTAGTGGGGCATCTCTACTCAGTATACTATATCCTCCCGCCAAGTGGGTTTTATGGTGAATAAATACCATGTGCATGGATTCTCCCGTTTCCTCCAAATTTCTTCATTCCATCATCATCCGTCTCATCATCACAATCTCCTGTAGCCTCTATACATATTCGTGGGACGTTAAACTAAAAATAAAGTATATTAAACACTGGTGATTGTTTATTAAATTTTATCAATGTACCATTACTAAAAAGAAAACGATTTTTAAAGATTTCATATGAAAAATATTTGGGATGATAGGTCATCTGTCATCAATTGGAAATTTTCCGTTCAGCACAGTTATGAGCTAACGTAATCGTTCTAAAATAAGGAATTACTACATAATAATAATAATTGCTGCTAATGTGCTTCTTTTATCTTTTATAATATATGTATCAAGTTGAAACAGTTTAAAACATAAGGGCGAAATACTCATCAATTTTTTAAAAATTTCTTTTCAAATGACGTCCAATTTCTTATATGAAATGCGTTCTATTGGTCGTGTTCGTGATTCATTTTTCTCGCTCGTTATCTTCTAGTAAGTATTTCACTACGTAGTGTCAGGTGCACCATTTCTACATGGTTAGGGTTTTAAATCGTCGGAATGGCGACCAGTTGCAGCACTGACATATTGTGGGTCTGTGTGAGTCACACACCCACCTACCCACACACACACACACACACTCTTTCTTTTTCTTTCTTTCTTCACTTTAATAGCCTTAAAAAATATCTGGATAGGTCTGTATCGTAGTATGAAGATGAGATAGTTGAACAGAATGTTTCCCCTGTGACCACTTTCCTGCCTCTTTCTGTCGGTCTTTCTAATACGTATAAGATGTAATATGCAATCAGATTTTAAAAGTATACTAGAATATACGTGGAGCTTCTATTTGGTGTAGAAAGTTATGCTTGGTACATTCCAGTCTCATGCTGTGCGAATCACTTTTGGAAGTTATTCGGTCACAATCACATTGTCAGTTCTGATATTGCTTTTTAGTGGTTATAGGACTTTTCTAAGCTACTATTAATGCACCAACATATAGAGAACATATGATATGACGTCACTTAACAGAGCATTGTTGAATAATTCACGACATCATTTTGCATTATGAAGTTAAATATTCAATCTAACGTTCCACACTAGCTTTGTTCGTTAAGCTGAGGGAATAATTAAGGGAAGTGGGTGATTATGAAAAACGTGGCGGCGTGATAATGTGGAAGAATATGAAAGAACCTCGAGCAACACACAGACATGACATTATCAACTACAAACGCACCTGGCTTGGGTTCAACTAAGAACCTCTCGCATTAGAAGTGAGCTTTCACCCACTCACAAGGGAACATCTTATAATGATAGTAGCATTGTCTTATCGAACAATGTGCAATCGATAGAGGAGTAAAGAAAAGTGAGAAATCCAAAGTTTTAGGGGCCGACACCCAGAAACACAGGAGATACAGAGAATCTTTGTGGAGATAGCAATGTAATAGATACACTGACACAGAAAGAACTTCAAAATGATAAAGTAATCAAAATAACATTTACACAACAGTGTAGTAAGCAGACATTGTATGCACAGACATGCTCAATAACAACATATGTAATGCAGTGTTGCCAACTGAGCACAAAATGAAGTTTTGTTAAATGGCACAGAACACAAATTACAACACGTAGAAAATCTAATTATGAGTAAAACCATACCTGTGAAGTCTTGATGTGTATGGAGTCTTGATGTACAGTGTTGCCAACGTTTGAGGATAGACCTATATGAATTCCTATATGAACCTTCGATGTAGAAGATTACATACAGTACCAACACACTGCGGAGCGCTTTATCAACAGCAACACTAAAAAATTGACCACCAATAATGTTTGAGGTGATACAATATTACGTGCATCAGAAAAATTGAGCTTGTTAATCAATTGTCAATCCAAGGGCATGCATCATTTCAGTTTTGTGTGTTGTGTTTGATACTATTCTGATTTTCCACTTGGGCAAGCCTGCTTGGACACTATGCTTCGTCCCTTATTTTCGTACTTCAGTGATTATATTCTTGTTTGTGGTCTCATATTTTGGTTTTAGCAAGTTTGAATCGTGGACTGTATGTACTCTTCTACATCCAAGACTCATATAGGCCCATCCTCAAACGTTGGTAACACTGTACACCATGACTTCACAGGTATGGTTCTACTCATAATTAGATTTTCTATAATTTGTGTTCCGTGCCATTTAACAAAACTTCATTTTGTACTCGGTTGGCAACACTGCATTACATATGATGCTATTGAGCATGCATGTGGGTACAATGTTTGCTTACTATACTGTTGTGTAACTGTCATTTTGATTACTTTATTCATTTTGAAGTTCTTTCTGTCTCAGTGTATCTTTTGCATTGCTATCTTCACATGATTCTGGATCTTTCTTTCCTCTGTATCGCCTGTGTTTCTGGGTGTCGGCCCGTAGAACTTTGGATTTCTCACTTTTCTTTACTCCTTTACCGATTGCACATTGTTTGATTGGGCAATGCTACTATCAATATAAGATGTTCCCTTGTCAGACCCCGTGGCCTCGTCCTGGATTCGAATCCCACGACAAAGCAATATTTCTAAGTACCACCCAGTGAATGCTGGAATGTTAGCTTTAAATATGTCACGTGGTGTTTTCTTTCTTAAAATAATAATAAAAAAAATACGTCCTGGGCACAAAATTATAACGTATTTTTAAAATTATCAATACATGTGTACACATTGGTGCATTTGTTTTGATACACTGCTTGATGTATGAACATCCTAATAAATAGCTTGCTCCAAAATAGATCGACCCTACACATGATGCATCGAATACATTCTTGATTAGCTTTTCCCGTTTTCTGTGAGGATGTAGAGGTAGACAGATTACTTATTAGTGCCGACTGTTTCACATTTTGGAAATCATTTGTTTGCTTCTGTGTTCGTCTTAAATCATTCTGTTGAATGAGTATACTTGAAATTTGCATTCATTCACACGCATACTTCAAACATTTCTGATAATATGCGTAAACCATCAAATAAATATCTACTGGATTTAGGAACTTTGTGCTTGTTATGAATTGCATTAAGAGACCTAGAGGTCATGTAGTTTAACACACCAACACCAAATTTTAAACTTAAATTTTTTATTAAGAAAATATTTATATTCCGTGGATTAAACGACTCTTAAAAAGATTCTGATTATATTCCACAAATAAATATTGAATACCATTCATAACTCCATAATATGAAGGCATTCGGCCTTCGTCGGACAAGATTCAAGAGGTATTTGTACTCCTTGAGTGATTTTTTTTTTTCGGGTAATTTTCTCGAAAATGGTTCTTGTGGTTTTGCTCATATTTCAAATATTACTTTAAATAAAAATAAAGCCTGACGGAATCCAATACTTTAATTAATATTCTGTGTTACAATTTCGTGATTATATCGTTGCCTTTGTCAGACACATTATCTGATAAAGGCAGATCATATAAAGGCCGAAATTGTAATATTTCTGATAAAGGCAAATCATATAAAGGTCGAAATTGTAATATTTCTGATAAAGGCAGATCATATAAAGGCCGAAATTGTAATATTTCTGATAAAGGCAAATAATATAAAGGCCGAAATTGTAATATTTATTTAAGTTATATTTATTGAATTTAAATTAAAAGCGTTTGATTTGGTCAGATTTTATTTATATCTAAGTTATGCATAGCTGCAAAGCTAGAATACGCAAATATTCATATTCAAAAATAAAATAAATATTACCTATGCTATAGTAACGAATTCTCGAAGATGTCATTATATCTCCGTGATTGGTTTCGAAGTCAAGTAATGCGGCATTCATCCATCACCATTAAGATAATTGGTGGAATTAAAGTTTAGCGTCTTTTTGAAGCGCCAAGACTATATGAGATGTGGACTACAGTTTAAGGTGAATCCGAACTACCGCAATGTTTTTAAAAAATGTAACGCTCTTCCGCTGGGAATCGGACTCAGGCGGGACCCCTTGCATCAAAAGCACTCGCATTAGCCACTAGACCAGCAGGGAGAGTAATAGAAAACTCCTCGTTGTAATCCCTTAACGTATTTCTAGCGCAAGTTTTCTCAAACTATTTCATATCACGACCCCCTTTTATCGTATTCTCTTACCAGCAACCTCTATAAAATACTTTTCGGTTTGTAGTTATATTCTTGATTGTTGCTGTTTATGGCGTGCCTTACACATATATACATATGCATATGCAAAATGAACGTCAACTAACTTCAATAAATAATTTTTAAAAACATATTTTCCTACTTCTAGATCCTAATTACATTTATCATTTTCACGGGCTCACACATGGTAATGAGGATAGCGTTCGCACCTTTCGCACGGGAGGCTCAGGTTAGATTCGCGGCCGGACCTCATGTGGTTCGGATCCCACGTCAAACAGCAGGTTGACGTCTCATATAACCTCGCTCCTGAAAGGAGTGCTAAACTAAACTCAAATCCGAATCCAAAATTATAATTTTCACCTCCTTTAGTGATCCTAATTATTTCTTTCACAACCTCCTAAGAATCTCAATCATCAGGTTGATAAATTACATTCTAGAGTATGGAAGAAAAATACACCATACAAATTGAATTCATATGTTTGTTCATTGAAAAAAGTAATTATCCAGGTAGTATTGCAAATTACAAAGCTCTATAGATTGTAAATTATATGCTTGACTCTAAATTGAATAATCAGTTTTTTCGATTTCAGTTTCTGCTTTTCTTCTTCTTTTTTTAAGTAGAATCAGAAAACTGAAAGAAAACATTTGAGAAAGTCCATTGAGGAATCGAATCTTATTCGTCCCCACGTATTTTTCTCTTTATCATTCCAAAAGAAAAGAAAAAAATGGTATATGATTGAATGAGCACAAAATGTTAGATATGTCTCTGTATGTGTGTGTGTGTGAGAGAGAGAGAGAGAGTTGAGGTTTAGGTTTAGTAGTGAGAGTAAAGGAGAGAATAGGAGAAATGAGATTTCTGTTGAATTTGAAAGCTGAAAAGGAATAGAGGAGAGGAAATGGGCAACCATCATATAAAAGTTTGCGAAAAGGGGAAGGAGAGAGAGAGAGAGAGAGAGAGAGAGAAAAGCTTTAGAAGCGATCCACAGAAACATTTTTTTTTGAAGCTCCAAATTCGTTTTGGAAAGGCCATTAAAAAAGCACCTAATATTAGTCATGAATTGGAACCGAAGTGAAATTTGGAGTTGATCTGGTGTTACATAAAGCAGGCGACCCTGTTGCCCCCACCTTCATTCAATATACGTAAGTGGTAGCTAAGCAAAGTCGTAGTAGCATTTCGATTGTGAAACTGCGAATGATTTATGTGTCGCTTGGGTGGTATAAATATTTAAAACTAAATTGTTCAACTGCTACTGTTATTTCCCCTAACTCAGCAGTGGTTTCATTTTTTCTTCTTCCTTTTTAAATATACATTGTATACCCCATATGTGTTTCTTCTTATGATGTATTGCAATAACCCTGTTCATAATAACAGACTGTCTAATTCCATTTTTTAAGGTCATCTTACACAATGACCGGTTGAGAGTTTTAAAATGGTTACTTTATTATTAGTAGTTGTGCTATGCTGTTATTAATACGGAAAACAACATTACGGCGATAGTTTACATCCTGAACTATATTTTCAGTTTACATCGAGAACTATATTTTGTTTGTAATAATAATAATAATATGTAATATTTTGTACCTTTTTCTGGGCAAACTAAGTAAATTAGTGTGGTATCGAGTTTCGCTTTGCTTTCCATATCGCAGTATTTCAGTAATTAAGTTACTTTTTTCCACGCCTGGGATTAACGTCAATTTACCTTACCAATCTCTGATTGACTACCGGAAGAACTACGGCCTTCTTCCAGAACATCCATATTATTCATGTGACTTCTTTGGTGTGAGAGTAATTCGACGTAGAAAATCCTTCTGGTAGTATACTACCACTGATTTAACTCCAAGGTACTAACAACAATAACATTAGTACAAATGCCTACGCTTGGATAAATTACACTTTTTCATATTACTTTGAAGATGCCGAATCCGATTAAACATTTTTAAAAAATTATCTGACTGTCGAGTCACAAGAAAAAATACCGCGAAGTTGGGATATTTGTAGTTATTTAAATCCCAAATTGAAGCTGTTTTCTAGGCACCCCGTGGACGCATATGTTTAAAAATAATTCCATTGGATTCAGCATCCTCAAAGTAACATTTAAAAAGCGCGATTAAAAATGTACCCATGCATAGGCAGTTTTACCATTGGCATAAGTTGTACTTCAAAAATCCTAGCTATGAGGCCATTTTCCTCGTGGTCTCTTGGACGGATATGTTAGATAAAGGAAAAAAAGCAGTTTCATAAAATTCAGCTTCCTCAAAGTAATATTAAAAAGTGCGATTAAAAATATATTCAAGCGTGGGCACTTTTACCATTGACATAAGCGGTACTTGAAAGATCTGAATTTTGAGGTAATTTTCCTCGAGACCTCTTGGACGGCTATGATAAGAAAAACAGTCCTATTGGATTCAGCATCCTCAAAGTAATATTAAAAAGCGTAATTAGGAATGTATCCAAGTGTGAGGATTTCTATCGTTGGCATAATGGTACTTGAAAGATCTGAATTTTGAGGTAATTTTCCTCGTGACCTCTTAGACGGCTATGTTAAGAAAAACAGTCACATTGGATTCAACATCCTCAAAATAATATTAAAAAGCGTAATTAGGAATGTATCCAAGTGTGAGGATTTCTATCGTTGGCATAATGGTACTTGAAAGATCTAAATTTTGAGGTAATTTTCCTCGTGACCTCTTAGACGGCTATGTTAAGAAAAACAGTCACATTGGATTCAACATCCTCAAAATAATATTAAAAAGCGTAATTAGGAATGTATCCAAGTGTGAGGATTTCTATCGTTGGCATAATGGTACTTGAAAGATCTAAATTTTGAGGTAATTTTCCTCGTGACCTCTTGGACGGCTATGTTAAGAAAAACAGTTACATTGGATTCAACATCCTCAAAGTAATATTAAAAAGCGTAATTAGGAATGTATCCAAGTGTGAGGATTTCTATCGTTGGCATAATGGTACTTGAAAGATCTGAATGTTGAGGTAATTTTCCTCGTGACCTCTTAGACGGCTATGTTAAGAAAAACAGTCACATTGGATTCAACATCCACAAAGTAATATTAAAAAGCGTAATTAGGAATGCATCCAAGAGTGGGCATTTTTACCATTGGCATAAGCGACACTTCAGAGATCTTAAATTTGAGGTCATTTTTCTCATAAGACCTGGACGGAAATGTTTTAAAATAGGCTATTGGACTCAACATCCACAAGTTAGTATAAAAACATAGTTTTTAATTTACCCAAGCGTGGGTACTTTTTACTAGTGGCATTAATGTTAGTTCTTTTGCTTTATTAAGCAGTCGTCCCCATTTTACTCATAAAGGCATATTCGTAATTATGTGGTATCTACCGAGAAAGAATTACACTTAAAATACCTATTTAAACAAGCTAAAGAAGATGAGCAATACATTAATAATGGACTAGTTCCTCTACTAAATAACACTTTCTGTCACGTTACCATCAAATCAAATTCCTTTATGACATCTTCACAACCCCAACATTTTGTCTTCATGCAGAAAATGCGAGCTAGACTTTCAAGGATAGAAGAGATAGAGACATAAAAAAATAAGAACATTAAAATCTTTTCTAGAAGTACATTCTTTGAGGTAACAATATTATTTAGTCTGCATCCTTTATATACCATAATGCAAACTTAAAATTATTGTTGTTTCAATAGAGCAAGAACGAATGTTACTTTTTTTCCTTCTGTCAAAAAAGAAATGGGATCTTTGGGACATATCAGGCAGGGCTGAACCAAGGCAATCATCTTGAGTAATAGGGTAAAGGTAGACTAAGTCGGGCGGAGTAAGGGGAAGGGGAACGAAACTTAAGAAAAGAAGAGGAAGAAAGAAAACCTTTTGTCAAGAAAGTTCACAGAAGAAAATGAAGTCTTTTTAAAATTAAGGTGCCTTTTTCCCTACTTTGTAGCCTAGAGCATAGAGAGAGAAGATGGAGGGGAAAGGTATATAGAGAGGTTGGGATGAAAAATGGGAAAAGATATCGCTGGGGAACGAGGATGTCAGAAGTAGAAGGAGAGAGTATGGAAAAAGGGCTTCGTGGTTAACAAAGGTTGAGTACGCTTGAAAGAAAAAGTAACAAGGGAGGGGTTGAGATCGTGTGGGCACAAGAGTGTGAACAAGGATTTACACAATAATATTTGGCTTAAACCAAAAGAGGGTTCTCGTTGGTTGGGTGTGAACTGGGAGAAGAAGAAACCAATCATGATGATTAGAAAAGAAAACGTAGATAATAGCTGAGGTGGCTTTTTGTTTAGATTTTCTTGCCTTCCTTTTTATTGATTTTTATTTACTTTATTACTTATATTAATCTATATTTGCTTAGCCCTTCGAATTGATTTTGTCATCACTTGTATTAGTCATTAATCTTACTGGAAATAGCTCTTTCGTGTTAATTTAATTTCTAACTATAATATTTGTCATCTAGTTGCATGACTCTCCAGTAATAATAATAATAATAATAATAATAATAATAATAATAATAATAATAATAATAATAATAATAATATGTGTAGGCTCGTTAGAAATACTTTCTTTACATAATGGAAAGACAAGGAGAGACAACTAAATGAATGTAGCCAAGTTCTTTGAACTCCGAATATTTCTGAATTACTGTACATTTTATTTTTCTCCATTTTGTATCTGTCCAAAGAAATTTTTACTGGCTTTCAATTTTAGGACCAATATTTTACCTATGGAAATATCTCTAGTAGCAGATACAACTTGCAAATTGCTTGCTTGCTTACAAGTCGGCCAGTTTGCATCCAGCTTGATTGGAAAACGTGCAAGCATGCCGCAAACTGGATTCCAGTAACGAAGTTACGTAGGGGCAAACTTGCATTCAGTGTTCCATTCAAACTTGAAGCAAGCGTTTTACACTGGCGGCAAGTCAATAGCCAATGAACGGCCAGTGATGCAATGACGCTCTGCGAAAGATTTAAAGCATCGCTTGCAAGTATAACAAAAGACAGATTGTACGAAAGCATGCGTTTCAAGTGCAAGGGTAGAAAGCCAAAAGCCAAGCACGCGGCAACTGGCCGAATGCTTCCTTGCTATTAGGGATAATTGTCAGATGACAAGAAGGTTCAACGGCAAAACAATTGAGCGTTGTAAATCTTTGTATCTGTCAATCTTGAAGATTGTCATAACAGTTTAGTTCGTAGAGTTCTCGCTTAATCTTATTATGTGATGTTAGGACATCTTAAAGTCAGTGTTGCAAGTAGTGGAAGAATTGTTCTCTAATGAGAAGCAGACACGTCATAAGCAGGGGCGTCATTTAGGGGGGGCAGGAGGGGGAAATTGCCCCCCCCCCAAGAGTTTGAGGAATACATATACTTTAATAGATTGTCTACTAATATATTAGTACAAAACGTGAAAGTCTTATGTCGGTCGAGCTCTTGCCCCCCTCAAGCAAAGTCTGAAATGACGCCCCTGCTAAGTACTCCGTAGAGGACCCAGTTGACCAACTTCCTGCAAAATTGGATGTCTAGAACTCTAGAGTCGATGCCAGAACTCTACTGCCGATTACATATAAAAAGGATCAACAGCACCTTAATTTTTTTCGTCTTGCAAGTGAAATGGACTGACTCTTTGGCAGAATTCAACTTGATTCATTTGGTCTTCCAGTCAGCAAGGGTGTCTATATTGTATTGAAGCCGCAGAGGAGTTGGTTAAGAAATCAATCCAATAACATACGAGGATTACAGAACCATTAGTCTAATATGGCGCGCATTATTGGATACTAAACAGAAGGTTGTGTGGAAGAACAAGTGAAGAGCCTGTTTAACGAGGAACCGTCCAGGTTCAACAAGGGTACTGGCATAAAGGCATGCTATTGGGTTATTAAAAGTAATTGGTGAAAGCTTATAGGAAAAAATATGGAGATGCCGTTTTTGTTGATCTAGGAAAGATATTTGAGAAAGTGAGCAGGAAAGTGTTGAAGGAAGATGGGATTGGGATAAAATGATCAAAGACTCGTATGGGAAAAGGAAGTAGAAAGATTAAGTATATGTGTTTTCTAAATTATATGCCTTTTGTCGCGAAATCTGAACGGAAAATTAATATAATGCTGGAAAACTTTCGGAAAAGCAACAAAGATTATGAGACGAAAAGGAATTTTAGGAAGACCAAGATAATTGTAATAGGAACGAAGAAGTCTGTATCAAATCTAGAAGTTGTAGGTGAGAAAGAAAACTAGTTTTGGGAAACTTCAAATGCAAATGTGAAATAAAAGAAAGAAGAGGAATGGTGAAATAGGCATTTAGAAGGAAGAAAAGTGTAATTTTAATAATTCTTCTTAGGATCTTAAAATAAAGACTTGAGGAAAAGATATACAATGATTCTTGTGCAGAAGCATGGATACTACGGAAAAGAAACGAAAAATGCGGTGATTAGAGACTTTCAAAATGTGAGTATCAGAAAGAATGGAGAAAATGATTTGTTCCTATTGAAAACCCTTGAGGAAGTGCTGGAATAGGTAATTAAAAAGAGAAAGGAAAACTAATTAGAACATTGTCTATGCAGGAACTGAATCCACATCGCAGTGGTATTTCTTGGGCGCCCAAAGGACGTGAATCCCGGAATATCAACAGCACATCCCAATTTTGTCAGTGACATTCCTTAGACATCCTTTATAAATCCACGTGTCCGCTTATGTCCCGGGAACGGGGCTTCCTGTGAGACATTTCTAGACTCTTTGTGAGATATCTAAGGGACAACTTTCGGACATCCAAATGTTGTCCCGTGACAGGAAGGTCCCGTTGAAATCAGAAAAACCCTGTGCATCTTTCCATTATCTATAAAGTTCTATTACGAGCTTGAATGTACTGGGACAGGTATGGCCATCCAACGAATGTCTCGTGGATATGGATGCTATGTGAGTATTCTAAGGAAGCAATTGAACCAAAATTACGTGAGAATTTAGTTGATGGATAATGCTGAAACCAGTAATTCCTACGTGAAGACGAACATGATACCTAAGGACCATGATGTATGGAAGGTCCTCAGTTGGTGGCAAGTGACCTGCCCATACGGCAGAATATGATGATGACGTATACTAATTGGAACATGAATTGAGAGCTGTCGAATGAATGAACCTGTGTTTGCTATAATAAAACTCTAATTTACTTTCCGTAACATTTCTCAGGTTTTGGTTTGAGATAGATCCTGTGAGAACATAATAACACGGATGATGACCACGTAGACACCATCACTGAAACAAAGAATGCTGCTGCTGCTTCGTAGAATTTTTGTCTCCCACAATCGAAGGCTGTCAAGAGAGCCAGAAGCGAGATAAGACAGTGGCGCCCGTTTTTATGTTATTTCAATTGGCAAAGATGTCTTCAGAATGATATCTGAAACGATACCCTATTCGTGTTTAGTGATAATACTTCTTTAATCACAATAATCCACGGTTGATGACCTACTGTTTGTTACTATATTACTATTATTCGCTTGGCATTGGGTTGCCAGCAAGCTACATGTGCGTATGTTATACATCGTAACATACAATAACATTTGCTTTCATTAGTTAAGAGTTTAAGGGGATTTAAGGTTTAAAAAAATAACCTTGAGTCTTGTTTTTCCTTCCTTTCTTCCTGAGGTCTTCTTCAGGTAGATTTTGTTCCCATCCGAGACGGACTAATTGAAACAGCACGAAGAAACCGTGTTTATGTAATAATGCGTGGATAACTATTGTCGGACGGAAGTTCGGGGTCAAAACTAGGTTTCTTTCTTTCTTCATTAAAAAAAAAAAAAAAAAAAGTATATTTTTACGGAAGGTAGGCTGTAGTTAATTCGTTGGATGTTAAGCCGTTGAAAAAAAAAAAAGACATTTATTGCAGTTAGAAAAAAAAAACACCCTTGGGTTCCTGAACAACTTCCATGTAGTAACTCCTTTATCTTCTGAAAACTTTGACAATCATCATGGAAATAAAAAAATAAAGACGCCAGATGTCAATGTAACATGCAATGAGACAATATGCTACAATTTTCCGAATTAACTTGCACAAGTGGAAAATGAACTGTGGTTAAAAGAAGTAACAATTTAATATTAGACCGTTGAAGAAACGAAATCTCTTGTATTCTTTCTTCTTTTTTCAGAGCAACAGATGTGGTTTATTTCATTTTCTCTTAGTGCCTGAGGATGGATTTTTTTTTTAAAGTCAGATAATCCTATATAATGAATATAATAATATTTTTTTTATGGATCCACCACTATGCTTGCCTGCGAGTTGTGATTGTCTCCTTTTTGAAAGTGAATGTGTCTGTTCCCATCAGCAGAGCACAGTTTAGTCTCGTCTGCTGGCCACTTTGTCGAAAGTATTATTTAATACTTTGACGCATCCATAGTTTGCAGTATTACAATCCCGACGAACTTCCATGTATTTAGTTTTCTCTGCATTTACTTATAAACCCAAGTCCCTGCAAGCGCTTAATAAGACCTCTGCATTTTTTCCATCGTTTTGTTATCATCCTGTATCAGATTTATATCATCAGCATACGTCATAGCCTGGTGAATATCAATCAGCTCTACGCCCTGGGTGCCATCTTTGATTTTCCTATAGCGTATTGCAGAACAGAGTTGAGTAATAATGACGACAACACATCTCCTTATTTCAGGCCATTCTGGACATGAAAGCTTGTGGACAAGAATTTCCCTACTCGGACTTTACTTTGGGATTCATTTAAACACGTTTTAATTAATCTAAACTAGCTTTTCCGACATTCCAAATTCTATAAGAATATAGTACAATGTTTCACTCCTAATTGAGCTGTAAACCTTTCTAAAATTTATTCTATTGATGTGCCAGTGTATTGTCTTCCCATTTCTTTTCGAGTATTTGTCGAATGATAAACATCTGGTCGATAGTTTATCGATTTTGCCTAAATCTGCACTGATAATCTCCAATAATTTGATCTGCGTATGGGATCAATCTTGCTAATACAATGCTTGAGGGCATTTTGTAGGAAGTTGACAGAAGAAAAATGCCTCGATAATTATTACAATCAGTTTTATCGCCTTTCTTGTGAATTGGAATAATGATTGATTCCTTTTACTCTTGTGAGAATTCCTCTTTGTTCCAGAAAAGGAGAATGTATTTGTGTAAGATTTTGTTCCACAGCTTGTCCCCTCCAGCTAAACTTAACTCGGTCGGAATTTGTGTTTCTTAAATTTCTTTTTAGCGATTTCTACTTCTGTTCGGCTAGGCTCTTGGAATATACGATTCTGCTGTGTGTATTCTACTCCTTTCAGGAACATTAGTTAAGCAAGTTATATTTATATATGCACACACGGAAGGGTTGTGGAAAACCGAACAACTACCCAGTGGGCTTTGTTGGATTAGATTGGGTTTTATAAATTGTATACTATATTTAAAGCCGTATTATTACTTACAATACCACTTAAGCGTTCATCTTCTAGTGCGCATATTCTGAGTGAAACTATGGAAATCCCTTGTCGCACAAACAAAATCCGTGAAGACCCATCCGCGTTTCGTGAGAGACACTACGCATTTCACACTCGCTTATATTTCGATTGCTAGAAAGAAGAAAGTAGACAATTTTTACAGTAACAAAGAAATGGGTCGTTCTATATAACACAGAATAGGAATATAAATCTCGTTACATTCAGGATTCAAGGGTCAACCGTCCTGACTGAAGATTTCTATAACTTCTCTCAGAAGATGCTAGACAAATACTAAGATAGCATCTCAAATCAGATATGAAAGAAAGCGGCCTTATTAACCCTTTTGGCACAAGCGATGTGTAATGCTCCTTAGAATTTATGTTTGCTTCAAAGTGATTATTTTATTTTATGTCTAGAAGGAATAATGTTACAACAAAATATATTTTCAGTTCTTTACGTTTGAGGATATAGGGTAAAGTTTGCGCTTAAAACGAAGTCACATGCTTTGGGGTACCGTAGAAATTTCTGTTTTTGCTGCGCAAAAGTTGAAGGAAAATAAAGTTTGTCGATATTGTTTGTTGGTACCATTAAATTATAAAATAACCACTAGCTGTATGGTCTATGCAACCCAGAGGTTCAATACCTTCTTCACAAACCTCTCCATTGAGGTCTGATCTTAGTGAACTGGAGCAAGACAGATTTACAAGTTTACAAGATGTAAAAATAAATAAAAAAATAAATAAAAATAAATAAATTAAATAAAAAAATAACTACAAAAGGAAATGAATGATAGAAAAGAATGGAAGACTGTGTTAAACCAATTGAGCTATTGCTGACTTGAGAGAAAAAGAGAGAGAGAGAGAGAGAGAGAGAGAAGCAAGACTGATTGATTGGATTAGAGTTTTAGCGTCCCTTTCATGAATTAGTCTCAGAAGCGACAGTCCTATTAGCAACAGGAACTGTTATCTGTCCTATGAGCGACCGGTTCATTTACATTGAGATGATGGAAGATGATATGATTCCATCTCGTAAAGTATGTTCGCCTCTGGCGTTATTAGCGCCCGAACAACCTTGGTATGAAATATGTACGTGCCAGTGATACAGATCGTCAAATATATTTTTCCTCTACTGTGAGTGCAAATAAAACTTATTTTAATTTTGAGTTAGATTTGACGTAAAACATATCAAATAACTTAACGAGACAACAGGGATATTTCCACGAAAAGTATATTCCTATGTAATTATTGAAAATCCAGTTGTAATATCCCCTTTCTTCAAAAGCTCTGTTTTCTGTATTTAATTTGATTCAAATCTAATTACTCACTAAACCCAGTAATATATTTTATTTTGAAAAAAACTTAAACGTGTAACAGTTTCGCCGTGAATAAAATGAAAAAAAAAAAAATGTCAATGACAAAAGACAGCTTTTGAGATTCCTTACATCTGATTGGCTATTCCCAACCAACCCCACCAATTACAATGCCGTTCACTCTAAACAATCCAAAAGGTAAACAAACTCTTTAAACTACCCTCTTCCCTATTGTAAGCTACTAAAACGTAAACTAATTGCTTAATTTGCCTTCCTTCCTTGTTTTGACTTATACATAAAAGCTTGTCGTGTAGCAATCTGAAATAGTACCTTATACGAGCTAGACGAACTGTTAAGTCCTGCGAGAGATTTGTAACTTGTATAATAACTTCTTCGAATACACCGTCTTTTTAGATTTCTTTGATATCCTCAAGTGGTGAACACCCTCTTTCCATGGGCGCCTGATGGGAAGGCAGGTGTTGCCCCGCTGGCTCACAAAAATGTATACGTAATATAGCAAACCATATATATTAAATATCAGATATACAAGACGTGATACAGCAACCATAGAGATGCCCTTCCCTAGAAAATTTTCTTCGGGCGCCCCTACCTCTTTCTGATTTCTTTCTTATGCCATAAACATATTCAATCTAAACTTATGCTCCGTATCATTTTAACATGAAATTTTTAATTATATTAGAATCATAGACAAAGACGGAGCTACTTTAAGTATTTAGTTAGTTTTCCCCTTGATATAGTCAATGTATTCATAGAAATTAATTCAAAAATATAATATTAGGAAAAACATATAAAAGATGGTTAATGTAATGAGAGAATTCTCACGTATTAAATTCAGGTAGAGCGAAATTTTTCATAGTACATTTTGTTAGGTTCTAAATCACATTAGCATGAAACAAGTCAAAGAAGAGAGAACCTTATCTTCTTCCATTATCTTAGTATGAACAAATCGGTGACTCATAGGGCAGTTAACAGATTGAATCGGTCGCTCATAGGACAGTTAACAGTTCCTGTCGCTAATAGGACTGTCGCAAGTGGGAAGACACCCTCTTTCATCACCAAGGCTGTATGGAATGTGAATCTACAGCTTAAGAGGCCCCATCACAGCGAAATTAAAATACAGTAATTATGTGATATCTTCAAATAGATAAAAGATAATCGAAAAGTGGAACAAGAGATCCCTAGACAATATTATTTTACATGAGATACCGTTATCACGACTCACTTACCTGCTTTCGATTTCCGGTCATTTAGAAAATCGACATTTATTTTCGCGTTTCTAAATGGCTACAAACGGAAAGCTATTAGATGACTCGTGATAACGGTACCTCATGTAAAATAATATTGTCTAGCGCGCTGTAGTTCCTCATTTCAATTATCTTTTATCTATTTGAAGATATTATATAATTACTGTAAAATTAGCGTTATTTTAATTTTGCAGTGATTAGGTCTCTTAATGTGGGAACCGAACCATATGAGCTCTCACCAGAAATCGAACCCAGGATTTCCCGTACTGAAGACGCTTACGCTAACTATATAGACACGAGGGAACTCGAAATAACAACAAGGAGTAGCAAAATATGTAATTTATTTTATGCGAAGAATTTCACTTTTAGTTTTTGTACTTTTGAAATATTAGAAGTGTTTCTGTTTTCTCTGTATTAACCTTGAAACGTAATCTGGTTGACGACATAAATTTTGCTTCGTAATTATTATATCCTCTTAAACAAGATTTAAAATTTGAAAAAAAAAGAATAAAATGTTTCGATCGTTAATTTATTAATATGAGTTAGAAGGTATACTTGGCGTATTGAGGAAACAGATTTGTAATTATATCGTGAAGTTAATTCACGTACGATGATGCAATTTGAAGTTAAAGGGGAAAAAATCTAAAATTAGGAAGCGACCTCGGAACATTTAGTTATTGCAAGTATGTACGTACCTCTGTTTGTTTTAAGTATTTTTTTTATTGGCCTTTAAAATAAAATTCGACAAGTAGTTCCGTAAGAGACAAAATGGTTCTGGTGCTCACGGACATCTTGTTTCGTGCTGTGTAATGAAGGTACAAAAAAAGTTTAAAACAATAATAATAAAAAAAAAACATTAGATTAATAGCAGTTGAGGAAATTTTCCATCTATAAATGGCCACTATGTATTCTAAAAATGGAATAAGCGCAAACAGGTTTAAAAAGTCTACTGTCTACTCTATATAATGAACTTAGGAGACGAGGCAAATTCTATTTCGTTGCAACCTTCTGGCTTGTTCTCCTATTAAAAATTATGAGTGTAGTTTTAAATTGAAGGCCGTGCAAAATGTCACTGTTGTTGAAATGTGTCCGTACTTAGCTGATCAATGTTTATTGTTAGTACAGTAGTGATATGTAAATTGCTAACATTGGCTTTTAAACATCCATTATCCTTCGATCGAAAAGTTTATGTGATCAGAATTGCACTTATATATCTTGGTTTATATCTTTTGTGCTTTCCTTGCTTTCTTCTTCATTCGCATTTTTATTCTTTTCTTCTTATTGTGTTTTAATTCTAGTTCTTTCTTTTTAGTTCTTTTTTTAAATTGTTTTGTTTGTTTTTACTTTTCTTCTGTTTCGCATGTTCTTCCTAAACCTCGGAGAACATTTCGTTCCTCTACAGGCCGTTATCATCTTTTAGGGGGATTACACAAGTGATGGGTAAACTTCTTTTTAGGAAAGGACTGAAGAAAGAAAAATCTTTAGGCTGGCCAAAGAATAATAATTGTACATTTTTACAAAATTCGTGTTGTAATAAGATTATTAATGATTGAAGTTTTTCACATGGAATGATGAAGGTACACTCATGTCCAAAACGATTGTCGCATATCTATAACTGCCTTCTTGTAAGAATATAATTTGATAATGATTTTTGTAGGATACGTTTAATACTGATACTATGTGTATAATCGGGAAATGTATCTTTGTATTAAATTTCATAGGAAAAGAATTATAAATACGAAAATTAGAATGAGTAAAACAAAAATGTTGCTATATAGACAAGAAAGTTTTATTTTCGTTTTATCGTTCTTATTTACTGCTTTTTTGACATGAAATTTGCCACATACATATCTTTGCCGATTATATACATACTAACATTATAAGAAATACCCAGCGAATTCGTTGTCAAATTATATTCCTACAACAACATAATTATAGACATTCGACAATAATTTTGGACATGAGTGTACGTCGAAATGGGAGAGCCCCGAGAAAATGCACGCATATGGTGTTCGCCCACCATAAAGCCCACTTGACACAAGCTGAGATCGAACCGAAGACTCCACGCAACAGAAGTGAACGCTCTACCACAGAGACACCGTGGTACCCTCAAAGAACGCTGAAACACATTTTTAATTAATTATTTTAAATGATAGGTCTAAGTATTCAATTTCATGCCTCTAAACTTCTAGAACTTATAACCTTCAAGAGATATGGTCATTTTATAAAAATTGCAACCCTCATTCTTTTCTTTCTCTCTCTTATGGGAAATATCAGAAAACACTGAAACACGTCTTTACTTATTTTAAATGAGAAGTCCAAATACCAAATTTCATGTCTTTAATAGATACGAAGTAGTGAACATTTTAATGTAATAATTGTCACCCATATTCCCCACTTATACGCCGAATTTCCGAAAATTCTTTCGTAGCGGAATCCAGTGTCACGAATCCCATGCACTCTCTAAATTTAAAGTTCCTAGCTTAAGCAGGTTGGCCTGAGGGTTGATCAGTCAAGTCACTCAGAACAATTGGTCAAACGTATTAGGAGAAATGAAGGTAAGAGAATACCACCTTGATTTGTCCTAATATGTTTGAACAACCCTGAAGAAAGATCACGGCTAGTGTTTGTCGATATAAATCATTGATAACATAGACAAGGCAATGTGGTTCTAGGTACGGAAGTTTTCATCACGACTTAGTCAAACTCGTCGACGCTAATTACACGTAAAAATGTCTGTGAACAGGGCCGGAATCAGGATTTCTTGAAGGGGGGGGGGGGACCAATTACTACCGCTATATTTGATTTAAATTCTTAAGTTTTTAAATGCCTTTAGACATTTGTGGTATGAATGAGGAATAGTGCTTTGCTCAGTGAATCCTTTACCTTCAACCTTCAGAAAATCGACTTAAACTATTGCTTTTGCAAAATTAAGCTTTCTTTTAAGCTTCAAACGGACATGTGACAGCAGAAAGTTTCGGAAAATTTTGCTTTTTCACTGCTAGGTTCTCATTTTAGATAGTGTGCTCCGGAGCACCCTCCTAAATCCGGGCCTGTCTGTGAATATGGCTGATATTCTCTGTTTCTCATATGAAAAGCTATTTATTGATTTAAGTTTACATTCGCTGTTATTCCTAATATTCAATTACTATTAGTGTTGCACACGAGACGAGAATTGAATTTTCAAATTCGAGACGAGACGAGACGAGAAATTTCCCGAATCTCGTAGGGAGCAACAATTATCCCAAGTCTTGGATCGCAAACATTATTTTAGTGTTACATGATTCATGGTATAAAGTAGGGATGGCCACAAAGTTCCGGTTCCAGCGGAACCGGTTCCGCGAGGAACCGGTTATTGGAGATCTGGTTTTCAGAACCGGTTCCAGACCTGGATCCGAAGAACCGGATCCGTTCAGACCCGAAAACCGGTTCCGCCAGGAACCGGTTCTGGCCATCTCTAGTATAAAACTATACCTGGACGAAGTGATTGTACGAACACAGTAAAGAACATGTTATCAATGTTTAAAGATACGCAAGTCTTTACACAATATACAGAGTACTGCAGGATCTCTCTCTCTCAGTCTCTCTCTCTCTCTCTCTCTCTCTCTCTCTCTAATATATATATATATATATATATATATATATATATATATATATATATATATATATATATATATATATATATATATATATATATAATGAAAGTGACTACGTATTTGACTGTGTTTGTCATACTTCTTGAACCACCAGGTCGATCTCGATCAAATTTTCAACATTCCTGAGGTTCGACACTGGGATGATTTTTATCATACCGCTTGACGGTGCAACGTAGGGGAGGGAGAGATACTTAAAAATGATCGAAAATGACCGATATTAATGTCCAATCCATAGTTTTGGAGGTCGCTGAGATGAATAATGATACTTCCAATGCCGTTTAAATCCAAATTTAGCCCCGCAACTTGTGGGAGGGCGAGGAGGGAGATATATAAAAAGTGATCGAAAATGACCGATATTAGTGTAGTGTCCATAGTTTTCGGGGTTGCTAAGATAAACAGTGACCCTTTCGATTCCGTTTAAATCCAAACCCACCCCTTTATGCGGAAAATGAAACAAATTCTCCCCTTGCGTAGAGCAGGTATTGTTAGTAGGGCTACTAGATATAGTTTAAGTGTTATTGGGTATCGCTCTTCATGGACCTCTCAATGGCGAAAATGGATTCTGATAACTTATAGATAAAATTAAGAAGAAAATCCAAGCATAAACTTTGCACGTAAATTTACAGAATAAGACGAGAAAATATTTCCGAAAATCGAGACGAGAATTTAAAAAGAATGTACGAGACGAGACAACCTTATTTCTCGTCTCGTCTGTGGACAATACTAGTTACTATTTACTTTCAAAAATAATGATAGCGTAAGTTTACTGCCCAATGTGAGTTTGAAAGTTGTTTCTATACAAAAGATACGTTACTTTAAAAAGAAAAGGTAAATGAAACGTGATATATACTGCAAGGCACAAAGCATATTTTAATAATTACGTATGCACAATGGCGGATCCAGGATATGATCAAGGGAGGGGCTAAACCATCGTTTGCAGCTTTATCCAGTGTAAAGCAGGATTAAAGCCCAATTTATCCAGTGTAACCTGAGCGTCAAGGGGGGCTATATCCCCTTTAGCCCCCTTGGATCTGCGCCTGCGTACGTATATTCCACTTCCTTTCGGAATTAAAAGCTCTACTACAGTGGTTCTCAAACTTTCCATTAACGCAGACCCCCCTGTTCATTCGGAAAGTGATCTGCGGACCCCAATTATCTGAAATTTCACATGGTATTAAAAAAATTATACTAATTAGAATTACCGCTGACATGAGAAAAAGATCAAGAAAAATAATGCAATAAGTTACTTATTGAGCTGAGCGAAGCGAAGCTCTTATACTCGGGTTAGCCGTTTGGTTGTCCGCGAACTCCTCCTAGACCGTTTGGCCGATCTCAACCAAACTTAGCACGCTGATAGAGTATGTCGTGCTGAGTGACAACATAGGTCGAAATCAAAAATCCGATGTACCATCGAGGAATAATCACCGAAAAACGCTTCCTCCTAGACCGCTTGGCCGATCTCAACCAAACTTAGCACGCTGATAGAGTATGTCGTGCTGAGTGACAACATAGGTCGAAATCAAAAATCCGATGTACCATCGAGGAATAATCACCGAAAAACGCTTCCTGATTACGTAGTTTAAGCTCGCTCAGCTCATTTCATTGCAATCGGGTATATCCATTGCATTCCTAGTTTTAAAGATACCTGATTGTCTCCTAGTGAACGAAATTTCAATTGGAAATAAAGTAACTTTCAAGATTGTTAATGTTTTTTAGTAAGAAAATTCACTTCATAAACAATTTTCAAATGTGGGGTCACTAATGTGAGGAATGAATTTCTTTGTGTCTTTCCATATTGCCCTAAAATCTGGAATAAGTTTAGTCACCATCAACCCTAGGTCCGATTCCACATTAAGACGATTTCGCTTTAAGGTTTTAATACTAACAAGAATTAAAGAAGATGCTTCAGCAATAAGACCGCAGTGCAATATTGTTTCAGTGCTGGAAAGGAAGTAGTTAAAAACCAATGTTGTGTGTGTGTATGTCATTTTGATTATATATATATATATATAATATGTATGTATATTATTTCACAAATTGATTAAATCAAAGCAACGTTCGTATTTCTCTGTTACGATCTGTCTTCCGAGACAATTTTACATTAACCGCCCGCAATTTGTCAAGAGTTACTCGCAATGGCGGATCTAGGAACATATTGTATTTTGGGAGGGGTTTCTCATATATATATATATATATATATATATATATATATATATATATATATATATATATATATATATATATATATATATATATATATATATATTAGAATTCCCAGAATTGGGGGAAGGCTTGGTGTTTATAAGAATAGCAATGACTAACATTCACTTCGTTTTTCTTTAAATCTGAAATTGGTGGTAGTGGTGGGAGCTTTCCGCCACTTGAACATGAAATCCATGAAATTCCGAGGCGTCGTGAACTGCTTTTTGAAAAAGTGCCCTAACAAAGAAGGAATTTCTCTCATTTGAAATAGTCCTATATAACGGTTAACCGGCTTCAGGGCAGAAATTTTTTAAAGTAGAAAATCATTTGAATTTACAAACGTAGGTATAATTTCTAATTGCTTTAAGTAACTGAAAAAACATATTTCTTGCATAACAGTTGTGAGTTCCATTCTATTACAACACATTTCAACTTTTAGGTGTCGCGAACCCCCTGGCTAGATTCCGCGGACCCCCAGGGGTCCACGAGAGTCAAGCACTGCTAGGTGCAAAAATTTATAACAGCGTGTTACTGAAGGTAGACGCAGTGTTCGTAGTTTGAATGAAAATTTTCCTAATCTAGAGAAATTTCGTAGGTAAATTTAGCAAAAACGGAAGAAGGGAATTTTTTGATAAAACGTGAAAATCCAGGGAAATTTTCGCGCTGACTGAGTGATCAATACAAATGCTTAAATTTTTCTTTGTTCTTCAGGAATGAACCAACACAATAGCAATAGTTTGTGTGTGTGTCTGTTCAAAGTAGCATGGTTTGTACTCATTGTTGGCTGAGTGTATTTGTGTGTATTTTTTTTTAATAAAAAAGTAAAGGAAAAGTAAAAAAAAAAGAAGAAGAAGAAAGAAAAAGCAAATGAATAAAACAAATGTGGTTGGTACTTCCTTTAATATAGTTAAACTAATCTTATTACACAACTTCTGCGTTAGGAATTGGACACTCAAAAAGCTAGGGAAACTTTGATAAGTAAAGGGAAAATTTTGTGAATCGAGGGAAATTTTCTTAATTAAACCTACAAACACTGGATAGACTGTCGGTTGTGAAATGACTGCAACCGCTTGTCGACATTACGAGAAGATAGATGGGATATAGTATAAATGAGTTGTTTCATGTTAAGAAATGGAAGGTCCTTGCTGCATGGTCCTTTACTGAATGTAGTTGCAACCAGTGATGCCATCCAGAAACGTTATAAAATCCTATCTTAAGAGGCAGAAATTCCCATTTTGCTCT
Source organism: Thermobia domestica (assembly GCF_964235325.1). Taxonomy (NCBI): domain Eukaryota; kingdom Metazoa; phylum Arthropoda; class Insecta; order Zygentoma; family Lepismatidae; genus Thermobia; species Thermobia domestica. Next base: position 84,695,606 of record NC_137458.1, on the reverse strand, counting down.
TGAATTTCTCATGCTATACTAATAACAAAATGTTCTAAACTTTGAAAACATGAACAGTGAAATTACTGTAGAGCCACTTTCTTCAATATGAGTGAATTATTTGAAAAATTACGATCGTCTACGTTTATCAAGCAGTTTATGAACAAGTATTTTCCTTAATTGAAAGAGACAATTGAAAATGGTGACGAAAATAAGTACATATTTGTTGTGACTTTAGTATTTTCATCTTGCTTTTGTCTTATAATCTACTGAACGTAATAACAGTAGATAAAATTCATTCTTCAGTAATTTCGTATGGAACGATTTGGAAGTTGGACATTCCTCGTTTCATTTTCTTCCGTTAGTTCTGTTCTTTCATTTCTCTCTCTCTCTCTCTCCTTTTTTTTAAATACCAGAGTACAATTAACGTTGTTTGACACTTATGTTTTGAGATTTACAAGTCACTGATAAATCACTTTAACACTAACATGTGTTAAAGTAACAAAATTTCAAAGTAACGCATTAATTTCAAGTTTATTGGAGACTTTTTTTGTCTACTCCTCACTCATAGACAATTTTATTGCTTTGAATGGAATAGAAATATGAAAAATTCCCAGGGGCTGCGGGCGAAGGGATCAGTGGTAGAGCGTTTATCTATGGTTCATGAGGTCCCTGGTTCGATCTCATCTTGCGCTAAGTGAACTTAGTGGTGGACAAACACCGTGTGCATAGGCTTTCTCGGGTTCTCCAGTTTCCTCCCATTTTCTTCATTCCACCATTTGATTCATTTCTCATCATTACCGTCTCGTTTAGTCTAGCCGACATAATCGTGGGACGTAAATCTGAAATATTTCGTTTTATTTCATGAAAAAAAATCACCTAAAATCCTGCCATTTTTAAAAAACGAAAATTCTCTGTATCCCATTTCGAGAAATCATTGTCAAAAAAATCTCACAATATGGGATTTTCCCCACGGGTTGGTATGCTTACAAATCTATAAACGTAAACAATTCACTTTCTTTCAGATTTTTTCGTTCAGACTTGGAGCCGAAATGACTGATGCGATTGAAAAAAAAATACCATTTTTAGTTGAAAATTACATATTTTCTACATCTTTCCTGTTTTTCTTTCTTTCTTTTTTTCTCCGTATCTTTACTGAAAACGGTGAAACTCGGTATATACGTTGTAAATTGTCTGTGGAATAGATTCTTTGACTTAAATCAGTAGAACTTTAGTTCATGAGGTTAATTTATATCTGATTATTATGTAATTTGTAATCAGATTGTCTGCCTGTAAGTAGCTGTACGTGAATAATATATTTTTTTTTAAAAAAAAGACATTTTATCTGGTAAGAAAGAAGAAAGAGGCAAATTTGGAAAATAATACTATCATGAAACGAAAAAAGGGCGAAAAACAAGGTGAAAAATTACCAAACATAACTCAAGAAAAGTAATTACAGCTTGATTTATGCAAGGTGTAACACGCAAATCATGAGAATCATTTGAGTTCATGACGCATATTAAGTGTTAACACACGTTTTATCTGACAGAAAACATAAGCAAACAGCCATTCAGCCCTTTTTTACTTTTGTTCTTTTTCACCTTATTATTTCTTTTATGCTTGATTTTCTTTTTGCTTGTTTGTTTGCTTTGACTTGTTCATTTTTTCTTTCTTTTGAAGTTCGTACTCTTCATCTTTGTAGAAAGATACGAAACAAAAACCACGTTTTTCTTCAAATCTTACTTTTGCCATTATTCATAGAAAAAAAAGAACTATGAATAAAAAATGTGTATGATTAAGAATCTTTTGACGCTTTAAAATTTGTGTTTCAAGCGGAAAATCGCAACATGGTTGGACAGATTGAAGGTATGTGTCAAGAAGATAAACTACAGTAGCTTTCTTGTCTCAGATCTTTTGATTGCCAGAAGCCGGAATTTGGGTATCATATGTTCTGGAGTAGAGCCAACTATGTACATCTACAGTACGTAGGAGCGTTTCGGTTTCTTCTTCATGTGGGCTGTGCTTTCTGGTTTCCTCCTTTGGGTTTTGTTAAGTCTTGTAAGGTTTCTTTCAATTAACTGTATGGGACTGTCTGAAAAAGAAATTCCTTCTGTTTGTTGAGAATTAAAAAAAATCTGCTGGTTAATCAACTTACGACAAATTGTTATTGTTTCGTGGAATCAGATGTCGTATGTGACTAATTAAAATTTTTGTTTAATTTGTATGCTTTTTGTGAAACGGATACTTTTCCATTTCTAGCAGATGATTATATTCCGGTAAAGTGTTGACAATTCGAGCCTCGGTTACCCGATATTCCGTGTAACGTGAATCACCCACAAAACAAGACATTTGCTGCTTTCTTTTTCTTTTTTGTTGTCAAGTTTAGTCTGAGTGTTTTTGATCGAAAGAATGAATGCAAAAAAAAAAAAAAAAAAAAAAAAGGTAAATTTGTTTCTATTCAAACAAATTTGATGATTAGACCGAGGTGAAACTATAAAAATAGGTATTGCTCCAAAACATGTGAATCAGTTCGTACCAAGTTAGTTCCATTCATATTGCCAGCAAGAGTGGTCTATGTTACAAAAGCATTATTTGAAGAAAAACGGCCTCAAAGTGTTATGTCTCTCATGATTAGAATATGTGCAGTTACAATACTTTTGTATATAGCTTCTCAGCCAGTTGATATACGCATATCACACTTCTCCAACAAGTAATTCTACATTATTTAGACCTGTGAGTACCAATATCTCAAAAACGTCAAAAATGTAACGTAAACCACTCTTGCTTTCAACGCCTCATTATATAGTATGATAGTGTAGTGCTATGTTGCATCAAGTTGGTTTAGATAAGAACATTTTTTTGCGTATGTTCATATATATATATATATAGATTTGTATATAGATTTTTAGTTACTGGTCAGGGTTACTACTGACATGAAAATCTGGAAATCCTTAAAAAAGTCAGAGAACTCAGCTTACTCGTAAAAAGTCCTGGAAAAGTCAGAGAATTTTAAGTACAGATTTTTACTTCTCAAAATTAATTTCTCGTTTTGCCTTACCCAGCTACTTGGTAAGGGATATTTTATAAAAGAAATTAGTTTGATTTGCGAAACTTCTCTTCCTAAACATGTACACTATATACATGTACATGCGTAGTTGATGAGGAATATGATGTGTGTAAGAAATGGAACTCTTCATATAACCCGTTTCATTCGTGATAGAGTTATTTACATTATTTTCATTAATTAATTATTATAGTAAACCACTTCCTTAATGTACATAAACTAGAGCGCCCAATACTTTCAGTTTAGTCCCATTTCTTCATTTTGTTCCCATGAAAAAAAAACTTTAGCCTTCAATCTTAGGAAGAATACCCAAAGCTTTCAGTCCTATTTCTTAATTTTCGCCTCATGAAAGAACTTTAGCCCTCAACCTTAGGCAGAACGCCCAATGCTTTTAGTCTTAGTTCCATTTCCATGAAACACTGTAGCGCTCAGCCTTAGAAAGAACGTTTAATATTTTAGTTTAGTCCAATTTCTTCATTTTATTCCCATGAGAAAACTTCAGTCTTAGTTTCATTTCTTCATTTGACCCCCATGAAAAACCTTAGCCTTCAACTGAGGAAGAACGCTTAATGCTTTTGGTCTTAGTCCTATTTCGTCATTTTACTCTAATGAGAAATCTTCAGCCTTCAATAATAGGAAGAACGTCAGTGCTTTTAATTTTAGTCCCATTTCTTCATTTTATCTTCTATAAAAACCTTATAGCCTTCAACCTTAGGAAGAACACTTAATGATTTTAGTCGTAGTCACATTTCTTCATTTTACTCTCATGAGAAAACTTCAGCCTTCAATCTTAGGAAGAACGTCAATGCTTTTAGTCTCAGTCCCATTTCTTCATTTTATCGTCCATGAAAAACCTTAGCTTTCAACCTTAGGAAGAACGCTTAATGTTTTTAGTCTTAGTCCCATTTCTTCATTTTAACTTTCTTGAAAAACCTTAGCCTTCAACCTGAGGAAGAACGCTTAATGCATTTAGTCTTAGTCCCATTTCTTCATTTTACTCTCATGAGAAAACTTCAGCCTTCAATCTTAGGAAGAACGTCAATGCTTTTAGTGTTAGTCCCATTTTTTCATTTTATCGTCCATGAAAAACCTTAGCTTTCAACCTTAGGAAGAACGCTTAATGTTTTTAGTCTTAGTCCCATTTCTTCATTTTAACTTTCTTGAAAAACCTTAGCCTTCAACCTGAGGAAGAACGCTTAATGCATTTAGTCTTAGTCCCATTTCTTCATTTTACTCTCATGAGAAAACTTCAGCCTTCAATCTTAGGAAGAACGTCAATGCTTTTAGTGTTAGTCCCATTTCTTCATTTTATCGTCTATGAAAAACCTTAGCCTTCAACCTTAAAAAGAACGCTTAATGCTTTCACTTAGTCACATTTCTTCATTTTACCTTACTGATTTTTCTTATTAGTGCATTTTATTATTTTCTTTTTTTCGTATTGCCACTCTCATGAAATTTCAATAACTTGCATATGAGCAGCTTTGTTTAAATAAAAGCAAATGTAGGTAGTATGTTACAGATTATTCCTCTCCTTGTCAACAGAGATTCTGGAACGACGAAGTCGGTTAGATTTGGAACCACTCTCCGTGTGACATTTTTGTACATCGTGATCATTAAGAAAATAAGTGGTACTCTTGACAAATTAAAAAATTCTACGGAAATCCATGTTGGTAAAAAAAAAAAAAAAAAAAAACTTCATTTAATACCGGAAAAATTACTTATTGTAGGAAGTTTTCAAACAAGGTGAGCGCCCGTGGATTTAAAAAAAAATCACCTTGCCGAGAAGTAAGTATATTTGAGTTTGTTATGATATGTTTTGATTCTAAGAGACCGAGATGGGATGAATGTACGAAACAAAACAAAAATCGTGACGATCAGCTCGGAAGTTCGTTGTATCCTATTACACTCATCCTTTCGCCAGCCTTGCCGTTAACCAGAGGTTAAATTCAGTAGATTTGTTTAGAAAGGAAGTGTCATGTTTATTTCAAATCGAAAATTGTGTTCCTTTCTAAAGCTCCAGATTCATCTGTTTTTTCCTTTTTATTTTTCACTGTCATTTCATTTTACTATTTCCTTGTGTCTGCTTGTGTGTGTGTCTATATTTCATTTTTCTTCTTTCCCAAAGCTAAATCATTACCTCTTTAAATGACCACAAACGTAAATTTGACATGCAGAAAACTCGTTATGTTAGCAGAGAGCTGTCATAAAAAGTGCCACATCGTGCTCCAAATTCGAAATATGATGCACGTTTTTGATATCACGAGAGAGAGAGAGAGAGAGAGAGAAGCGAGAAATGTAAAAGAACCAGAACTAACAAGTGTTTTTTTTCTTTCTCTTTTTTTAACACCGTCTCTTAAACATGTCATGCAATGATGAGCATGTGTAGTTTTTCTAACTCATGAGTTTTTATGTAAGCATCATTCATGAAGTGAAAATTAAGTTGTTTGAGTGCACTCGTAACGTTACTTATCTCTTCTTTTTTTCTGTTACTTGAAGCTCATGGAGGAAATAATAGGTTTCGTTATGCTTTCTGGAAGAATGATGTATTTCCCTTATTTACGTCAGTTTTTACTTTTGAGCGATCTAATGATTTGAACAATCTACAGTCATTCTCAAAAGTCTGAGCGCACTACTGATTTTTCAGAATTTTCCAAACAAAGGACACTGTAGCCATTAAAAATTCTTTATGTTGTACCTATTTTGCGAAATAAACATCAGTGCTCATACAAGGAAACAAGAATACATGATCCTTTTTCCATTGTGGCACTTTAATTGAGGAAGTTTGTATTTATAGAAGTGCCAATCCTTAGCGTCGATAAGAGTTTAGCAAATTCTAGGGAATTATTTGATCAATTTATCTCATTTTTGTAAAAGCTATGCATCTCCATTAGCTTTGAAGAGTTTTTCAAAGATCTTCAGTATTCGTTTGGCATTTGGTTACAGTGTGTCCTATCAAGATCATCCCACAAGAGCTTGATGGGTTTAAAATGTGGAGACTATGCCGTCCATTCCATTGTTGTAATGCTGTGAGTGTAGTCGTTATTTTGCAATATAATTACTGCGTAACTTGGAATAATGTGTTGGATTGTTATCTTGTTATAGTACAAAGTTACGGCTCAAAATACGCGTTCCAGATGAATTTACATGCCTCGTTTAAATGTTGTGATACAGGTTTTTGTACATTACACCGTTGATTCAAACTAAATCACCAACTTGCTTTCCTCTAAAATATTTCTGTGCAATAACAATGCGTTCTCCGTGCTTCATTATAGCCATTACACGGTCGGAATGAAGTCTGTTTTCGGGATGACGACGCACAAACTTTTGACGTTGAGAACTGGAAAGTTGAAATTTAGATTTGATGATCCAGAGTACCCTCTTCCATTGTTGATCGATCCAGTCATTATTATTATTATTATTATTATTATTATTATTATTATTATTATTATTATTATTATTATTATTATTATTATTATTATTATTATTATTATTATTTTGCCCAGGAGTATCTTTGGCAATGTTTCCTGCTCGAAGGAAAAATTTCCTTACTTCAACCCTACAGTGCTTCGACCCCTCGAAGACAGTGGGCTCGCGTAGCGTAGGCGCAAGCGGTCCCTGGATCGATTTCCGGTGGGGGCATTCGGTTGAAAAAGTGTAAAAGGCTTTTTGAGGCCAGCCATCCTGACTGAGGTTTGCCTGGATTTTCCTCATTCATACCAGGCAAATGTCGGGCTGGTACCTAACTTCTAGGTCCCAGGCCGCTTCTTTCCTTCCCCCAATTTAATCAATTTCGGACACAAATAATTACATTTCTCACCAAAAAACACATTTCAAATCGGATTATTGGGGGTCACAGTCCCCCGAGTTCCAAGATTGGAGGGGACATGTCCCCTCATCCCCCCGGGATTTGCACCAGTGGTTTGTCTGCAGGGTGAAATATTAAAACTGGGATAAGAATCACTCGAGCAAGTAGTTTTTTCAGGTCTTGATCTATAATATTACTAATTTAATTATCATAACCCATAGTCACAAGCGAGTGTTTCTTTAAATAGTTTGGAGTTCGATGCCGTTGTTTTCTACAAAATGTAAAAATGTTTATGCAAATTATATCGTATATAGAACATGCACTTGAGTCATTTTCAGTTTTCACTCAAATATTTCACAGGGTGAAATGTAATCATTATTATTTTAATATTTTTTCTTCTCTTTTCTTTCGCCGATGGGCGGAGATACTTAAAAAATGATCGAAAATGACCGATACTAGGGTCTAATCCATAGTTTACGGGGTCACTGAGGTGAACAGTGACACTTCCGAGACCGTTTAAATCTAAATTTAGCACTCGCAACTTGGAGGAGGGGGAGATATATCAAAATGATCGAAAATGACCGATATTAGTGTCGAATCCATAGTTTTCGGGGTCTCTGAGATGAACAGGACACTTGTGATGCCGTTTAAATCCAAATTCACTCCTTTGTGTTCAAAATGAAACCTGTTCTCCCCGTGCGGGGAATGGATATTTCGCTAGTACTGTATATGTAAAAGAAACTACACTGTTAGTTAAGAGATGGCGTCTGTTGTTTTTGTTTTCACCTAACAACGATGAACATGCTACTTTAAATTATTATTAAAAAAAAAAAAAAAAACGTAAAGAAGCCTACCCAAACTGTATGGTTTTATTTATGATTTTGTCTTGTTCATTTAACTAACCCAAACTTTAGTAAAAGTTCATTTGCGGCTTTTTAAAATTATTATTATGCCGAGAAACTAAATAGTTTGTTTCTTCGTTTCGTACCTTATTTTCTTCCTTAGTCCAACAGAACTTAAAAAGAACCTGAAGTGTGTAACATGGGAGCAGCGAGGAAGATTACAGAGGGGGTATGCATTTTCGTTTGTAAACTCCTGACATCTGCCGGAGAGCTTTCAAGTTAGTGATACTTTTGTAGCTCTCGATGAAGCTTGAGTGTAGGGAAAAGAAAGACCGCTGTATTTCTTGTAAATTCCGTGTCAGTTCAGTTAATGAACAGAAACAAGTTAATAGTTACTGATACATATGTCTTAATTGTTCTATAGTTTATGTTCAACACCCTTAAATCATGTTTATATTTCGTACTTCAATAATAATTACGGCGTAAGTTTTCTTGTTATTTATTAATTAAGGTATTTCCAACACAGTGATAATTACTAAGTTAAATACTCTTTTTCTCAATAGTTGCTTCAGATTCTAGAGTGCAGGTCAAATCATCGCTAATCTACTGTACGGTAATGCACTGGTTCCCAACCGATGTGCCGCAACACGCTGGTGTGTGTTGCCAGCCATATATATGGTGTGCCGTGGAATTTTAGAATTTAAAAACTATACAAAGTTTAATAATGGTTAAAATTAACATTGAGACAGTCTCACTAGCGAATTCAGAAGAGTCATTTGGAGAGGACGGACAGGGTCATTTGGAGGGGCACATCGTCTCCTGGACGATTAATATATGCTTGAAATAATGAGTTTTACTTCAATGAAGTCGTGCAATATTTTATATATAGACTTAAAAAAGGTTGCTTTTGGGGGAGGCAATTACCCCTTCGCCCTTTCCGTGAATCCGCCAGTGGACAGAGTATACCAATTTTAGCAGCAACAGCAATACTCGGTACTACATAGAGTCACTAGTTTATAAAACTTGTAGGCTTACATTATTGTAATTTATATTATTAGTAATAAAAATCAAACAAATGTGTTGCGGCATCCCGGGCGTTCAATAATGTGTTGTGAGCAGTGCCGGATTTACGTATAAGTTAAACAAGCTATAGCTTAGGCCCCCACACTCTTAGGGGCCCAAAAAATTAAAGAAAAAAATTGAATGCACATTTCCAAAATATAAGAAAAACAAATAAGTAAAATCTACATGTAGCAACAGTGCTTCGTTTGTGCAGGTTCCTATCATCTAAGTAATGGGGCCCCTTCTGCTATCCTGCTTAATAAAATATCACTGGTTTCTTCATTTCTGTACATAGGGTCCTATGTTTATCTAGAGATATAAAGGGCCCCCCTTCTCTTCAGTAGCTTAGAGCCCCACCAAATCTAAATCCAGCTCTGGTTGAGAGTTCAGAAACGTTGGGAGCCACGGTCCTAAAATATAACGATGAAACTAATCAGGAATTGGACAGTTTCTCTAAAAATAAGGATTGTGACCGATATGTCTCAAACTGTTTTTAACTACTCAGAGTACTACACAAATTTCATAGAGAATGTGCAATGAAATTTTATGTATTCGTAGTAATATATATATATATATATATATATATATATATATATATATATATATATATATATATATATATATATATATATATATATATATATATATATATATATTGAAAGTATGTTTGTGACTTCATACGTCCTGAACCACCCGACCGATGTCGATCAAATTTCCACGGGCCTCGAATGGTTTTTACCATTTCACTTTCACGGTAGAACATACGGGGAGGGGGGGGAGGATTTTACGTAAATTTTGTAAAATCACCCCTAAAAGTAGACCAAATTTACAGAAAAGTCGGGATTTCAGGGGCAGATCCGGACCCCCTGGATCCACCTCTTGCATGCATCCCTGCCAGACAGCGCTGTCTGCGGTTATGAAAGTTCTGTTATACCAGTACTGCAACTAAAATTACACGAGCATTGTTCTCGAACACACTGTACAATGGAACAACAACAATGAAACATAGAAATGAAAGTTGGACAGAAGTCAGCTAGTAAAGATACGTGTACTATGTATACCTTCCCAGGATTTGATTCAGTGGCGGTCCGCGGGACTGGACTCAAGACTTTTTCGGCTGCGAAGCAAGAACATTAGTGTTTCTGCTTACGCCCGCATTTGAAAATTCGCTGCAAAAGATTTGTCAATCTATTTTTTTTTTTATCAATCAATACGTTTATCAACACATACATAATGCATGAATCGGAGCTTGATATGATTTACGGATTATATTCTCCTGCGGGCCAACCGAGAAGGGGAAAGAGAAAAATTCGTTTAGAATAGCCAATCTTTCCTCTTTTTATTTTATTCTTTTTTTCCTTGTTCGGATTCTGAACAATGCGTATGTGGCAAATGGGGAAACCTTTTTTTTTTTTACCCCACGCCCCTGTAATCCCCTATGCAATGTCGATTATTTCTTTTTTCACCACTCAAACGGTTGCAGTTTCTTCACCTGAGCCTGGAAATTCCCTTGGGAGGTCCACCCGATAGTAGAGAAATTACCCTGGTTTTCCCCCCTACATGCCTTTTTTATTTTCCCTTTCACTATGCTATCGGACAAGCGAATCGCGACAACTGGCCATTTGTCACAGCTAATCGAAGGGCGGCTTGCATGAGAAATGTCATCATGGGTTGCACGCTGCGCTCTTGTCGCGGTAGAACGGAGCAGGGTGCTATTTACTTAGAGAAGTGTTGCCGACTATAGTGTTACTGACCAAAAGCTTCGATCAGTGGTTATGTATTTATTAAACTCAATGAAAAATTCAGGGGCATTTCATTAGTAGAATATTTTATAAATAGATAATAGTTTGTTTTTCAGGTTTAAGTCTTTCACAATATTTCTTGTAAATAATGTGAAGCATTCAAGTCGATAACTACAATGTTTGCGGTCAGTATTTCCCGATACCAGAATATAATATTTCCAAAATTCCTTAAACACTTTCTTGTCTTCGTTAACACATAACAGAAAAAGCAAGGTGGGAATAATTTACACGCGAACTGTCTCCTCCATAGCTAATTTATTTATTAATTATTTATTAAACGAATTCAAACGTGAGAACAGGTTAACTCAGTGGCAGATCCTCGTCTCAGATGTGAGGAGTACTTGGTTCGATCTTAGGCCTTGGAAGTTTGTGGAGAACAGCGTCGTGTTCATGGATTTTCTCGGTAATCTACTGTTTCGTTCCACATTCTAATTTCACCGTTTTGCTCCGTCCACTGTTTCGCATCTCATATTTCAAACTTTGCCTCCGTTCTTCGCACGACAAAAGTACGTTTTTGGCATAATTCTTTGCGAAAAATTTAAATTCCTCTCGTCCTTGGAATACGACTTTCAATAGGGTGAAATATTGTCAGTCCAAGTGCTATGGTCAAAAATTAATTTCAAATGGTTCACTCGTTTTCCCTTGATGATCCGATTAACAACCTCCGGGTCGTATGTTGCGGAAAAAATATGAGAAATTGATTTCTTTTTTCTTTAAAAACGTAATTTTCGGAAGCACTGTTGCGGAATTTCTGGAAAAGCTGTGGGATATGCCCGCTTGTTTTGAATAAGGAGAAAATGGAATTCGGTAAACCAAATTTTCATGTAAAATATTAGACACGTATTTCACAGCTTTTTTAAAAAATACTTTCTCTGGAAGGGAAGGAAAAAGGCAGCAGTTATAATTATTATGATAGGATGGTCATATCTCGAAATCTTTTAAGGTTAAAGACCTGAAATTCCGTATTTAGATTTTTCATTTAAAATAATTTAAAGATGTGTTTCAGCGTTTTATCATGTTTTCCTTAGAAAGAACTAAAAAAGGCGGAGGTTTAGTTATAAGATGGCCATATCTGAAAATCCCTTAAGATTAGAGATATGTTAGGGATACCATGGGATACGAGGTCTCTGGTTCGATCCCAGCTCGCGCCAAGTGGAATTTAGGTGGACAAACATCGGGTGCGTGGGTTTTCTTGGGATTGCTATATTTCTTATCACTTTTCATTCCACCATTTCGTGCATCATGATCATCACCGTCTCCTTAACTTCGGACAATAATATTGCGTCGTTAAACCATAAAAGAAAATAGAACTTTGTTACTGATATCTCTATATATATAAAAAAAGAATCAACAATAATTGTAAAAATAAAGACTGAATAATTATGAAATTTTGTCTTCCTTTGTAAAACATTTTAAAGAGGTATCATATTCTATTTACAGTACAAGTTTATTTGTGACTGTGTTAATGCGTGTAAAAAATACGTCTACTTGTTTATTTTGTACCATCAATTGGTGTAGTTGTATTTGACCCACTATCGTGTTTAATACCTATAGTTCTTGAACCTTTGCCATCCTGATTAGGAGTACTAAATCCACAACGCCACGTGAAAGGAGCATTAATACAGTTGTAAGTTCAAATGGATTTTGACAGTCTGGCAAACGGCCACGCGACGGAAATGAAAATGATTTTTTTCCCTCAAAGATTATTTTTACTCCCTTGTAAACATACTATCTTTTTTTGTTTTGCTTTTGTTTGTTTGTTTGTTATAGTTACAATTTCGTTTATTTTTTTTTTCGACTTTGACATATGCTTGTTCCAATAATATGGTGATGCTAATGTGATGTCTTGTTTCCGACTGTGTTTGAAGTACCGGCAATCATAAAGCATTTACCAGTATTATGTTGGTGTCATGTCTTGTAACTCAACTTAAAAAAAAAAAGAAAAAAGTCAACTGCTAGCTGTAATGCTCTTTCATCTCTGGTTAACAAACAAAATTAATGAGAAGTACTTAATCCATACCGGTACATGCAACACAATCCTCCGGTGCTTCTATCTCAGGAAACTCGGTTATGTGAGTTCGAAATTCATAGGAGATATTCTCAAATGAAGATATCATTATTGTATGATTCATGAACTGACAGCAGCTTTCACGGCTGGTCTACTGGGTAACACTTGTGCCTTTAGAACAAGTGGTCACGGGTTCGATTCCTGGTAGGAGGGCACGAAAAAATTAATTTCACAATAATTCACTTTCATTAATATCCGTTGAGGGATTTTAAACTTAAAAACGATGGCCTATGGTTTGTTTATTCACTGCTTTAGGTCAAATGTGCTGTTGATGCTTTCCATTAGTAGATGTGGAAAATGTTCTAGTTTGAAATGTTAAAGAAAATCACTCTCAGTTCTTTTTTCTTCATGTTGCATGATTCTTCAACAACACATTGTCTCCTGACTGATTGAACACTTCAGTCTGTTTTCTGAACAAGTGCGAAGTTCGTTGTGACTTTGTAGGCGTGACCTCGGTCAATCTATTGGTTACGTTACGGAAGGTGGTTTCCACACAATAAAATTTGACATTTCAATCGCACCCAGGTGAAAGTTCTGCAACTCAGTGTTCCCGAAACGGAATATACTACGAACTATTTAATGTACTTTAATATGGGTATAGAAGAATGTAATCATTCTTATGAAGCAATTTGTTCTTGTCGTAAGAGCGTCAACATTCATCTTTGGCAGAAGATGTGATATATATACAAATATGATTAACGTCTGCATCTTCGGCGTGGAAGACCTAAGTTTTAGCGATAGTCCGCAGTTTTGGGGTCGCTGAGATGAATAGTGACACTCCTGATTCCTTTAAATCCAAATTCCCCATGAATATCCTAAGTACGGAAAGAGGTTCAAATACATTGCATAAATCTGTTTTCTCTGTGCGAAGAAATAGTATTTCAACTAGTACAACTATAAACGTAAACCGTTCTCTTTTTTGGAGTTTATATGCGCTGTAAGTTGTCTATGGTGTAGATTCTTAGACATAAATCAATTGAACTTTAGTTTATGAAGTAATTTAAATCTGATTATTGTGTAATTTTGTATCAAACTGTATCCTTATAAATGAGCTGTATATGAAAAAGAGAGAGAGGGAGAGAGAAAGTAATTTATGTTACCTTGTAAGGAAAAAAAGGCAAATTCAGAAAATAATTTTATCATGGAAACGAAAGACAAAAGAGCGATGAAAAATTATCAAATATAACTCGAAAAAACAATGGTAATTACAGCTTGATTTATGCAAGATGTAACACGCAGATCATGAGGATCATATGAGTTCATGACGCATATTAAGTGTTAACACACGTTTTATCTGACAGAAAACATATAAACAAACAACGATTCAAACCTTTTTACCTTTGTTCTTTTCATTATTGAGACACGAGTTCGATCCCCGATGGGAGTTCTTATGTGGTTCGGATCCCACATTAAGCTGAAGGTCCGTGTCTCATATAGCCTCACTGTTGAACGGGACGCTAAATTCTGATGCAACTAAGCAACCAATTCATTTCCAGCATTCGGGCTATATGAGGCAAAGACCTATATTTTAACCTGAGTTTTGAATGAAATCTATTTCCATTTAGGAGTGAACGTACATTTCCCTCACTAATCGTTAAATACATAACGTGAGATATTATAGAATAATGTTATTTTAATGTTGCAATGTACAAGTATTTAAGACATATTTCTTTTTTTATTTTCAGGTAAGTTTTGCCGATTCATCCTTATGGAACATTTTTAAAATTATTATTTATTCATACAGAAAGTACGTAATCATCTCACTCTTCCGTTACCAGGTAAGATCGTATTCAAAAATATTAATATAACCTAATTTTACTGTTAAGGTATGGTATTTAAGTAGTTAGACATTACAATGATTAACCTATCTTAATGATTGAGCGTAAATCGTTCTGCTTAATAATCCTGTAATTCGAATGTAAAAGACACGTTGCATATTTGAGGAAGAAAAGCAAATGAAATAGAAAAAAAATCTTATTTTAAGATGTGCATTTTCCCTGATGTGTGGCAAACTCCAGAGTACTGGTGCGCGAATTATTCGTTTTGGGAATTAATTGCGCTGGCTTCGGAAAATACAAACTTAAGGAAAGTTTAATTTCGCGAGGTGTAATGTTTCCCGCTTGCTATACTCTCAACACTTGTAAATATTTGACTGCTTAATGGTTCTTTTTCTTCTCCTCTGATGCTGCTTGGTATCACTGTCATAGTGGAGTTTCATCAGTTGCATTCATTGATGTGACGACGAAACCCTTAATAAATTAATAAATATTCCTGTGCACTAGAATTTGTATAGTTCTGTCGTTCAAAACATTCCTAACTTTTCCTTCTTTTTATATAATAATCGTTTGCCTGGAGAAAGTCGTTTGACTGAGAAATAGAACCGTAGTTTTACAGCAACAGTGGAAAACATCATGCATGCATGGACGTTGTAGACATTCAAAGTACAAACAATCTAAAAACGAACTCATTTGTTAGTTCATACGCAACCCCGATTTCAATGATATAAGGATTTAATTCATGTGAAATGGACAAGAACTTCATATAGGTCATTAGAAGGTTACTTCCTGTTTCGCAGAATGCCTTATTAGTCTACAACGTTGCCAAGTTTACACATTTCTGTTTCGCAGAATCGCATAGAAAGTTCTGGTAGCACCTCAATAGTAGAAATATTTGGCGCAAGGAACAAAACACCAACATAAATCTAAAGAGGTGCGGCTCGCAATAGAGCCTTGTCGCACAAGTGCAATCTTGATTCACTGCAACAAGAACAAATTACAAACACATAAATAACACAGGCCTACAGAAAAAAATTTTTTCTTGGTGCCTAAAATTTTAGAGCTGATTTTAACTATGTGTGGGGCGCTGAATCCAATAATGTAAGCAGTTTTTTTCTATCAGCTCTACTTTGGTAGATACAGGCTACTGTACCAGTAGTGTTATTTACGTTACAATGTATGTGGAAGAAATATTACAATCCAAAATAAATATGTAAATTATAAATGATGTAACCACTATTTCTGCATGCTTCTTGCAATAGTATACAAAATAAGCAAAAGAAATACAAATATTCTCGTAATAACAAGTTTGAATATGATCTTATAAACTCTGCAACTCAAATAAATCCTACTGTGCTCTATAGAGATTTCTATTTGGAAGAACGGCGCTCTTTTCTCATTAGTGCTGCTATCTGTCGGTACTAAACGGAAACTAGTCATATAGTAGTTCCAGGAACGTCCACTAGATTGCATTGGTATTCTACTTGGCTAGTGGATCGTAGTTGTTGTCTTGCAGGTGGAGTGACATGTTGGAACATGTGAGTTTTGTTCTGAAATCATAACTTGTATCGCGTATACTAAGGCTTTATATTTAACATCCGTGTTAGTGGCCTGAACATAAAATGAGTTCAAGTCGAAGAAGTTGTGTTAACCATCCTGATGTGTTTTGCTACATATGTGGTGAGTACACATTTAAAGACAATAGAAAACATATCAGTGACTTTGTAAAAAAAGCATATCATGCATATTTTGGTGTACGCCTAGGGGACCAAGATAAAACGTGGGCTCCACATATTGTGTGTAAAATGTGTACTGAACACTTGCGACAGTGGACAACTGGAAAAAGAAAAAGTCTTAAGTTTGGTGTTCCAATGGTTTGGAGGGAACCCACAAACCATGTTGATGACTGTTATTTCTGCCTGGTAAATGTTACGGGTATGAATAGAAATAACCGGAACAAGTGGACATATCCTGATCTGCCTTCAGCAAGACGTCCAGTTGTTCATTCCGATGAAATACCAATCCCAACGTTTCACCACTTGCCAGAGCTTTGTGAGACTGAAAACGAACGTAGTGAACATTCTTGTGACATGGATGATGGAAGTGACAGTGATTATGAGGGAATGTCAACAATTCCTCAACAGTTTAATCAAGATGAGCTAAATGATCTAGTTAGGGACCTTAATCTTTCAAAAGAATCGTCTGAATTACTTGCTTCCAGATTGAAGGAGAAAAACGTACTAGAACAAGGAACTAAAATCACATTCTACCGAACAAGGGAAAAGGAGTTTTTACCATTTTTCACTGAAGACACAAATCTCGTATTCTGTCTCGATGTTAGAGGTCTCCTAGAACACATGGGTCTTCCAGAATACAATCCAGATGATTGGCGCCTGTTTATTGATAGCTCCAAGCGAAGTTTAAAATGCGTCCTTCTACACAATGGCAATAAATATGGCTCAATTCCAATCGCTCATTCAACACGACTGAAAGAAGAATATGAAGCAATTGCTTTGGTTATGGAAAAAAATAAATATCAGGACCATCAGTGGGTGATTTGTGTGGATTTAAAGATGGTGAACTTTCTTCTTGGACAGCAAAGTGGCTACACAAAATATCCTTGTTTTCTATGTCTGTGGGATAGCAGAGACAAAGCAAACCATTGGTCAAAAAAAGAGTGGCCGCAGAGAGACGACATGGTTGTTGGTAAGAAAAATATTATTAACATGCCTATTGTTGAGTGTGACAAAATCATTTTGCCACCTCTACATCTCAAGCTCGGTTTGATGAAGCAGTTTGTAAAGGCGCTAAATAAGGACGGGCCGTGCTTTGCTTACATGGGAAACAAGCTACCTCAGATCAGCACAGAAAAATTAAAAGCTGGAATATTTGATGGTCCCCAAATAAGACAACTCATGAAAGATCCGGCTTTCGTGGAGTCCATGAATGAGACTGAACGTAGAGCTTGGACCTCATTTGTAGAAGTTATCAAGAATTTCCTTGGCAATAATAAAGCTGATAACTATGTTGAGCTAGTGAACCAGATGCTTAATGCATTCCAAAAACTTGGATGTAATATGAGTATCAAAATTCATTACCTGCACAGCCATTTGGACCGTTTCCCAGACAACGTAGGCAGTTTGAGTGAAGAACAAGGTGAAAGATTTCACCAAGATATTAAAACAATGGAGGACCCTACCAAGGAAGATGGGATGCCCATATGATGGCAGATTACTGCTGGAACCTAAAAAGAGACTGTGCAAAGAAACATTCAAGGATGTCACGAAAACGAAGCTTCCGAAGTGTTGAATAGATCGTTTTGAACAAATTATTTGATTTTTTATTCATAAAAACTATTATAAAATGTAGTTACAGAGTTATTATGTACTTGATGTTTGTGTTTATATGGTTTTCATTATTTTCAAAGTGTTCCAAATAACAGATTTAAATGTCATAGTTTTCTTTTCACTTACAGTAAAACAGCACCTATGCAATTTTCAACGTTGTAGCAGGTCAGTCTTGCAATTCCTATATCTCAAAAACTAAAGCTGTTAGGGGAAAACTAACGCCATATTTGGATTCAGCGTCCCAATTCTACTTCAAATCAGCTAAGAAACACCCGGCACCAAAACCACTGTAAGCCAGTGTAATTAAAAAAATATTTACATCGAACAATAATGGCATGAACCTTAATAAATTTAGTATACAGGTGCGACTCATAATATAATCTTATCTTCATTGCATTGTAATTTTTAACAATCCAAATGAATGCAGTGAGATACTGCATTAAAGTAGGGAATAAGGTCAATCTTGCAACACTAAACCCACGACTGTCTAAACGTGTCCACAATCTTCTCCGCGAAGTTAAATTGCCTAGTTCCAGCAGCCGCATTCTCGGACTGTTCTTGCTTCACAAGTAGAATGAATCTGTATATATAGGGATGATTTATGTCTACTTACTACTAAACTTGAAATGCTAAACCTCGGCCTTGTTCGTGCTTTTTTCGCTCTTGTTATCAAATTTATTTCTTATTACCCTGAAACATTAATGAAAACATAGTTAGTACAACGTAATGAGTCAAATAACAATACAGTAAAAAATAAATTTTCATATATTGCTGTATTTACGGGTGGAAGGTTGCCTTCAGTTCCTCAACATACGTAAGTGTTCGCCAAGTAATCTAGGAAAACCTGTGCCTCCGGGATGTTGGGTGCATCGTCTTGTGTATATATAGAAATGCATTAGGTATGTCTTCAAGAGGAACGAGTGGAAGTGCATCTTCTCTCCTATTTCCTCATATCATTATCAGCCTTGTAAAGTGGCGCCAACCCAATATCTTGTACCTTTCTCCATATAGATTTGGTAAAATGAAACAAACAAATGCGTAATGTTTCTTGCGAGAATGTTTCTCTTGTAGCGTTTATTGCCGCTTGTTCAAAGTAAGTCATAAATTCTTGCACACGAAACGGGAAGCAACAATCTTCAGCTTTTCTCGTGATTTGCTGGAGCATGGATGTGTACAATAACTGACTTCTGTTTTGCAATAAGCAGAAGAGGAATGAAAAAAAAAATGTCCAAAATACTTTCCGTGCAATATATATATATAACTATGAAAATAGACGTGATCAAAATTTAAATGTTCCATCCATCACTACTTTTTCGTTTCTTTCACTTTACGGTATTCTGATATATCAACCATCTTGACTTTCTCAATAATTTATGAAATAATTTGTTCGTTACTTACAATTTGTATATGTGATTCCAATATTAAGATGGAATCAGTTTCTTAAAATGTAATACAATATCGGCGTACTTTTGGTGCAGTACAGGCTTTCCACGCTGCGAAACCAGAGCATACGCATTAGAATATCTCTAATTCGAACTTATTAGAGTGAGATTGAGGAGCAGTTGTTTGTAAAATATATTTCTAACCTTTGTACTACCCTTCTCTCAGTGCTAACTAGAAAGCCGCTGATCGCATATATTATGAGGTTTAGGAGAGGTGGGAAGTGTTGAAAAGTTGAAGTTTAAGGGAGGAAGAAAAATGTTGGCATTTTCTAGATCTAAACGGCGTGACAAACTTCTTGGCATTTGAAGGCGTCGCTCTAAGTTCCCTTTAAATGCTGGTAACAAATGAGAGGCCAGCGGTATTGACACGTTTATTTTGTACACATCTACGTCTATTCCCTGTAACCTGATCGCGCTGTAGTTTGTCTGCTTAACCATAGCCACACCCCTTTACCACTTGGCAACGTCGCACCAGAGCTTGCGTTTTATTCGTTTAGCTGAAATGCCAAGATGTTTGTCACAGGCTTTAGTTAATCATGTCCCACGTTTTCTGATGAATTCAATATTACCCTTTAGAAAATTGTAAGTATCCAGTTTCAATTGATGCATTTATTAATCTAGAAAGCCTTGATTTTAATATTTGGTTCATAAATTTGTAACTGAAACTAATTATTTAAGTGCTGCAAGTATATGCTCTTAATGCATTGCAGTTTATCCTATGTTCCACACGGATTGTCTCTAGAGTTTCGAGCATATTGATTTCTAGTGTGCTGTATTGTATCAGTTGCAAGATTCCTTGGTCACTTGTAGGGAACCAAAGTTTAAAGACAAAAATGAAAAGAGATATTAGGTTGGTCTTCAAAATGGGCAAGCGACTTAACCGGTGCGGAACTATACTTCCTATGGACAAATTTTCCAGAAGAAGCAAGAAGATTTCTTATTGCGACTTGTTCGTAGTTTCTGTTCCTACTGGTAAGGTTTTGAAATAAGGAATATGTGTGCAAACAAGTTAAACTTAAGGAACAATTGATTTTATCAAACGTTCTGCACGTTTGTGATCAATCTTTAACTTTTTCAATCCGTACTGTAATATTGTGGCGTTACTTTTTGAATGCACCTTGTATTTATGTACAATTTCGTGCTGTTGATAGAATCATATGTTTCATTTTCTTCGTGTTGTTATTTACACCTGTACTCTGTTTCTATATTACAATCTTAAATTGACAGATTGTAACAGAAAACAACGTGTTATTGGTATTGTCAGGCCTCCTGTTCTTTGAGTAATTGAGGTTAGCTGTACAAGACTTTTGAACTCCTTCTGCAGTGGATGGATGGATTGCTGTTAAGCAATAGCTTGTGTTCAAGACTCAACACTTATTTAAGTTCATATAGCACTGGGTTGTCCCTTGCGGGGCTTTCGGGCGTGGCGGCTTGTCTCTCCTTTCATATATGTATTTCTCTGTTCTTATTTTTATCTGATGCAAGACGTTTTGGCTTGTAGCTTAGAGCGGTCAGTAAGTCTTCTTTTACTTTCTCTGTCAGGTTCTCTGCTATTGTCAGTGATGTAAGAAGCTGCATTTAAACAACGGTAGACAAAAGGGGGCAGGCACTGTATGACCATCTGCTAATCCATCAGCATCGACTTCTCCAGTTTTTTCTATTTTTTGTTTCTCCATTTGCATTAAATAGAACTTGTCCACAGAATAAAGAGTGTGAGAAAGAAATGATTAAGCAATGGAGTATCTGCTTTAGTACTCTGAAGAACTAGCACATGACTGATGATCTCTGAGCTTCTGTTTGTGCGTGGAGAGCAATTTTGTATGATTGTTGCAATGCAAGTTTGTACTCAAAGGTAATGAGGCCATTAGTAGTCTTCTTTCTTCATTGTTATTGGTTAGGCCGTTTCGACTGCTACTGGCGACTTGTCATACCTTAGTTCAATTCAGTGTTATTATTATTATTATTATTGTACTGACTTGACATTCATAATTAGGTCATGAGGTTTGGTTTGTTATTTTAAAGCTTTATCTTTCTAAGCTTTAGTAGTAGAATTACGCATATTGAATGTATTTTCTCGTTATTGGCCAGTGGCCAAATTGCTGTAAGCTGTCACACATTATACTGTTGTTCTTCGTGGTTAATACATTGTATGGTCATGTTTGAGGAGAAAAAAAAAGAGCACCCATATCTTCTTCAGAAATTCTCTATTTTAATGTAAATAGATGTAAGTACTGTAGTTGAAATCGTTTTAGGGACAGAAAGAATTTAGAGAGAAACAATACATAGATTTTAAAATTAAAAGTTAGATCGCTAAAGAAATATTAGATCCGGATGCGATTTTTGAGAGAACTCAGATTGACATCAGAAGCTATAAAATTTAGAACATTACATAAGGTTTTTCCCTTTCCTTATAGCGCTATATATATAATATAGCCTATCTCTCTCTCTCTCTCTCCATACATATATATATATATATATATATATATATATATATATATATATATTACCGATGTGACTACTCAAGATCCGCCGCTGGTTATACCACTTCACACTTTAATATATATATTAGTATTATTAATAGTATAAATTTATAGTTTATCCCAGTCTAGTGCTTGTAATTGTTTTAAAACTTCTTCACACACACAATCTTGAGAAATCTTCTAATACATATTGTTATATATAGAGAGTATATCAAGAGCCAGGAACCATAGGCCAACTATTTTATGAGTAAAGATATGGAAAAAATAATAAGAGAAGAAAGATTTTAGTAATGAGTGATTTTCTGTCTAAAATTGTGGAACCAATGTTGCCAGTTCAGCATATTTTTTCCCATAAGTTCTTACTACATCAACAATATAGCTTTATTTGGAAACGGATTGAAAGTGTTTCTAGATTTCCTCCTACAACGGTGTGCACGTTCTACATATCATTTTACTGTGACTAAACTGGAAATGTTGCCTTTTCATTTAATAGGGGTATATTACCAATGTAGAGCCTAAACAACTGGTACAATTGGGTAAAAAATTTACAATTTCAAACTGAAAATCACGTATTCTTCAAGTTATCTCTCTTTCTATTTTTCGTATTTTTGCTCATAACGGAGTTGGGCTATGGCCGGGCTCTTGATACATCCTGTATATGCCTAAATATTCTTCATCCCTTGTTTAGATAAATAATATTATTTCATGTTAAAAGATTGTTTCTATTATTATTTGCATTATACTTATATCAATGCAGTAATATCACTTTAGCTTTTGGCGGGGGCAGGGGCAAGGTTGTCCACTGATATAAGAATTTCGCCTTTTTTTTGTTAGTATATTAGTATACAATTTATTAAAAAGCATGTGTTTCTGAAACATAAGGAAGGGGCAATTTGCTCCTGCCCCTCCCCAAATGACATTCCTGAATCAATGTTACAATTAGAAATTGTATTAGTAAGTCGATCATCTGGGAAAGTCTTGCATGAATTTTCCATTGAATGAATCCTTGTTTACTCGAAGTAAAATGTATTAATTATCATGACCCCGCTTAGCGTAGTCGCTAACGCTGTCCCCTTTGGTGCGAGCGGTCCCGGGTTCGATTCTCGGTTTGGCCACTCGGTCGAAAAAGTATAAAACGCTTTTTCAGCCAGCCAGCCTGAATGAGGTTTTCCTGGGTTTTCTTCATTCACACCTGGTACCTAACGTACAGGTCCTACGCCGCTTCCTTCCTTCCCTTTCCCCGGATAATGTGCTCGCCGAGGGACGTCATCCCTCAAACGTGACAGGATAAATTCCGAAAGCCCAGAAATTCTAAAATCTTAATCCGTATTAATTATCATTTTATTTGTAACAAATGAACGTGTAAGAAAAAATATAGAGTACAACACTGATAAACTCTTTCCTACGTCTTCCATCTTTATTTGTTTCTTCGTTGGAGTTAGCTTCCCATTTCAGCACTGAGACTATATGAGATGTGGGGCTACGGTTTTAAAGTAGAATCCAAATCATTATAATGTGTCAAATTTCAATGTTGTACCGGGAATCGAATCTGGGGCCACGGCGCGTACACTAAGACCAACGGGGAAGGCTGTCCACTGTTTTGAAAATCTCTCCCTAAAAGTTAGATGCTATAGTATTTGCAGCTAGTTACGCAGTTGATTAAAACTTTTAGTATTATATCGAAGTAAATGTAATTATAAATAAGTAACTAGCGTTAATTACCCGCTTCGCTGGATTAAAATAAGAAAATTTAGTAATATTCCGTTGTCAGTCACATTTTAGCATTATTGAAGCGCTCTCTTATATTGATAATTTTTTATTAGTGATGGGCACGAGCGAGCTCAAGCGAGTTTTCTTTGAAACTCGACTCGACTCGAAATAGACATCTTTGAGCTCGACTAGAGAACTTGGCTCGAAAAATTTCCTACAACTCGACTCGAATTTGGGTCGAGTTTCGGGTCGAGTGGAGCCAAAACGAGCCAAATCGAGCTAAAGCTCTTTGAACTACTCTCTTTAAATGTCCTACATAGACAATATAATTATCAATGATACTACTATTACAACTTCTTCTTCTTCTTCTTCTTCTTCTTCTTATTATTATTATTATTATTATTATTATTATTATTATTATAACAACACCGTGTATTACCATGAAAAATAGTTTGTTTCTGAATACTAAAAACTGCGTGACTGCCGATCACGGTCGTCGAGAAATCTTCAGGAGCCAAGGACATCGTTCACAAGCTTCTGGGTTTGAGTTCCGCAGATCAAGTATTTGGGCTCGAGCCAAAAATTGTTAAAAGTTATAGGGCGATAGCTAAATATGTGCAAAACTGCTCGGCCCGGGTTTAGGGTTGTCAACTACTCGAGCGGGTCTGCTCACAGTTCATTCACTATCGAGCCGAACCGAGATGTCAGCCGAGCTACCAGCTCACCCATCCGAGCCGGCTCGAGCAGATGGCTCACCCAAAACGATCCGAAAAGAGCTGATAGCTCACTCGAACCGAGCCAGTTCGAGCCATTGGCTCAGTTGAGCCGAGTCGAACCGAAACGATGGACACGTTTCAACAGAGCTGGCTCGAGCCGATGACTTACCTGAGCCGTGTCGGTGGCTCATCCCAACCGAGCCGGCTCGAGCAGTTCTCTCAGTTGAACAGAGCTGAGCCGGTTGATATCAGTGCCCGGGTTGGACTTCTGGTTGGGCTCAAAAATTTGACTGTGTAGGTCTCAGCCTTGATGGTAAGAATTACAGTATATACTTATATTGGAACTCACGAGATTTGAGGCTGTCTCGTTATTAAAAAATATTGTCTCTTTATCGACACGAGTAGAGATACGAGCAGTGTTCCCCCTCACGTGAGCAACACTAAAAGTATTCCACATTACTGCTTACATTTCTTTTGATTTTCGCTTTCCAGTCAAATCAGGCCATGATTTCAAAACGAATTAAAACTAGCTGAACGACCAAGTCATTTATCAAACTCTTCTCGATACGAAACTCGACCTCGAAAACAGGTACTCGGCTCGAAACTCGACTCGTGGCCATCCTTAATTTTTGTATACCTCCCCCTCCCCCTCCCCAAAGTTGCGGGGCTGAATTTGGATTTAAACGGCATTGGAGTGTCACTGTTCATTACAACAACCCCGAAAACTATGGATTCGACACTAATATTGGTCATTTTGGATCATTTATATATAAGCTATCTCTCCCTTCTCTTCCCAAGTTGCGGTGCTGAATTTGGATTTAAACGGCATCTAAAGTGTCACTGTTCATCTCAGCGACCCCGAAAGCTGTGGATTCGACATTAATGTCGGTCATTATCGATAATTATATATATATATATATTTGGTCTAGGAATTAATTCGTGCGGTTGGTACGCACACATTGAAGCTGTAGTACAAACACAAAATACATAAATACCTTAAGAAAAATATTGTCCATCGCTAGCCACCACTTTCGCCCATCTGTCAGGCAATGTACGGATTCCGTGGCGAAAGAAGTCCTCATCCTTGGAAGCGATCCAGTCAGAGACCCATGTTTCGATATCTTCTGAAGAAGTAAACCGCTGTCCAATGAAATCGTTGTTCATGCAATCGAACAAGTAGTAGTCCGAAGGAGCAACGTCTGGTGAATACGGCGGGTGGGGTAAACTTCCCATCCGACATTTTCTAAATAGGTTTTGACCGGTTTTGCGACATGTGGGCGAGCGTTATCATGTTGAACAATAAGTTTATCATGTCTGTTCTCCCATTCTGGTCGTGTTCTGGCCAGAGCTTGCTTCAAACGCATTAATTGTCGTCGATAACGTTCTCCATTCATAGTTTCACCCGGTTGCAGCAGCTCATAGTACACCACACCTTTCATATCCCACCATATGCACAGCATAACCTTTGCACAGTGAATATCTCGTTTTGGTTGTGATGGACCTGGTTCACCTGGTTTCACCCAGGCCTTTTTTCGTTTAGGGTTCTCGTAATGGATCCACTTCTCATCACCCGTAATAATTCGATGCAGAAACCCCTTTCTGCTCTGTCGTTGAAGCAGCAATTCGCAAATGGTTTTTCGTCTTTCAACGTCTCTGTCTTTCAATTCATGTGGAACCCAATGTGACATCTTTTGAATCATTCCCATGGCTTTCAAGCGTTTGGAGACTGTTGTTTGATCAACGCCTAATGCTGCTGCAAGTTGTTCCTGCGTTTGACACGAATCCTGCTCGAGCAATGCTGTCAATTCTTCGTCTTGAAATTTTTTTGGCTGTCCAGCTCGCTCTTGGTCTGCCAAGCCGAAATCACCACTTCTAAACCGTGCAAACCACTTCTGACACGTTCGCTCAGCTAGAGCATGGTCACCATACACTTCCACCAAAATACGATGACTTTCAGTCGCACTTTTCTGCATGTTAAAGTAATGCAGCAGGACACCCCGCAAAAACACTTTATCAGGCACAAATTGCGCCATGTTCACTTAACTACAAACTGGTGTTGTTGACGCTTTAATCCACTGCCCTATACTACGAACGATACGCGATGACAGGGGTTTGCAACACATGTGTGGATACACGGAACTGTGGGACGCTCCGTACGTTGCGCCATCTCTTGTCCACCCGCACGAATTAATTCCTAGACCAAATATATATATCCCTTTCCTCTCTTAAGTTGCACCGTCAGAGTGAAATGAAAAAAAAAAAAAAAATCCCAGGCCCGAACCTTATCTGTGTTGAAAATTTGATCGAGATCGGTCGGCCGGTTCAAGAGTTAAGTCACAAACATAGCCACCTTAATTTTTATTTATATAGAAATACTATATTGAAGGGTGTTCTAAGAAGAACTGTTAGAAAAGGAGTAATAAGTATAACGTAAAGATAATATCAATATAGAATCGGTTCAGTAATGAGATACTAAACTTATCCCTCTTCCTGACATTTGAAAAGGTGTGTTCCGCAGAATTTTGCTATCTACAATTTTTTTAAAAAAATGAAATACCAAGGTTTTGTTTAAAACTAGAGACTTACTCGTACTGTTTGAGCGTGGTTATTAATCAGAGGAGGGAGTGTAAGTAAATTCACTTCAATAATAGTTTGAAATCATGTTAACTATAACATTCCTAAAAATTATTCTAAATCCATGAAACACTATTTTGTGGAACTTTGAAAGAGTTGAAAAAAATACTCATAAAATACTTCGTGTGAAGTATTGTTCTGTATGGGTCAGAAGCATGGACATTACTTAAAAATGGAGAAAAGGACTGGAAGTGCTCGAAACGTGGGTGTGGAGAAGAGTGGAGAGAATTAGCTGGATCGAGCGGAAAACGAATGAGAGGGTGTTAGAAATGGTGGGGGAGAAAAGTATACTTTTAGATATTACTAAGAAGAGGAAGAGAAACTGTTTGGGACATTGGCTAAGAAGAAACTGTACCATGAGGGACGTTTTGTAGGATATAGTGGCAGGAAAGAGAGGCTGGCTAAGAAGGAACTGTTTCAGAGAATATGGTGGCAGGAAAGAGAAAGAGAGGGGGCGAAGGAGACTACAATTAATGAGCAATATCAAAACAGACAAAGAGGTTAGCGGAAGACCGTGGAACATAGGAGCTTCTCAGCTGCAGCAAGTGACCTGCCAATAATAGCAGAAAACCCATGATAATCATGAAGAAACGTTGCGTAAACTTTCTTCCAGACTTTCCAATGGAGTCTAGCACCAGTTCATTTAGTCAACATCACTTAACAAAGGTAGTAGACAAATCATCCTAACCGTAAAGATTCGGGGTAATTTTCGTCGTGTTTTCTTGATTGTTTTTTTTTTTCGTCATTATTAAGAACTTGGTGAAGGATAACGTGGTGAAAATGCACAATCATGAAAAAAAAGAAAGAACTTTGGCGAGCTTCTACAATACCTACTATGATTAGTCATATGTAAACTTACGCAGGGATAAAAATTTGACGAATGATTCAAACACATTTAAAGACAAACTTGTTCAATTCTCTGAAACATTGATTTTCTTATCAGCAGCAATTTGCTGGTGCAGTGTGTTATAGACAGAAAAAGAATAGTTTGATATTTATATCGTCCTGTTGATTATGTCTGTTCTTGCGAACATAGCCGATTTGTTTCATCTCTTTACCTTTTTCGATCATAAATGAATATCAGTGGAAAGAAAGAAAAAAAGCGTCTCCTTCACTTGGCACGAATCGGAAATACTCGAGAGAAAATTGTAGGTCCCTAAGTTGCGTGCGGATGTAATTTAGACGGGAGAATGATGGGTGTGAAGGGTATTGGTTATCGACAATGAGGTAAGACATTCTCTCTGTCTTTTTCTTTCTCTCACTTTCAAACATGCTCTTACCCGAGCTGTTTTCGCCTCCTTTCTTCGTATCTGGCGTCTTGGGATTTGAATAGAATTACATTCAATTACCCAGGTAATTGCAGTGATTGAGGACAATGATAGCGTCCTCTTAAAGGCAAATCGTTTCCTTCAATCATGTTGTTGGAAATGAGGTGTTGATTTCAGAACCTGCTTCTATTATCTCTTTCCCCCTACATTCTTTAGTCTCACACTCATACCCTTACACATATATACTTACACACGGTTGATATTGAGCGTTTCCGTGTAAACGGACAAACCGGACTAGTGACTCAAGATCATATAGAAACAAAGTTGATATTAAGTGTTTTGCGTGTAAACTGACAAACTTCACTAGTTTCAAATCTTTGTTTTACGTTCCACGAATATGTCTTGTAGATTAAACAAGTCAGTGATGATGAGATTGAATGAAATGATTAAATGAAGAAAGCGAGAGGAAAAGAGAGAACCCCGAGAACACGTAGGTACATGGTCCTTGTCAGTCATAAGCCCAATTGACGCGAGCTGAGATCGAATCAGGATTCTACACACTAGAGGTGAAGACTAATTTATGATATTATCATAAACAGAGTTGATGTGAAATGTTACATATATAAACTAACAAACTTCAGAAGCATGTCAAAGGGTTCATATTAGCATAAACAAAGTTGATATTAAGTGTTAACATGTAAACTGACAAACTTGGCTAGTGGTTAAAGGTCGTATTATCATCATAAACATAATTGATATCAAGTGTTTCACGTGTAAACTGACAAACTTGGCTAGCGTTTCAAGGAGGTCTTATCATAAACGAAGTTGATATCAAGTGTTTCACGTTTAAACTGACAAACATTTCATGGAGGCCACATCAAGTATTTCACATGTAAACTGATAAAATTGGCAAGCTTGATTAGCGTTTCAAGGAGAGCATATAATCATAAACAAAGAAGATATCGAGTATTTCTCGTATAAACTGACGAACTTGGCTAGCATTCCAGGCAGTTGGAACTTTAAGGAAGGGCAAAGAACATACTTAATATAACAAATTTAAAAAAAAAAAAAAAAAAAAAAAGTATCCAAACACAAACATTCTATATTATAATATTTGTTGTTCCTCGTGAATAAAATATTTCGATGAACTTTCGGATATTTCTCAATTCAAGTCTTCAAATGAATGAATTGCCAAGGTCTCACTTCAAACACGCTGAATTGAAGTTCTTTCTACAGTACAAAAATTTCTGTTTTTACCTACTGTTCTTCTTTAAAAATTTTCGCAACGTATGTGTATAAGTGGTTGCAATTAAGGAGTTTGATGCAATAAGGGCGTAAGTCTGAAACCTGCAGTTGAAGAAAAACGATGTTGAAAATTTAAGTAGTGTTTTTTCTTACATAAAACAACGTAATATGCAGCATTTTATTCCGATATTGAATTGAAATGTTACCAGGAGGCTAAACAAAGATGGCAAAAGCCACAAATGCGTTTGATGTATAAAGGGCGTAAAATCGTTTATGCTCTTATTACATCAAACTCGTCAATTTACAGATATGTACTTTATATATTATTCTGTTAATCGGCAGTTATTTGCTATTCGAATGATTATACGTTTATTGGAATGCATTGAACGAATATTCGAGTTTTAACTACACTAATTGTAATTGTAACTTCTGTTCTGGACAATTCCATATCTCAACTTGTCTAAACGTTATCGTGTTTTAATGAGTACTTATTTTTTTTTTTTTAATTCTAGTGCGCAGGATTCTCTTTTGAAATTTCATGCATAAATTTGCATATTTGTTGATACACAAAGCAAGTATGATTTACCTTCATTATATAATTGATATATTTGTTGTCTCGAAGTTTTTTTTTTTTTTAAAGTAGCATACCATGATAATAGTGTATTTCAGTACATACACCCCCACCCCTTATAATATATATAATATGTACGTGTGTATAAGGAAAGAACCAATTTTTGAAACGTATGCGTTTGAAATGCTGTATATTAAGCCCTCGGAGAGGAGATTATGTTTAAATGGAGCGATTTTCTGATGTTTTAATGTGTGTATGTGTGTATTTTGTGTGTGCTTTTATGTGACCTTGCACTGTAGAGGGTTTGGAATGAGAGAGAGAGAGAGAGAGAGAGAATAGGATGGGAGAAGAGAGAGGCGTGCTGTTCGTTGCCTTTCTGGATGCATCAAAACCTGTAATCTGTGGTTTGTCAGTAAACCAAGCTTGCGTACGTAATGATAGAAGATTTTCAACCAATCCCCTCTTCAACCACGATTCGTCAATACATAATACACTATCTTTGATGCAAGGTGAGATGAGGGAACGTATACTAATGGCGAATGGAAGTCAAACATATGATTTACTTTGTGTGTATATCATGCATGTCGCAGCAACCCTAAAGAGAAAAGTTCAAGCTATTATTAAATTGCTTCAAGTACGAATAGATAAAGAAAAAAAGTCTAATTATTTTGGATAGCATAGACGTGTTTGAAATTACCCGATCGTCCAGTGAAATTTTATGTTTAATAGACATAAATTTATGACTGTTATGTTGCAATTTATGTCGTAGTTTGAAAGAATAAACGGTCGTTTTAGTGGCGTCTGAGCAAGGGATTTTAAGCTAATACAGAGGAGAGTTTTCAGTGGTTATACGAGCTCCTATGATTCTCAGTTGGTGTTCATGTAATTCTGATGTTACATTAAACTGTGAGTTCGCGTCTCATAAACGACTCCTTTTTTAAAATTCAAAATTCGACTATGAAAAGTTGAGGTACAGTTTAAATTTGCGACTTTACAAAAATTGGTTTCTACATTTCCTCATATTGTACCTACTGTTTAAACTCTTGATAATCACACTTAAGGACAGAGTGAGCACAAAGTCGCTTTCCCTAATATGCGAAGAAATATTGTTTTAGGGGAAGCGACTTTTTGTCTACTCTGTGTACAGGCCACGCATCTTCCAAAATCGCCCTGACGTCTTGTTTTTTTTTTTTTTTCAGTAGTAAAATAAAATCATTATTTTGTTTCCTTGAATGTAATTAACTCTATATTTTCTCCCGAACTTTAAAAACAGTTTTGTTCTGGTATTGAATTAGTGATTTTTTTGTTTTGTTTTGCGTTCTTGTGCAACACCATGGTTATGGAGTGTGTGTCCTTACGCAACACCAGGGTTATAAAAGATACGTCCTTATGCAGCACCAAGATTATGAAGGATGCGTCCTTATGCAACACCAAGGTGATAAAATATGCACCCATACGCAACACCAAAGTTATGAAGGATGCATCCTTGTGCAACACCAAAGTTATGAAAAATGAGTCCTTGTGCAACACGAAGGTTATGAAGGATATTTCCTTATCCAACACCAAGGTTATGAAGGATACATCTTTATGCAACACAAGGTTATGAAGGATGCGTCCTTATCCAGCGCGAAGGTTATGAAAGGTGCGTCCTACTATTTGCGTTCCCCACCATACTACTTGCCTTCTAAACTACACCACTGGCTTCAGCTATACTCGGTTATGTATTTTTACCTACTGTTAAGTATTTACGTTCGAATTTTTTTTTATCGACATCTACGCCACGCTAATCAATTAGTACTAAACATAACCATGCAACCAAGTACAGAATTGTAGTTGCATTCCTAGTGACAAATCAACTGCAATTATTCTGGGGTGTAATTGACTTATTTAGGCATCTTATTTTTGATTTATAATATTTAATTTAGTTCTATAAGCTGTGTTGTAAATGTGTGTACAAAATTTATAATATCAAATTATCACATGTTCCCACGTGTTTCTGCAGACAATAGTTTTCGTTCCTCATTCTGCGTCTTTCATATAGGCTACAACTCGTCTGAATTCAGTCTCGCATGAAAGGACAATATTCTAAATCTCCGTTGTAAATAAGGTTTTTATATTCAGAAACTTAAAGATAAGTTAATTCTTAGAGCGTGAAAAAAGTCTCAATTCCAATTACAGCGTAAGGGCAAAGTAAAACACTAGCTAAGATGAAGTTCCATCTAGTGTGCAATATGAGAACTCCTTCCTAACAGAAATTTACCTTAAAGGAAAACTTTCAGGGGTTTCATTTAAGCTGCTTACAATTGAGTAATAGTTGTTTGGTCTTAGTGAAATTATTAGATCTAATATGCTCGATTTAAGTTTACAACATTATTTGAAAACGTGTGAGTCTGAAGTGGTCACTAGCCTATGTTGAGTGAGTTTAAATTACTCCTGAGAAGGATTTTCTTTCTCTCTTTTTTTCGTTTAAACGCGTGCGCACATACGCATAAGTATGAAAAATATACGAGTATTTCTTTCTTGTTTTTTCTCTTTATTCGATTCTTTGTGGTTAATGCGTTCTTTGGAGGAAGAGAGAGAGAGAGAAAGATGGGATGATTCCTTTCTCACTTGTGCCAGATGCTCTCCTGTCGACCACATTTTCTCACACTGAAGCTTTCCATTAAAATTTCACTCTCCATTCGTCTAAATCAATTTTCCACAGCACTTCCACCACCTTCTTCCTGCGGAGAATCATCTCTCTCTCTCTCTCTCTCTCTCTTTCTTCTTCTTTTGAATATGCCAATGATAATGGTTTCGCAAATAAGGAATCGTTATAATAAATTCATCGTCTTGTAATTTTATTTTGTAGTACTTTAGAAGCTACAGATCACCCTAACTCGGTATTACTTCCTGTTATGATAATTATACGCATCTCAGTACAAGGTCTGGATCAGCTGGAATGAAATACAGTGAAACGTCTCTTTACGGACACCTTCATAATATGGGCAGATTTTCTTTAGCCCTGGCAAAAATAAAAGGTATGATCAAAAAGTACAGTGAATGTAATTACACATAACCATTTACCGATGTTGTATCCATTTCAACTAGTAAGCCCGGTAGCCTAAATCTTTGGTGCAATCACTGGTCGAGTTTGAACGAGTTGTGACATTTTAGTTGGCTTCCAGAGGCAGAAGACTGAGGACGTGCTAAGAGTCTATCGCATGCCAACATTAAGTTTTGTTCTAAGCTGAAAAACAAAAAAAAGTGTCAAAGAAGCTCACGAAATGTCAAAATCAGTGTATGGTAATGAAGCGGTGTTGAAGACTGTTTACAAGTGGTGTAAGCGATTCAAAAGCGGCAAGGAGTCGGTTGAAAACGAGAAACGATCGAGACGTCCTTCAACGTCAGAAACAGATAAAAACGTGCAAAAAGTGGCACGGATGATTTGTTCAAACAGGCGAATGACTATCCGAGAGCTTTCCGAAAAACTAAGGACATTTCGAAGAACATTTCGAGGAACTATCCTATGGGTCCCTGAAAAGCATTTTAACTGTTGATTAAATGGGCAAATGGCTTCCTTCTGTACCACGAAAACGCGCCGTGCCATACCTTGCTTTTGATGCGGGAGATTTTGGCCGGAAATAAGTATTCCTGTGTGTCCATATTCGCTGTGCTCTCCAGATATAGCACCATGCGACTTCTGGCTCTTCTCAAAAATTAAAACTGGACTGAAAATAAAACGTTTTGACACCATTCCTGATATTGAGAGGGCCACGACAGAGCAGCTAAACGCCTTTCGGAAATGCTTCTAATCATGGTTTCAATGTTGACCTAAGTGCATTGCTCGCCAAGGACAGTACTTTGAAGGAGATTAAATTAAATTCCATGTAAACTTATTACTTTGTTTCTAATAGAATTATTTACTTTTTTTTTTTAATGTTGTACTCTGTACTAATCTCTTCATAAGGAATATGAATTATTTTCAGTCATTAAAAAAAAAAAAAAAAAAAAAAAAACACAGATAATACATTCAGCAATTTGAAAATAAATTTGCGATTCAGTACAATAGGCAAAAAATTCCTTTTCTACAAATTTGTCGTTGTCAAAAGTTAATGAATGACTTTGTACAATCAGAAACAATATTAAGTATAGGTTGAAAGTATAAGAAATGATAGATCCAATCCATAATTAATATTGTTTCTGACTGTACACCACCACCACAGAGCATTAAGCTGAAATTCTTTTTGGATCAAAAGATCCAATACATTCAGTCTAAAATATTCGTGTAGGCCTTATATCTGGAGAACTAAACAATCACTTAACTCAGTATGATGTGCTTATTAAAAAAAAAAAAAAAAAAAAAAAAAATTCGATTTAAGGTTCGTTCAAAAATGTTGTGACCCCTGTTCCAAAAAAAAAAAAAAAAAAAAACACTAGTTATTGGTCAAGATCGCAATTTTTGATGGATTTTTTTTGATCATTCCTAAAATTCTGGGCCATGATCGCAATCTTTTGATCCATTTTTCGGATCATTTTTAAAATTTTTGTTTCTACACGATTTTGACATATACCTAAGAAGAAAATTATCACACACACACACACACACTGTGTCACGATCTGTCAGTGATAACTTTTTCTTTTGAGGGGAAGTATTTCTGTTCTTTAGGGTATATTCACATTTATTACTAATGCGCTTATTGAAAATCGCGTAAGGTGTGAGTAACCTAATTTGCATAACCGCTCCGTAACGGATGCCTCTCCTTTATGGACAAATAATCTTGTTACATCCGTATCCATTATTAACAGGTTTCACTGTAGTATAGTTTAATTGGCATATTTATTTATAAGTGGTTTCTTATTGTTTACACCAGACCATAATTTTAATTTTCTTTATATTTTTTATTAATACAAATGCAAAATTGATTTAGCATATACATATTAATAAAGGTAATACGAGGGATAGTCATATAAAGTTTTAAATATCACCTCGAAAAAAATCAAGCTGCGACCATGAAACTTGGTAATAGTGTTTGTTTTCTACATACTCCACCTTCTATACGACACACTCTCCAACACTGAGCCTCCATACCTCCCTTGATAATTTAAGTAGGATCTAACTTTATTGTATGGTTTATGTGTACTGTATTCTATAATTTTTATAACTTAACGTTACTTTATTGCAGCCCTGTGTCAGACCTACATAGTCATATAGCTGATAGTAAACTATTTTAAGATGTACTTTGAAAATATGTTCACACTTTAATAAATATAATTTTTCGTCATTCCTTACCACAACTACCAACATAATTTCACATTAGGCGAATCTTGAACTCGAGATTTGCCTACTTTTTTTTTTTTTTTTTTTTTTTTTTTTTTTTTTTTTTTTTTAAGATTCCGCATGAAACTTTCATTGCCAGAGGTTAAGCAAATCCTGAACAGGCGAGACTTGATGTCACCATACTCAACATCTAACTATCATGTGGTAGATCAAAGATTGCCAGGTGTTCAATATTGAAACAGAAGCTAATTTGTATCTCTTAATTCTTTTTATTTTGTTTCGGGATGGATTATGGCAGTGGTTCTCAACCTAATTCCTATCACGATCCCCATTTTATCACATCCTCTTGCTAGCGACCCCCATACAATTTCTGGTTTGTAGTAAGCTTGTCTGGGATTTTTAATATACCTATTGCGGCGCTCTCACGATATCTATCTATTTCAATAATAGTATAATCCATTTCTGGTATATAGCGGATACAGTAACTTCCCTAAAAGCGAATGGATTAAAATCAAATTTGGTCAGTTCATTCATATTACAAATATCGAATATGATCTGTCATACTGTTTCAAAATGGAGGCCGGTTGAAAATTTTAAAACTTCATAAATCCCTTAATTTTGAGTCATATGAAAAAAAAATAAAGTGATTTCTAATGTTGGTTTAAAAAAAACTTGGACAGTTGTTAAAATAAAGTTATTGAGTATTTTAAGTGACTTGATAATGTGCGTCACGAACATTGAACCGGACAGTGCTGCACTAGTAAAATCACATCATACTCAATTATCTCATTAGCTTTCAGTTTTAATTGTATTTCAATATGAAGATTTTGTTGCATTTCTATTTTTCTGATATTTCAATATGCAATTCTCATTAATTTCGTATTATAGTTCTTTCATTTAAATTGATTTTTGAGCAACTCTGCACCTGTTGAAAATGTTTAGTAAACATGTTTTTTTTTTTGTTGTTGTTGTTGTTTTTAACAGTATGTATAAAAATAAAAATATGCCTATCAGAACAAAATTTAAAATAATATTTAAAAATATTTTCTGGTATTAGATTCTAATTATACTTCCGAGACCCCATGAAACCCTCTCTCGACCCCCACATTGAGAAACCCGGGATTGTGGTGTCCAGTTTAACAAAGGAGTAAAAATATTTTGAAATTAAACTTATATCCTTAAAAATACGTGCGATCGTGTTACGATTCGCAGTTAAAATGGAACCTACCTCTGGAAAAAATAAATTGACGATACATTTGATCCCTGCCTGCGTCTAAAATGTCACATGGTAATAAATTAACAGTAATGCAGATTTCAAGCTATCCATGTTGAATATTTAATCTGTCGTAACTTATGAAATACAGGTGACAGGAAACACAACGCCAAGCAAGACATACTGCCATGTCCTCGACAGATTTCTCAATAATGTATCATGCAAAAAAGAATGAAACAAAAATGTTTGAGGGAAAGGATGTGAGCATCCAACACGTTGTAGGCGATGCTGGTTTGATGCAGTGTTATGTCAACCGAGAGCACCTGTTACATACTGCATACAAACGGAAGCCGCCACATCTTTGTTTTCTGTTTCCTGACATCGTTCTCCGGGAGTGAGTGAAACCACGCGACACTCGTTCATTCATTCAAGCACAGACATCGTACTGAGGTTTCCTAGGGCCTTGAAGCTTTGGTTTCTCTCAAAGTGGTAAATACCCTTCAGCCTTTCACCGATAGTTACGATATCTCATAAACCATAGAGTGTATAGAATCGTGGAGTACGCAAGGGGGGAAATCCGGGCTTTAACCCGTCTTCAACAAGATATGAAAAAATATACATTTACACGTACCATATACCATAAGATGTGTATACAAAAATGATGGAAAGATACCGTACTGACTTGGTAGCTTTGATCTCCGTGATGAAATTCTGTGTCCACCACTGATTTATATTTAATCTCACTTGTTTCTGTATTTTCCTTCTCTTGCAAATGTTTTTCAAACTGTTACCTACGGACCACAAATTGTCCTCAAGGAGGTTTGTTCTTGTTATCCTCTTAAATCAAACATTAGTCCCGAAAAAGAATATCTATCTATCTATATGTATAAAAATGAAAGTGATTATGTTTATGACTTAATCACTCTTGAACCACGTGGCCGATCTCGACCAAAATTTTCAACATAGATGAGGTTCAGACCTGGGATGGTTTTTGGCATTTCACTTTGACGGTGCGACTTGGGGGCGGGAAGAGCTGAAGATATATATAAATGAACGGAAATGACCAATATTAGTGTCGAATTCATAGTTTTCGGGGTCGCTGAGACGAACAGCGACATTTCCGATGCCGTTTAAATCCAAATTCAGCTCCGATTAGTATTTCTAAGGGAAGTGGTGACATCACATGTAAAAATAGTTGAAAATGACCGATATTAGTGTCGAATTCAGTTTTGGGGTTCCTAAGTTGATTGGTGACAGTTTTAGTGTCCTTTATGTCCAAAACGAAACGTATGCTCCCCGTGCGAAGAACGGGCATTTTGCTAGTAGATTATATAAATAATAGATCATGCAGTTTGATAAAATAAACCTTATACAAATACTATTAGCCTCGATAGGTGTAATTATTTAAAAAAAATATTATTGATAAGTTTAAATTATTTAAAGTAAAACTAATACGCATTTTTCTATTAATAGTAATATAAAAATAAAGAGTATCTTTAATAATACTATTTTTGAAATATATAAATATATTATTAACATATACTCAAAACTTAAAAAAAAAATATATATATATATATATATGTGCTTTCTAAGGGGTAAGAGTACGGTAATCTGTAGAACGTTCTGACAAGTAAAGGTTGCCCCCATTTGAAGAAAAATTGAGGAAGACTACCTTAAGATACTCGTCGCACGTTCATCGCCACAGAAATATATGGTATAAGTCACCGTACTAAATTTTGTTGATTTTCTTTCCTAAGTTAAACCATATCATGTTGTAATTATTTATTACTGAACAATTTACTTACGAAATCGTCTTATTCGGTTTTTTATTTTTATTTTTTATTTTTTAGAAAATCTGAATAAATGAAGAAACAACCAACAGTATACGCCTATTTCTTATTTTTGAATAAAAAAAATTGTTGATTTTTCTTTTCAGGCGAAACGATTTATGCCATGTTGTACTGTCGTTAATGAATATTTATTTACAAATGAATATGAACCAAATTGCTTCAGTCGTCCTTTGAGAGAGATCTCCAAAAGGAATTTAACCCAAAAGTATTTATTTTTAAAAAAAATGGCATGCGATATTGTAGACTTATTAACAAAATATTGACTTTTAAAATACGTACGAAATCGTTAGTGTCTTTTTTTCGGGAGGCGGGGGGAGAGTTAGCAGTTGTTTACTTTCACCTTACAGTAAAATTATCCTTATGGTTTGGGGGTAGAATGAAAAAAAATTTAAAAAAGAAAGGAAAGGAAAACCTTCCGGGAATCTTATAAAAACCTTAAATTTAGATTTTGGTTTGGTTAGTCGAACGGTATGCCCTCCTCGTGCATATATCGGAAACGAACTGACAAACTAAATCCAAAAATAGCGTTTCTTCATACGTAAGGTCTATAAAACATACAAATCCGCTTAAAAATCTTGAAAATTCAATTTTTCTTGGTGATTACGATACTACTTCTCTCATATCGTCACATGGAAAAAAAAGTTTGAATTTTGTCCTTTACAAATTGAAACAAATCAGATCTTTTTTAAAATCTGTCTTCCTTAGACCCATTTTGATTTTATCCTATATTCTTCGTAGTCTATCTAAGGGGTTTTCAATTCTTTATAATCCACGCTTATTTTTTATGCGAGGTATGTGTCCCGATCATCTGAGGACTAAGCATCATTTTCGTACCTATATTTGGTAACAGTTACCTATTGTTAGATTGTTGGTTGTGCGGCTTTTCTACATTCAAACATTCATTTGCTCCGATTTTTATTATCTTAAGTATACATCAGCTTGAGTACACTTAAGTTTGTAAAATTAAGTTCACTAATGGCGGATAGGTACGATACATCTGTCATAATTGAACTCCATTGAAAACCGACCAACTTTGTAGCAAGAGCATCCTTTCAGACTTCGCTTGACGGGGGGGGGGGGGGCAAGAGCACCACCGACATAAGACTCTCACATTTTGTACTAGTATATTAGTATACAATCGAATTTTATATATATGTATTCCTCAAATTCTTGGGGGGAGGCAATGTCCCCTCCTGCCCCCCTAAATGACGCCCCTGCTTTGTAGTACTGTACAAAGTGAGCGAGGTATAATAAAGCCTAGAAGAATATTTATCGTTGCTTTGAAGATAACTTTGATCCCATTCTCAAGTCATATATATATATAATTTGAGACGAGGAAACTTTCTTTTCTTTTTTCTTTTCTTTTCTTTCTTTTTTTTCCTTTTTTTATTTTTTTTTGAGGGGTGAAAGGCAGAATCAGATGTGTAGAAATAAATTTACAATCAAAATTCATTACAAATGATAAGATTATAAACTTTATTTTCCCTTCCTGGATTAATGACTAGCGTTCACGCTGTTCATCTAGACCCAGGAACATCATTTGGTTCGCCAGAGAGGGCAATCTTCCTTCATTTTGAGATTTATATACACTTTAATCTATAGGATACCAATGAAAAATTGAAAATCTACTTACATTAAAGTGTTGGCGGCCCCCAGAAAAATCCGAAATTACGCTGGTGGTTCGCTCTCTAGTAAAGCGCGTGCATTATGCATGCTACACTATTCTGTAGATTATTTTTTCCATATACAGGGTGTTAAAAATGCGTCACACTCACAACATTTAGGGAACATTCCTCACATCAAAATAAGAAGAAAGTTCATATAGATCTGTGCTCAAAAGTGGATAGTTTCGGAGTTATAGGGTGCCGAAAATGTGAAAGAAATAAAATTAAGAAGTTCATAGCTCCACTACTATGGGGCCTATCGTAGACGGATCAAGACATCACTGTGGAACTGGTA
The DNA here is from genome assembly GCF_964235325.1 of Thermobia domestica. NCBI lineage: Eukaryota > Metazoa > Arthropoda > Insecta > Zygentoma > Lepismatidae > Thermobia > Thermobia domestica. The sequence continues at coordinate 84,655,514 of NC_137458.1, read as the reverse complement.
TGTGAACTATCCAAATATCCATATTTAAAGAATGCTCCAGTACTTACATACCAATTTTTAGAGAGGTAGGTGGAGAGTGATCAAGTACTCCCAAACAGCCTCTCTAAAAATTATTATACAAGTACCGAAGGTTCTGAAAGATGGATATTTGGATAGTTCATATACTAGGTCCCCAGTGATGTCTTGACCCGAGTACGATCGGTCCTATAGTAGTGGAACTATGGACCTTTAATGTTCATTTTTTCACTTTTTTCGACACCCTATAACTACGGAACTATGCACTTCCGATCACAGGTCCATATGAACTTTTCTTCTTATTTTAATGTGAGGAATCTATTGTGATGACAAGGTTCTGTAACACCCTGTATAGTCTCCATGTGGAAAGAGACATTAGACTAGGTTCGAAAAAGAGGTCGTCTTGTCTGCCTGAGGCTCATTTTGAAATTGTAATGTAATTCCTTTAAAAAAAGAAATAAGTTTAATTCCGCATTTGCACTCGTGATTTACACTCTGAATTTATAATCAAGCCTTACTTCAGAGCTGAAGAGGAAGAAGCAGAACTTAAAGCTAAATGAGGACTTTCGAGTTGCAAATAGTAACAAATAAAGTATGTCAAATGTTCGTCTCCTTGAACGGGCGTTGAGCTTCAAGGACAGTTTGAAAACTTGAAATATTACTTTAAAATGCACTTCCGTTCTTTACGTTACTTTAAAAAGTCAAGCGTGCACCAGGTATTCTGTTTCACCACCATACGTCATAATCATGAGAATATCCACATCTGTTACCTGCAGCATACTTAACGTTCTAATGGAAATTCAATCCCTCGAAAACAATACGTATATAGCGTCTACTAAATTTGACGGACACTATATATCAAATTATTAGCTTTAAGCCAATTTAACTTCTCTCTGGATGATACCCTGGTGTGTGAATACCATTGTGATTTTAGTAGTAATGTGGCTTCCAGATCGTTTCCTCCTTCGATGTTTATTTATGCTTTTGAAATTTATTTTATTCCCTCCCGTAAAAGATAAAAGATGTAAGAAGGAAATAATAGAATAGAATGAAAATGAATAATAGCCTTTCTTGAAACACTGAAAGCAAACAGACAATCCTCTTGTGGTGTAGAGAATCACTCTCTCTCTCTCTCTCTCCATTCATGTATCCAGGATTCACTCGCCTTCGGGATTTACATGTTAGATGAGTGCATTGTATTCACCCTCCCACTGCCCCACCTCTCTTTCAGAGGGATTTCTACAAAATAATACTCTAACATAGAAGGTCTCATGTAGTACCTTTGAAGAAGAAGGAAAATAACCTTCATTTGCGTGGACCCGAACCGGATCTTGGGGGGCTGGTTGCCTGGCAACCAAGGAAGCGACACCGTTGTTCTTCCCTCCCCCTCCCCTTTTTCCGTTCTCTTATCAAGCCTTCTTTACTTACGCCTACCAGCTGATGTTCAGGTCTCCCATTTTTCTTCCCATATGAAAATGATGTATTGCTTCTCAGCGATGTAAAACATAAAACAGTCTCTCACAGAAAAGGCGATTGGTCTCTCACAAAAGGCATTCATCAATTAAATGATGTCTTTTGTTTTGAATAAATAAAAGTATCTCTCTTTTTTTTCACTTTTTTTATCGTGATATTTCTTGTAGCTTCTAGCGACATATAAATCCCTAAATATAAACAATAATTTCTCTTTATCATGAGAATGTGATGTAATATTATGTTATCAGGCTAAATACAGTGCTATAAAAAAAGAGCTCTGTATATATATATATATATATATATATATATATATATATATATATATATATATATATATATATATATATATATATATATATATATATATATATATATAGCTCTTGAGGCAAGCCGTACTGGTTAAAAAAATGAAAGCTACAAGTTAATGGAAGAAAGCTTAAGAAAGATTTATATAAAAAAATACATTAGCAAACTCTCTTCCCTTAAAAATTAGTACATTAGCTAAGCTCTCTTCCCTTAAAAATTAGTACATTAGCTAAGCTCTCTTCCCTTAAAAATTAGTACATTAGCTAAGCTCTCTTCCCTTAAAAATTAGTGCATTAGCCAAACTCTTTTCCGTTAAAATTAGAACATTAGCTAAGATCTCTTCTCTTAAAAATTAGTGCATATGCTAAGGTCTCTTTCCTTAAAAGTTAGTACATTAGCTAAGCTCTCTTCCCGTAAAAATTGGTACATTAGCTAAAATATCTTTCCTTAAAAATTAGTTCATTACTAAGCTCTCTTCCCTTAAAAATTAGTACGTTAGCTAAACCCTCTTTCCGTAGATTGCAGCGGTAAAATTTAAATATTTACTGATGTAGCTTACCTCAAAAGCCGCGCCACAGACTAAATGTTACCTAGCTTTCAGTCTCTTGGCTACTTAAATTTCGTGAATAACACAAAGATAGTAATAAGAACTCCTTAGTGGGCTATATGATTAACGTACAGGTCTTCGACACAGTAGACCCAACCCAGGTTCGGATTCATCGTTGGAGCTCATGTAGTTAGAATCCCACGTTTAGCTGTATATCCGTCTCGTATAGCTTCAGAGTTGAACGACACGCTATATTTCAAATCAACTAGCCAACCAAGAAAATATAATGCGTATTTTAAACAAGCAACAATGTCACGTGTACACCACGTGAAGGAGTTTGGTTTATACGTCGCGATATTTTCTCAGTTATAAGGATGACTCTTAAGTCTTGCAATATTCTGGTTCACGATATTTCTATGTTTATCACAGTTTAATGAAAACAGGTTAACATTCAAAATATAGCTCCTCGTGTTAGAGTGTCTGTAGGCAACTTCCTGGTTTCACATTGACACCACACCTTGTCCTTAGAAGCAAAGTAGTCAGCACTACTGCTTCTACCTCCTGATGTTTGGTGAAGCGTTGTGATTTCAGAAGGTGCACTATGGACCAAAACAGGTAGTAATCAGAAAGGGTAAGGTCAGGACTGTTTGCCGAGTGTGGCATCAGGTCGATGCCATCAAGTTCCTGAAATTTCTGTTGCGTTTATCGAGCAGAATGTGGTTTTGCGTTATCCTGTTGCAGCAAGGCGCACTTTCGGTTCACCAATGCAGGATATTTTTGACGTAATGCAGCATATGTCTGCTCCAACTGTTTGCAATAAACGTCGGCATTGATGATACGACCATTATGAACAAACTCAAAGTGGATTATTCCCTCGTAGTTCCACCATATACAGATATCATGTCTTTATGCTCTTAACGATCCTGTTTGACAACCAGTTCTGGAAGTTGACCCGTTTCTCAACCACGGCTTTTGCACATTCGGATTTCAGAGAAATACCCACTTTTCGTCGCATATGATAGTCTGTTTCAGGAAACGTATCACGTTTGTTTTGCAGCAATAATCGCATACGCGTTTTCTTTTCTGGGCCTAAGCTGCGGGTAACTCATGTGACACAATACGGCTGCTCTTTCCCGAGTTCAGTGATATACTGTACTTATTTTTTTCCACTTCAGTTTGAAGAGAAAATTAAGAGAGAAGATGGTACTCATTCTTAGAATGCTAAATCGATTCGAAGAAACCCGTTTCTCGCTATTCTTATCGTTTATACTTTATGTAGATCGATATTGAAACCGGAAGTCATAGTGGATTTCTACCACTTCCGGTTTTAGTAGAGAGTTAAGGATGGAGATGAAACTTATTCTTGAGAGTCTTAATTGATTGCAGAAAGCAGCTTCTCGCTATGTTACAGTTTTTTCTTTATAGTAATCATCGGTAAAACCGAAATTGATTTATTTCTACCACTTCCGGTTTGAATATGGCCCCCATTAACGAACTTGATTTTTAAACTTTTCACGCTGTACATCTTGGCCAAAATTGATAGTGATCCATAAATTGTTTTTAGATTGTTTTTTCTTTTTTTGTCTCTCTGCCGGAGGAACGAATATACTAATGCACAGACTAAATATATTGTAATGTATGCTTGGTAGAGTCAATAGTAAACCGAGATTAGCCCTTCACCAATTTTATTATACAATTCTGTATGGAATAATTCTTCTTTGGAATTAAATTTCTTTGTAATATACAAAATAAATGTTTCAATATTAGTCCTTAGCACAGTGGCTTCCGTTCATGAAGGTTGCAATTAGGTATCAACAGGTAATCCTTTTGCCCAATACAGTCTCCAGAGTCTTATAAAGGAATCTGCACCAGGGAGTAATCTACACTCCCCCAACACCCCCTAACACCCCTCCAAATTTCTTTACACACACCCCTGGATGGGAAAGGAATACTCCCCCAAATCCAATTGAATCAATCAGTATTCTATAGGTTATTTATTACATCAAGTTAAAAACGGTTTAGCGTTAAGGAAAGAAGGCAATATTCTTATTTATTTCACTTCAAAATACAAAGCGACCTCATTCTCATGTATGGCTTCGAGTACCACATGACCTCATTGTTTCGGACGGTGTTTCGATCGAAACAATTGACAAAACAGACCTGCTCATACCTACCCTCCTGGGCTCCGCGTCGTTTCCGAAAAAAAAAAAAAAAAGAGATTGATGGAAAGATGCAGATGACTGAAATTGGCAACGTCTTGAGCGGTCATTCACCTACTTCCTCCTCAATAAGGAAAAATGTGACAATATAGTAATAAGCCTATACCAGATTCAGTTGGTAAGTGCTACTCTCCAACAGGCTCGCAACCAGAGAGGGCTAGGGAGGGCCTGGCACTCCCTTAATTTTTCATGTCCCCTCCACACCTCAATACAAAATGCACAATTTAGATATTCGTAAGAGAATTTTTAATGACTTGGTCCCTCCTAACATATTCATGGTCCCCCAAAGCTCTGTGGCTGGTTTCGAACATGCTCTTCAAGTGGTGTATTAACGGACGGACGTTAGAAGGGTGTAGTCAAAACGTTTTTAGAAATGAAGAGATCGATCGAAATAAGAATTATATATATTTTAGACTGAGTCAAGTGTTATGCAGGAACGCATTTGGCGCTAGCTTAATTTTTTGTAAAGTATATTTTTATTCACGTAAATTCATTGAGTGGAACAGGGCTCATAGCGAGTCACTTTTTTGACTAAAATTTACTTTTTTCAAAGTCTGTCACTAAAAGTTACTTTTTTGAGAGGTAAAGTGACTTTTTCGTGTGATTTATGTTTTGCATTGGCAGTTTTCAAAGAAAATATAAAAACGAATGGTAAAAGGCAGAAACTTGTTACTCATTACTCTTCTGAAAGCTTCAGTACTTGCTGCCACATGTGAAACAGTCAGCTTTATTTTCACTTCAGCTTTTATTCTTTCTAAAGCACAGTAGACGGTTGGTGGATGCTTAAGCTCTCAAGGTGGGGTTGACAACCCTTCTGTGTCTATTCTTTCTTCTATCATAATAATCTTTTAGTTTTCTCTCGTAATAGTTAACGCTCCGTTCAACGTTGTGTGTGTGTGTGTGTGTGTGTCTGTGTGGTTAATCATGTTCGTCTTGTGTTATGCTTCTTGTATGTTCTTCTTAAGAGTAGGTGATGAATTTGAATATTTCACGTTTTTGAGAACTCTTAGTGCGAAGTTAAATATAATGTCTGGGATGAAGAAATTCGGAAATAGGCCAGAACTGGTTCCACTTACTCAGAAGCTTTTAACATCTGCTACGTCTGCTTACCGTAACTACAAAGCTTACTTTGAAAACCTAAGAAAGGAGGAAGCTCAAAAAGAAGTAAAGAAGAAACAATACAACAGAGAGAGAGAGAGAGAGGTGATGGAGAAACCGACAAAGGAAAAAAAGGGGCATGATGAGATTTTGGTCACTTTTATGTGTACTTTTGGCCATTTTTAGTCACTTCTCTACTATTTACAAGAGACCAGACCACTATAAGCCCTGGGGTTATTAAAATTAGGGTATATTAAAGAAGACTAAACAGAAAGATACGAAATATTTGTAAATTGGAAAACTGGATTTCTGGAAAACAACTAAATCAATGAATAATTTTCTTATGAAAGATATTCAGAGCCAATAACCTCGCCAAGAACGGAGATTAAGAGATCAAATAATATTACAACAATTAACGTTAACAAAAGGGTTAGAATATTAAAATAATGAAATTGTAACTATGTACAGTATTAATTACTAAACGAATGTGATATCAGCATGGGACGAGGGATTTTTTTCCCAATTAATATTTTGGAAAAAAATCACGCACTAAAACTTGCTGGGGGTGAATAAATTGAAATAATAGCAGAATTTTGCAAAATAATTATAATAATTCGCATGTAATCAATTCAGCGTAATTACTGGGTAAAATAGTGGAGGATAATTCCTAATACAGTGAAACCTCTCTTAACGGGCATCTCTCAATAATGGACATCTTCATAACAGAACAAACTTTCTTATTCTTCTATGCCATAAATATGTGTAGTGTGGTGTTATGAGAGAGAATCCTTCCTTTTAGGGACAAATAATTACGGACATTTACGGACAAATAATCGTGTTCCACCGATGTCCGTTTTTAGAGGATTCACTGTATTACTTAGTTTCATAATAATGTGTGAACTCAAATGCTCAAATGTGCGAACTTACTTTATTGAACCTACCACTGCGAAGAGCTGATATTATTATTATTATTATTATTATTATTATTATTATTATTATTATTATTATTATTAGTAGTAGTAGTAGTAGTAGTAGTAGTAGTAGTAGTAGTAGTAGTAGTAATAGTAGTAGTAGTAGTAGTAGTAGTAGTAGTATTGCAATAGTTGCGTAACAAAATATACTGTTTTCTTGTTTTTGAGTTTGTTTTAAAATTATATCACTATTTTGGGAGCACACCCCCGTTTTATTTTGAACACACCCCCAAGTAAAAATTTCTGGCGTACTTACTGATCTGCACAACTTTGGAAGATGGTTTTATAAGGATCCTCCTTCGCCCAAAGCAGCACCCAGAGATGGGTTATGATTAGGAATCTCTTTTGCCCAATGTAGCTACCGGAGATTATGTAAGATACGAAAACTCCTTTGTCCAATGCGACCTCAGAAGCGGGCGTTGTAAGTTAAGTGATCAATGGTCAACTGATAAATTTGGTCCTCTTCTGGTCCCTTTTTATGGATAACTTCTGGTCAAGTAGATCATCTTCGGGTTCCACCGTGTCGGCTTCGTGTTCTTCTGTTATTTCCGTGTATCGTCTGCTTGCGTTGATATTTATAAACAATAGTACGTCTTCCACAGTCGTAACATGTTCTCGAAGAAATAATACACACTGAAAGCTGGTGACCTTTACAATACAAAGGTGTTTTGGTAAACCACTGCATGAAAGAAAACAGTAAAAGACGAAGTTCGTCCGCAATTGGAGGACATTGTAGTTCTTTTAAATAAGTAAATCAAACTGTTACTATTGTTGAAACAGATAAGTATTGGTTAAGTATCCATTGTATTGTTTTTGTAGCAAGTTGTAATGTACCAATCGACTATATGTTTTCCATTTCCATTCAGAACACTTTTAATTTCTGTTGGATAAAGAATGAGATAGAATGAAGTTGAGGTTGAGTGGAGGATTAGAGACCAATGAACGCCATTTTTCTTCCTAAATGGGGAAAGATGAAAATAACGCGACGAGAGGGAGGGGTTTCTCTCTGTTCTCTATGCCGCCTCTTTCTTGTTCATTTCCCCCCTATACTTTTTTTTCATTTCCTCATTCCATCTGTCCGTACTTCTTGATGGCAATGCTGTGTCGTCATTTTTGGTTGGATTTTCTTTTCTTTTCTTTTTCTCTATCGACTTCTTTCCTCTTCTTCCAACTACCCACCTTTTAAAATTACTATCCAATTGGTTCACCACAACCAACGCCTTTTCCTTCTTAAGAAGTTATCTTCTGGAAAGAAGAATTTTTGGCGTTGAATTGGTACTTATCGCTTTCAGTTTTTGCTTCCTTTTTACTTTTTGTGAAGAGAGACTGCCAAGGTGATTTTAAAGAGTCTTTCTTTATTCGCTTGAAAAGATTCTTAGTTACATAATATTCTCAATAGAAACTCCGGGAAGGATCTGAAGGAAAATTCATTGTTGGCATTTAATTGGCAGTTTTTTTCCCTTAAATTTTCGATTAAGTGAATAATTTCTCTTTCAAACACCGAAAGTAAGAGATTTCGTCTTATGAATTAGTCTCTAGAATTATATAGATATATTCCATCTGTTGCTGTTGAAGTGATAGTTAAATTTAAAAGTTTTGATTTTGCTAACCCATCGTATTATGGCTACGTCAATATCTCTGGATTTTTTCTAAAGAATTATTTTTCATACTTTCATGTTGGGAAATAGTAGTTCATTGATTTTGAGAAAATATTTGTTATGAATTAGCTGAAATGCCCGTTTTTCACAGGAAAGAATGGGTTTATTTAAAATATTTGAACCATGCTTAGGATACACAAGTGAATGAAAGTGGAATGTTTTAAAAAAATCCAGAAATAGTTTATTTGCCGCAGAAAATTTTGAACCCCTTCCTCTTTAGAATATACCCGTTAATCACAGACATGATAAAAGCCCGTTTTGAAGTAAATACTAACTACGTTCAAAAATTAATTTCAAACAGAACAACCGTTTCCCCGTAATGCGGTCACAAACAACAGACGACATCGATTTTAATGTGACGAAGAAAAATATTCGTAATATCCCGCACATGGTTCTATTTGTAAACATTAACATGTGATTTTATTTACAAACAGTAGCACATGCATTTACTACAAGCCACTACGAGATGCAGACAACAGACCGTCAGCACCACCACTCATTACGTGATAGAGGACGAACATCAGTCACCGCCGCATAGGATTAGCTAGAAAAGTCAGTGGATCAACGCAACGGATATCAGTCAGTCTTTGGCTGGTCAAGTCCGCTCTCCTAGCTTGCAGTGGAGTTCTGAGGCCTCCTTCCAGCTTAGCTTGCAGTGCAGATCTGTTGGAAAGTTAACCCCTCTCATAGTTTGCAGTGGAGCGTTGAGAGGTTCCTTACTACAAAATCACCTAGTTTGCAGCGGAGCTCTGTAGTTCTCCTTTCCACTCTAGTTTGCTCTGCGTGATTCTAACCTCTGTTTGCTTGCAGCGGATTATTGAGAATCTTACCCCATCTCACCCAGCCTCCAGATGAGCTTTATAAAGAATCCTTCCTTTGACCATCTGGTCTTGGGACATCTACTTATCGCAATCATTAGAGAACTTCTGTACTTATATTAGTGAAGTTGTATCATATTACCTATATATATATATATATCTGAAAGTTTGGAATAAAACTGGTAGTGGTTAAAAATGATTCGCGTGTGTAATTGCTCTAGCTTCTGTTTCAGCAGAACTTTACAATATAGAAAGTTCCATCCTTACTCCTCTTAAAACGAACATTTTCGAAAAATGGTGAGACGTATGCATTTTTATTTTTAATTAAGAGATTATATATTGAGTTTCATCTAACTCGACGGGCTCTGAGGTGTTGTATTTTTGGAAGAAATGTTGAACTTTCTCCCTTAGAATACTCTCTTTAATTAAAGCAACATAATAAATTCGTAGCTCAAAATAGATACTATTCATTCCAAAAATTCGTTTTAAACTGTCGATTCGTTTTCGCGTGATATGATCACAAACATCAGACAATATTGTTTTCAATGTAAAGGAAGGAATTATAGAAAATTCACCCTCCCTCAGAGAATTCTCAAAAACTTGAGAACGCGGATAACTTACTTTTAATGAGAATTTATGTACCAAGTTTCATCTTCGTAACTTGACAAGATTGTGAGATATTAAATTGTTTTGTAAATTTTGTTCCCGTGCTTCCCCTCAAGATACGAACTTTATTCGAAATAACATGATAAAAACACAGTACGTGATAACTATCCCTTCCAAAAGAGAATAAATTGGTTCAGCCTCCCGTGGTCCTATCACAAACAAGAGCAGTTTCTTTTTTATACAATACGTACGTAGATACATCCTGCATTTACTTAACATTTATCAGATTTGTTTCATGAATGTTCCCTTAAGGCTACACATTGACCAGAGTGAGGACAGCCAGTAGGATGCTTTGTTGCATTGCTCAGAGTACTGTGCTTCGGTTTTTCTCTAGCACGTTTTGGAGTGAATATGCTGTAGTAGGCTTTGTTGCGTTGCCTCGGTTGTTGTCTAACACGTACTCGAGTGAATATGCGGTAGGAGGCTTTGTTGCATTATTCAAAACCGGTTTTTGTCTAGTACGTGTTCGAGTGAATATACGGTAGGAGGGTTTCTTGGATTGCTCACAGTGCTGTACCTTGGTTGTTGTCTAACACGTACTCGAGTGAATATGCTGTAGGAGGCTTTGTTGGATAGCTCACAGTGCTGTGCCTCGGTTTTTGTCTAGCACGTGCTCTAATGGATATGCGGTAGGAAGCTTTGTTGCATTGCTCACAATACTGTACCTCGGTTTTTGTCTAGCATGTGTTCAAGTGAATATGCGGTAGGAGGCTTTGTTGCATTGTTCACAGTATTGTACCTCTGTTGTTGTCTAACACGTACTCGAGTGAATATGCGATAGGAGGCTTTTATGCATTATTCAAAACCGGTTTTTGACTAGTACGTGTTCGAGTGAATATACGGCAGGAGGGTTTCTTGGATTGCTCACAGTGCTGTACCTTGGTTGTTGTCTAACACGTACTCGAGTAAATATGCTGTAGGAGGCTTTGCTGGATAACTCACAGTGCTGTGCCTCGGTTTTTGTCTAGCACGTGCTCTAATGGATATGCGGTAGGAAGCTTTGTTGCATTGCTCACAATACTGTACCTCGGTTTTTGTCTAGCATGTGTTCAAGTGAATATGCAGTAGGAGGCTTTGTTGCATTGTTCACAGTGCTGTACCTCTGTTGTTGTCTAACGCGTACTCGAGTGAATATGCGGTAAGATGCTTTGTTGCATTGTTCACAATGTTGTACCTCGGTTTTTGTCTCAGAAATTGGCACAGAATTTAGTTGTGTTACGACATGGATGGTGATCATACCGGTTTTTATGACTCTTAAAACTCTTAAGTCCCTATTCATATTTATCCACTGCAGTGGCGCAACTCGGTGGAGCAACTGCTTGTGAAGCATTGCTTTAAATTGCTGCCTTCGTTTGCTTCCACTGCAGTTGCTTCCACTAAAACGGTTGCCGCCACCGACCGCTCTCGCGCAACTGTCTCGAGCAACTCTCAGTGTCTTCCACTCGAGGAAAAGCATTGCTTTAAATTGTAGCCTTCGTACGGGGACACTGAAGTGGCGGTCACCGCACGAGGTTGCCAGTGTATCTCGATGCCAATGTATGTATATGTTGTTAAAAAAAAAAAAAAAAAAGGAAGAAAGAAAAGAAGAAAAGGTGCTGATCAGACGAAACATGCACACTTGATCTTTCCGTGCCTGCCCTAGTCGTGGGTTTACTACCCCTCCCCGATGGGGGAAATTTTTAACACAATAGAAAATAATAATGAAAAACTTATTTTATGCATACCTTTATTTCGTTTTAGTAGAAATTTTAATGAATTTTCATTTTACATATGTTGTGAAGAAAGACTTTAATTACTATAAATTCACGATCTTTTCTTGTTGTTATGCGTTGGCGCAATAATGAAATAAATTCGTTTTGAATTTTCGCCCGTAATAATTTGAATATTCCAACACTAAGAATTTCATTAAAGGAAATAAAATAATCGGATTGCAAGGGCGCCCATCAGGAGGGGCAAGGTGGGGCGATCGCTTCCCTCCTAGAGGAAATTGTACTTCAGAATATCGAAAATCCAATAGAATTTTTACATTAGTTACAGCAAAATTTGAAAATATTTTTGAAACGTCGCTTATACAACATGGGCGCCTTGTAAACCACAACATGGGCGCCCTTGTCAGATTGTTGAACGTTATCTAGATTTATATTGTGACAAGGTGTTGAGGAGCTCATGCACAGAGGGTTGCGAGGGAAGTGCAGTACACCATAGTTACCCGACTCTTCGCTACTGTCTACTGCAAGTAGAATGTTAAAATTCTATTTAGCTTCGACGACCAATGATTAACGCCAATAGACTTCCTAAATCAATTATTATTTGGAAACTGTTTGACTTCTATTATTATTATTATTATTATTATTATTATTATTATTATTATTATTATTATTATTATTATTATTATTGTTGTTGTTGTTGTTGTTATTATTGTTATTATTATATTTTTGCACTTTTCTTCGTCTTGCTAATTAAATTTTTATTCAAAGTGCTCCCCTCAAAACGTTGCGCCCCGGGCCTAGTAGTAAATCCAACTCTGCCTAGTCGTTTATTATGTTTTGTTCTTTGGGTATTAGTCATTCATCACCAAATTAGCAGCCACCCCTTATGCCAAATGAATCATTTCCGGATACGTTTATAACTATTATTATTATCACGTAACGGGACTTATAATATTGTATTCTTAGTCCGTCCGTCCGTTACTCCTACGATAACTCTTGGACAAATGCCAAATTGTTATATTCTGTTTTTGCAATAGATATGTGGAGCGATTATGGTATCTCGTCCGAGTTCGTTAATGGAGACGATTAATCAACCGGACGTGGTAAAAATCAACCATTTCCGGTTTTAACGTTGCCATTATAGAGCGAAAGCCATAATAGATAGCGAAAAGGGTTTTTTCTCAAATCGATTAAGTGTTCCAAGAATATCTTCCATGTCCATCCTTAATACTGTATTAAAACCGGAAGTGGTAGAAATCCAGTACGACTTCCGGTTTCAATATTAATCTATATAAAGAAAACCGATAAGAGAACAAGTTCGATTTCCTTGGAATCGACTTAGCGTTCTAAGAATAGTTCGCATTTTCTCTTTTAACACTTTATTCATATCGGTAGTGGCACAAATCAACCATTTCCGCTTTCAGTGTTGATCGCCATAGAATAAAAACGATAATAGATAGCGAAAAGTGTTTTTGTAATCATTTAGCATTTCAAATGTGCTATCTCCCCTCTTAGCCCTCTATTTAAACCAGAAATGGCATAAATCAACTACTTCCGGTTTAAACGTTGATTACTGTAAGGTAAAAACAGTAATAGGTAGAGACAAGCGGTTTTCTGTAATCAATTGTGTCCCAAGAATAATATTCCATCTCGACTCTAATCTGTTTACTAAAACCAAACCTGGTACACATGTACCATTTTTGGTTTCCAGACTAATTTGAAAAAAATATTGGCACGCTCCACTTTATTGTCTTTACAGAATTATGTATTATTATTATTATTATTATTATTATTATTATTATTATTATTAATAATAATAATAATAATAATAATAATAATAATAATAATAATAATAATATTAAATCATTAAGGAAAGAAGTAAAGGACGGAAATATGTTGTTGACAAAACCAAATATATATTTATGGGATTCTTTGTGGCTAAATGCTTAGAACTTGCACCCTTGCAGGAGTCGGGTTCGATTTCCGGTGGCAGGTACTGTGGTTTGTAGATCTACGTCCCATGTAGCCTAGTAGCGTACGTGTTGAAATGAAGTTGAACTCTAAGTAATAAAAAAGAAAAATTAAATTAAATTTTTAAGTTTTACGTCCCACGGATATGCCGGTTAGGCTAAAGGAGACGGTGATGATGAGAAATGAATGAAATGATGGAATGAAGAAAGTGGGAGGAAACGGGAAACCCCGAGAAAACCCACGAGCACGGTGTTTGTCCACCACAAAGTCCATACGGCGCGAGCTGGGATCGAACTAGGGACCCCAAGCACCGGAGTAAGTAATAAAAATATATAAACAAAAATATAGGTAAGTGGAAGAGTATTACCTGCGTCTAACAAAAGAATATAAATTGAGAAATTAATTACAAAGTTTATGTTGACTTTGGAGCTGCAACACCTCAAAAAAAAAAAAAAAAATGGAAATAAGATGCATATGTATATAGTTCTAATGACAGGATTGCTCTCATGCAAATCCTCCTCTAAGGCAAATCTCTTAGCAGAAAGAGAGCCGTCCTGTGAATTCTCATTCAAGCTAGTTCAGGCCAACTGTCATCCGGGGAATCTAAAATATTCCCCTTCATGTCAGCATCTTCAAAACTCAGGGAACTCACTCAATGAAAAGGATTTAGTTCTAAATATCTAAAAATTTTCGACATTCCTGAAGTAGTTAAAGAACTTCATTTTGTCTGCACAGAGATCACGATACAAAGTATGATACAGGCCAGTTTGCAATCTCGTTGATAGCATAGGATGCACGGACATTCGTTTTTTTTTTCCTCTACGTTTCTTCTTTTTGAGCAGTAAAATAAGAAGAAGTGCTTGGTTACTATTAACAGCTATTTCTCAAAGTGGAATAACTTGAGACAGTGGAAATGCTTCTAAGAACTATATGAACCGGATAGTCGCCGAATGGACACTGAAATCTCGAACCATGAATAGCTATATGTGCGCTTCTGCGTGTTCCATGTATTTCTATGTGTCCTGGCAACACCATTCATAACATGGGCAATAAAAGGGGTGGGGAAACAGAAAATAACAAGAAGTCTTGGTACCTGCTGTCAGTTGCTCGTCTTTTCATAAGCAGTGGCGCAACTCAGTGTTTCCACTCAGTGGATGCGAATGAAGGGGACCTAAGACTTCAAGGTAACTGTATACAGACATTCTACCATAACTAACACGATATTGTTGAAACTAAATGGACGGGTACACCCACTTCCGGACCACCCAGCCATATGAATACTAAGCGAGTCAAGCGCTACTTACGTGAAAGCTTTGTCGAGATCGGATAAGTTCTATAGATCGTGTACGTTATATACTCCCAAGTCCCAAATTTGATGGTCAGTTACTTGGAAACCCAAAGTTTTCAGGGGGAAGTATTTCGTTTGCTTACAAAGCAAGTCAAAGGCTACTTGATACAAGTTTGGACAACATTGGGTGAGTTCTGTGGATCGCTTGCGATTTATATATACTCTGTAAGTGCAAACATCAAATTTGATGGCCAATATTTCGGGAACCCAAAGTTTGCAAATGAAAATATTTTACATGGATACTAAGCGGGTTAAAATCTACCTCCGCGCCAAGTTTGGCCGAAATCGGATACATTTTGTATAGTGTGTACGTTATGATATGGCCAATGTATCGGGAACCAAAGGTCTAGCCAAGGAAATGTTTCACATGCTTACTAAACAAGTTCTTATTCCATGCCAAGTTTGGTCAACATAGGATAAGTTCTGTATATGCTGTACGTTTACGTTTTTTTTTTTAAATAGAAAATTCAAGCGTAATACAAACATGGACATTTATTGATTCTGCCCTGTAGGCATTGACACATGAGAAATGCAAACGAATGATACAGAGGAAAATTGGTTGAAAGTGGAAGTAAAAGAAATAGGGAGAATCCCGAGAAAACCCACTGTGATGATGTTATCTACCACAAATCACATAGTGTGAAACCAAAGTGGCATCCCTTCGCACAAGATATAAACGTACAGCAGAGGTCCATGTGTATTAATTCAGTAAGCAACACTTCTGAAAACTGGATTGGCCTGTCAAGGTAGTTCCTTAACAGAGCATAAAGAAATTGTGGCCGGTCTCATGTTCATTGATTTCAGCATTTGATGTGAAGACCTATTGCTTCATTTAAGCTCTGCAAGTCGATTTCTTTAGACATGCTAGATGCATCTAGGGACCAACATCTCGTTTCTGTCGTTTCATCTAAGGACACCGCTTATGGCATTTATAGGTAATGCTCAGATTTTTCCTTCGAACGCTGTTAGCAAATGAGAGGTTTGCGGTAATACCACTCCTTGTACACATTCACGTGAGTTTATGGGCGGAGGAAGCCATTCACCATTCTATCGTGTCTGCTTAACCACACCCCTTTACCACATGACAACATTGCTTTACATTCTTCGTTTCATTCGCTTAATCCACACGTCATCGATTGTGTCCCACATTTTAGATTCCGAAGCATTGTGAACGTAATTCGCGGCATAGGACTTACCGCGTACATCTTTATCGTGTATATTGCTTGACAAGTTGGGAGAGATCTATCAAATATGTTTATGAGATCTTAATCGTATTGCTACTGCATTCTTGCTCTTCCTTTATCCCTCTTATCCTGTACAGTTAAATTGCTAGCCGTCACTGATTATTACCTCGGAAAAGAGTATGTGTCAATATACTTTATATGGAAATCTCCTTATTCAAGTCGTGCGTCGAATCTTCATTCACAGTATGAAACTCAAACAGAATTGAGATGTGACCTCGTGAAAATAAACGTTCTATGGACGACAAAGTTTCAGAGGCTTATTTGAGATACTAAGCATTTTCCCGATTTCAAACTTTTTTTTCTCATTACGAACAATTCTTTTGAAGCCAATAACCAAGTTTAAATTGAATTTCTCTTAATGTTTAGGAACATCTCTTATTTAATTGTCTCTGTCTGTACAAATTTGTTCAGATTCCCCGAAACTACATAATTAGCCTTGCTTAAAGCAATTTTGAAGACAAGTCAGTTTTGTTGTCCTTGCTTGCATTGCAGTAGTGTAGATTGATTCAAAAGCATGAAAGAAGGGAGAAAAATAAATACTCGGCAGGCAGCAACGGATGGAATTTGTGTGTGTTTGTGTTTCCTTTGTTTGGAATTTGTTCCTAGAGGTCCCTTCCCTTGTCCCCCTTTCTCTCCCTCGTAGGCAGACACATCCTCAAGTGGAGGAGGAGCAGAGTTCTCTTGGGAGCGTGGATCGATCACTGCTTCTGGCAGGAACGGTGCAAATTAAATTATCCGCTTCTCGCCTGTCTGATATTTATAAACAATCCGACTTGGCAATCATTAAGATGAAGGAAAGAGGAGAGTATTCACCCCCATCTCATTTCTTTCCCCTCTCTCTGCTATTTTCTCTTACACTTACTCTCCTACTCCGAACTTCTGGAACCTGTTTTCTTTGTTTACTCTCGAGTTTTTTTTTTTTTAATATTAACACATCAATCATAGTTTTGTTTCGTACAGTTCCTTGCTCGATCTTAAACTTGTTGTAAATGGTTGTTGTACACTAAATAGTTTCTATCTATCTCTAGCAGTGTCTAGTTTAGATATTAAAATTCATGCTTTGCTGAAAAATCTTCCAGTGTCGATTTCTAAAAAGAACTGATTAATCTGCCGGAGATAATTCATATCCCAAAAGTTAAGTGGCTGAAGGTAGTCAACTTTGGGGCTAGACTCAAACGACTTCTGATATTGCCATTTCATGGATATCATCGAGTTTAGATCACTGATTCCATTCCCGAGATCAAATCCGATGACATCGTGCATCGGATTTGAAAAACCCCGACTCGAGGTTTTAGAAAAAACTCGAGAACTAGTTTCTCGACTTAACATTTAATCCATTTTTCCTAGGATCTACTATGAAATCTACATCAATTCATGTCATTGCTTACAAAGTTTTGAAAGTATTAAGGTTTCCACATGGTGAGTTGAAAAATTCAACCTATATATATCCCTCGGTAACTGTATCGGAATATATTTTGTTGGCCTAAATAATCATATGCCACTTCAACAAGAACGGGAAATTCAGCGCTCATTTGTGTGATTACATCTTACACAATACCACCTTTGATTTGCTGTGCTGAAGGCGTAACGGAGCAAATAACGAATTCAGAGACAAAAGTCACTCTTGGGATAATACAAAGCGGCTAATTTTTTTTTGAATAAATAAGATGTCGGAAGCCAATCAAAGTACTTGGAGTCATTATTATTTACGTATGGACATCATATTACAATATCACTTGCAAACCATTGTGGGCAGTGGGTGGTCCCGCAAAGCATAGCCGCTAACGCTCTCGCCTTCGGTGCGAGCGATCCTGGGTTCGATTTGCTGTGGAGACACTTGGTTGAAAAGGGGTAAAAGATTTTTCAGGCTAGCCATCCTGAGTCAGGTTTTCGGGTTTCCCTCATTTATTCCAGGCAAATGCCGGGGCGGTACCTCACATAATGGCATCAGACACTAGTATGGTATTAGACCATAGTATTAGACACTAAAATACGTTGATCGTACATTTCCCAATCCGTCTCACTTGCGTTGTTACTTCTATAAAATCAACGAAAATTTGAATATTTGTGATACTGTAGCGATCTTAGTTTGCAACACTGAACAACAAATCTGATATTTTCAGGTTTTGTTTAACGTGTAGATTTGAAACATGTAGCTAATAACCTGACGTAATGCCATTTGAGAAAAAAAATATATTTATGTTGGTGTGGCAACACTGTTAATCTGATGGTATCACAGAGTATGTCAGACACCCTGCCAATATTTGCACGTTACAAAATTTCGTCGTTTTTGTGTATTAATTTAAGAGTTACAAGGGTGTATCACAATAAATGGTCTCCCTTTGTATACCTTAACATATGAATTGTGACGAACTTCAGTGGTTAAATTTTAAAATAAAGTAAGATAGGGAAAGAGGGAAGGGGAAGCAAGTATGATGTTAAGGGTGAAAGTTATAGCGAAAGTTAATGCCGTTAAATATAGGTTACTTGCGGTGGAGAAGAAAAGGTGGGATTTATTCCAGAATTGTATATTTTATTTTTTGGGCAGTGGAATAGAAGAAACTGCAAAAGATCTTCAATGTCAAGGCGGGGAAAAGAGAAACAAGACAAAAAGAGAAAAAAAAACTGAAAGGGAATTAAATTAATGGACAATAAAATATGGCGTGAGCTAAAGATCGAAAAGGAGAAGGAAATACTCTCTTTGGCACACTGTCAGCATTTCTAGCACCCTGGCATTTAAAGAGTAGAAACGCATAAAAAGCTTTTTGATTCCAGTGAATGTGCACTTTTGCTTTTCGGAGTGGCGGGCAAAAGTCTTGACTGAGCTCAGGGTGAAAAAGACTTTCCCTATGAATCATTCTTACGAGACGGGACGGAGGGCCATTTAGATCTTTAGCCATGGAGTCTGCTGCGACGCCCTTAGAGCTCTAGAAAGTTTCTGAGCGAAAAATATCCCGTCCCTTCTTTTCCTAGTCTTTCACTCACATAAATTCTTGTGTGTATATGTGTGCGAGAGAGAGAGAGAGAGAGAGAGAGAGAGTAAAGCATAACGCACATACTCACGTACCATGTCATATGCCTTCCACCTCACCACTCCCTCACCGCTTATGTCGTCAATAAGGAACAACTCACGCCCTATGACTACTGTTATGAACGAGCGAGAAATAATGTGGATTAAACCAAAGATTGGTCAGGAAATGAGGTGTGGTAATCTTTTTTTTTTTCCTCCCCGATGTTTTTCTGTGTCCAGTAGTGCAAAGCCTCCCTTGACTCTGCTCTTGCCTATCGCCATGTTAAGAAAGACAGATTTTCACATAGTTCCTTCGAAAGATGACATTGAGAGCGGTCCCTAAGAAGGAAAAAAAGGAGAGATAAAAAGAAAAGATCAACTGGAAGAATTTGATCTGCAGAAATGGAAAGGAAAAATAACTGTTATGCGTTTTTTTCTCTTTTACTTTCCTGCCTGCCACACGTCTTTTTGATAATGTTACTATAGCCACCCACTCTGCCACCCTCTGTATGTATGGCCAGACAAAGGAAAGAAAATAATTTAGTTCTAAGGAGACGGCTAGAGGTAACAAGAATCTTTGTGTCTAGAGAGATGATCAAGCAGTAAAACAAACTGAAGTGGACAGAAGCAGACGCTGTTTGGGAGACAAAAAGTAATCAGAGAAACGAGGGAGGCATCCACCGCCACTGAAGATAAGAGAAATAAAATAAGAGAGAAAACGTTAACGTAAAAAAAAGAAAATAGACAGGGATGATAGGGAAAAAAATGAAAAAGCTACGAAGAGATCAGATATAAATTTTTAGGTGATGAAGAAAAGTGGTTTGTTGCTTGGAGGGATTGCTCGTAGTTGAGGTATTGTCTAAGGGCAAGAAGAAAGGGATCAAAAGAGCAAGATTGTAAGTCAAAATTAACACAAGAACTAAAAGATTTGATTAAACAAAAATGTATATAATGAACATATATATATTGAAGTAGATACAAGTTATGCTTACTTATTGCCCTGAACTTACAGTTAACCTATTTACTGTCATTTGAACAAAAACGACTTTAGTTTTAGTGGACGTTTTCAAACTTACAGCGAGACACTGTAACATGACAGAAATTAATTGGTGAAAGGGAAACGATATTTAATTATGATCTCAATTCTTTGTAAATTATTCATATTTTAATTGGAAAATAAAATTCAACTCCCCGACTGATGCCGTAGGTCGTTCACATATCTTCAGAACAATTAAGGATATCATGTGGTAACATAAAAACTATGTGCAGATAGGACATTCCTTTTAATAAGAAATAAGACCTATGTTATATAGCAATATGTTGACTTAATAACATAAACACTTTCTACTTCGAGCAATCAGGAAATTCTTGCAATGTTAAGGTAAGCGGAAGAATAATGACGCCACCCCCCCCCCCCCAAAAAAAAAATAGGAGGACTGAGCTAATAGAGAACTCAAGAATGTACCAAAGAAGTGGCAGGATCTACTCCGCCATAAGTACAGAGCTAGTCCATGACTTGTTAACCGTATTGGGCCTTATGCAGAGTCGTTCTGAAGCGTGATTAGTGCCATACTAAAGAGTTCGACTAACATATGCTTTCTGCAGTACTCCGGCCTTTAGTATGACGCTAATCATACGTCAAAACAACTCTGCATAAGGCGGATTGTTTATATATGACCACAATTACTAATCTTTTCTTTTGTTAAAATTCCATTTCTTCATTTGAGTATGATTAGACATTGTTCAAAAGATAGCCAAAGGGCCAAAGCACTAGTTTTGGATATTTAGTCTAACTAACTCTGATGTCTTTAGTTTCATTTAATAAATAAAGACATTACCAACTTGACACAATATCTGCAATTATCTGAGTTAAATGCTCAAGTTCATTATGAGCATATACTCAATTGGTCCCATAACTAGGAATAATCACTCATTTCGGAGTTACGTTGGGTATATGCATGGTGTCAGCGTCTGGGTTTCGATTCCTATTATTGTGCTGCCAAAATGTCTTGAGCCGTGGCAAAAATGCGAACTAAAGCTAACACCCTCACACACCCACGCGTTGAGCCAATAAGGGTTCAGCTGTTGCTAAGCGAGTGGAATTCCTTCAGCCGATAGCAGCGCTTGCAACGGAAGACTAGGGATCAAGTCAATGTGGTATATTTATAGTTGATATATGACAATACAATACAATCTTCTTCGCGTTAAAGAAAAAGTAATTGAATAATAATTACAGTTGAACTGCAAGTCTATTTGAGAAATGTGCTTGGTACAAATGGAATACAATCTTAAATTTAAATGTAGTTTAACCATGGAATGCGTTTTAGTGTGAAGGAAATAACAAATACGTAATGATGATGTAATAATTGTCGGTGAAAACAAACCTGTGAGTAAAGAAAGTATTCTAACATATATTGTATTTATATACCATAAAGATCAAATGTCTGAAGTATAAAAAAATAAACATTTTTTTCTTTTTGTTCTTAAACACTAAATAATTACTTAAAACTGTCGTAGAAATCAATGATGATTTATGATATCTCGTTTTGGTGCAAAGGAGATATAAGTTCAATTCCTGGTGGGAGTCATGTGGTTCCGATTAACTGTTGTTCCACGACCCATGTAGCGGTACTGGTCAAATGTGACGTCAAGTCTTAGCTATACCTTGGAGGGAATTGACTTACTTTGTAACATGAAGCTCAGCTATATTGTTTATTTACGTATTATTTCTAGCAATAAAACAACGAACCCTGTAGGAAACAATGCGTTAGAAATGTACACATCCGGCATATATTTTCAAATGATCAATTAGTAGATTTCATTGTATTGTTCTCGTTAAATTTTCCAAGAATGTTACCTTAATATCCTATTAACATATTCGTAAAAGATTTCACAAGGGTCTCTCGTGCGTTATCATCTTCTAAAAGTATTTAATATCTTCTACATGTTCCTGTTGCAATATTTTGTAGAAAATGTTGTTTATTTTGTTTCCAGTAAACAAAATTGTTCAGCTCATTTCATATATACAATTCTGGGCAGAGTATTGCGTATACAAACAATTTTGTTTTGAAGTTTCCCTGATAGCTTATGCAACCATCCATACACTTTGTAAGAATTGTGGGTTGCATAGAGGAAAGGCGTTGACACTTGTTAACTGTTCCCTTTCTATGTAAGATCTGACTTTTTATGTGTATTACCCTTAATTCGGAATAATATTAATTGAGTCAAGAAGTGAACATCTGTGTTCTAGGAACATACTTAGTTGTTCTGTACATTAGACTAAGTGTCAGTCTTTCTCTCCGCTAAGCATCTTAATTTCGAGATTTGTATATACTCTTTCCGACCATAGCAGATATAAATTGTCCACCACTCTCCTGAGCTGCTGGCTTAGCAGTTTCACTCGATCTCGTTAGCGTAAGTGTGTGTACATAGCAGAGGAACATGAAAAAAAAAAAAACTGTCAGAAGAATGAAGTAGAAGAGTGAGAGGATGTATAGTTATATTCAACAACGGTCAAATCATCAGATCTACCATATTTGTCCGGTTGTAAGCAGACTTATTTTTCCACCTTTTCTCTTCGTTCAAAAAGTGTCCTCAGCTTAGAATCGATATCGTTAACACGGCCGTTAAGTAGGTGACACCCTTTATCGAAAAATTCCGAAAAATTCGTCACAAGCCGCCACAAGTAAGATTTTGCTGTCTAGACTCAGTGTTGACAAGTTAGTGTATTTTTAAGTTCCTGTCAAGAAAGAAATGCAAATTTTACCGTGCTCTGTTTGGGTTTAGCAGATATTTTAAGTATTCACAGCATTAACAATAAACTAATATACCAGAATTCAATAGCATTTAGTAAGAAAATTTATTCCTTACGTTTTTATTTATCATGAATGTATTTTTTTGGTCATATTTTCGTGTTTGATTTCCAAGGGAACGACTTATAATCATATATATATATATATATATATATATATATATATATATATATATATATATATATATATATATATATATATATATATATAATTTGTGTGTGTATATTTGTGAAAGTTAACAACATATTCTCATTTTTCTAACGTGTTTTCATAGATGCATTGCTAGAGCGAGAGTGTTCGAAATGAAGTACATGATTGACAGATGAGTATTATGTTATGAAAATAACATTAAGAGGAAGAGAATTATTACAGGGCACCGCGTTAATACAATGTTCGCATAGTAGCAACATTTGTTTAGGCGTATCGTTAATTAATATCTATTTCTCATATGTGTATGCCCATGCCTCGTTAGTATCAAAGATGCTTCCTAATTGTTAATTTTGTGCATTTCGAGACTTCTTTTGTAAACATGTTCTCTGATTTTGTTTTCTCTAGCAGTTATAATATCCTTTCAATGCTCACTTATTTTATTCTTTCTGTGTTATTTTCTCCTTTATTTTGGTTTATTGCTTAAGAGTAAAACTTCATTATTCTTGCTTTTCCGTGTTTCACATACTACTGTATATCTGCATTTCGTCGAGATATTTGGTTCTTTATTTGTAAATATACTTATCCTTCTGCCGAAAAAGGGAGAAATAACGGTTTGATGTTCTTGATTGCCCGTAAATTCCGATACTACGTCTGTAGTGGCTAATGTTCACAATTTTACTTCGAAAGTAAGAGGAATAATGCAGTAGGGGAATCCGACCTGTGCATTGTCAATATACACTATATGCACTATAATACAATGAATATAGACTATAATACAGTGGATATAAACTGCAATACAGTAAATATACACTATAATACAGTGAATATACACTACAATAAGAGAATATATACTATAATATAGTTGAGTTGAGTTGATTTTAGTTTAGCGTCTCTTTCAGCAGCGAGGCTATATGAGACGTGGACCTACTGATTAACGTGGAATCCGAACCACATGAGCTCCCGCCGGGAATCGAACCCGGGTCTCCCACGCCAAAGGCGCGTACGCTAACCGCTTAGCCACGGAGGAGCTCTACTATAATATAGTGAATACATCTTATAATGCAGGTAATGTACTCTATAACACAGTGAATATACCTTATAATACAGTAAATATACACTATAATACAGAGAAAATACACGATAATATACTTGGGAATCTCCAATCAATTAAGCGTCACAAGAATACCTTTCATCTCCATTCTTAATTCTCAACTAAAACAAGAAGTGATAGACACCCACTACAACTTCTGGGTTCAACATTGATCTACACAGAGCAAAATCGATAAAAGATAACGAGAAGTTTTTTTTTTTTTTTTTTTTTTTTTTTGTGGAATTGATTTGGTGTTCTGGAGATAGATGGTATCGTCTCACTCAATCGTCTATTCAAACCAGAAGTAACAGAAATCAACCACTTTTAGTTTTAACATTGATCGCTGTGTAACAGAAAACGGTAGCTGTTTCCTGCCATCAATTAAACATCCCTTCAATAAATTTCATCTCCACTCTTAATCTGTCCACTAAAACTAAAGGTGGTAGAAATCTATCACCACTCTTGCTTTTTAATATTATTTGAGAAAATATGATGCAGTATAAACCATTGAGAATATATGACGTAGTATAAACCAAACTCTCTCACGTGGTGTACTCGTAACACTGCTACTGGTTTTAAACATATATTCGCACAGATCACTCATATATGTAGAATAAAATACAAAATGTCAATTATGCAACAACACTCTTTTAATATCTTTCAGTTTAGCCTTATTGGTCGATCGCTTTCCGCAAGTCAAGCACTACCGAGCCTTGCAGTATGTACAATTACAATGTACATTTATTTTTTCTCCTATGAATTCTGTTGACTATGAACCTTATATGTTATAAATAAAACGTTTGGTGTAATTTTTTAATGGAGGAAATAAAACGGCAATAATGGAAGTTACGCTTGACCAAAGAACAATTTATCAAGACTTCTGTGTATAATGGGATTCAATTTAAGAGAAATAGAAAGCAGGAAAGTAGCTGAGAGATCAATTTTCTGTTGTGGAACGTGAAAGTACTACCAAACAAATAAATCTAGGGCTTAGACTTTTCCCTAACACATTAACAGTAATGCAGAGAAAAGAACAGTACGTGGGAGTAACGCATGGAAAATAATTGTTTATTTTCCTTTCTAGAAGACGACGACTTTGGGAAACTTCTCTGCAAAACTAAGGGGAAAGGGGGAATAGGGGTTGAAGAAAGAACTATTGGTCCCAGAGACTGGGAGATGTCGATCGAATAAGTTATGACCTTCTGGTTTAGGTACGGAAAAAGAAAAAGGGGATATGAGATTAAACAACCTGACTGGAATACGAAGTATGTAAAGGTATTACATGGATATACATTTTGAGGGATGTTGAGTATCATTTTTTTAGAGGTCAGATGGCCACGTGATTTCAAGTGGACTGAAGGCATCTGCAGATATATATATATATATATATATATATATATATATATATATATATATATATATATATATATATATATATATATATATATATATATATATATATATATATATATATATATATGAATGTAAGTTCGTGTGTTTCAGACGTATTTTTTCCTCCTTTTTCGGATTTCCTTATAGTTGAATGACGAACGATGGTGGCTAGCTGAGATTGAAGGAAGAGATACGGGTAGCGAATCAGAGGGTAAAAGGAAATGGGAAATATCAGGAAAGGAAAAGAGCTGAGGGAGAGTTTGAGAGGGAAGACAATGGGGAAGGGAAATCGAGCTAGAAGAAAGGTAAGAGGGTGGGAGCGAAGAGAAAAGAAAGAAACAGATGATGATAAAAACGCAAATGAAAAATGAATAGCAATGAAGAATGGAGAATGAGTGACATGGGTCTCTGAAAAGTAACAGAAGTCAACATGGCTGGTGATGAACGATCGTCATGTTTAATAGAATATATATGTAGTTGGTTGGGGTAGTAGCTGTACGAGAGTTTTCTATAGTATTTTGATAGCATTTAAGCATACTATTTACAGCTCCGCTCATCGATATATCATTATTGTTATATCCATGTATAATATTTTACTGTCGTAGATGTAAGTATTTTCTTATGCTGTTTAAATCATTCTTTTCCTGTTAATAGGAAAATCCTGTTTTCAGTCCTTTGCCAGCTATCCATTTGCAACATGGAGATTACTTTTTTCTTTCTACGAGGATCATTCAATAAATAACTTTAACTGATCTCTAAACCATAGCAAAGATACAAAGTGAATACTCTAAAGCCTGTGACAAACATCTTGGCATTTCAGCTAAACGAATAAAACGCAAGCTCTGACGCGACGTTGCCGAGTAGTAAAGGGGTGTGGCTATGGCTAAGCAGATGAAGTACAGCGCGATCAGGTGGCGACAGACGTGGATGTGTACAAAATAAACGTGGCAATACCGCTGCCCTCTCATTTGCTAGCAGCATTTAAAAGGAACTTGCAGCACCGCCTTCAAATGCCAAGATGTTTGTGACGCCGTTTAATTCTTACAATTCTTCGTAGTTTTATTCACTAGCTCTTCATTAGCTTTTCATGTCATATATATAATATTAGTTTTTCATTTTATAATTTGTATGTATGGGAAATATGTTAGTCTGGTTCGTTGTTAGCGTGTATGGATTTGGTGCACGGGATCCCGGATTCGATTCCCCACAATAAAAACCTTGAAATTTGAAAGCAATACGGTGATTCAAATTGTACCTTGTACTGTAGGTTAACGTCTCATATAGCTTCGGTGCTAAACTTAATCTAGTTAACAAAAATAAAGTGTTTTTTAAATATACCCCCTTCATCAGTGGGATTGGATCATCACATTTATGAATTATTTAAAGATTTTTTTTTTAAATTTTAAAAGAGAGAAATAAATTAGCTTGAGTAATATATTGTCAAGGTATTACCTGTAATGTTTTTATTGAATGATAATAAAAAATGATGGAATGAGAATGTGGAGGGAAAATGAGGGAATCGTGAGAGTGAACAAAGTTATTGTGCATCTCAAACTAACATGTTTTCGAATCGAGATATATTGTTCCCACCTAATGGCGTCTCTTGAAGAAAGTCATATCAGTACAAATTACAATTTTAACGCTACTACAAGTTAAGGAAAGAATACTTACCTTAGGTTCTAAGCGTTGTAAAAAATGAAGTATTTCAGTTTAACATCCCACACGACTATGCCCTTTAGGCTAAGGGAGACGATGATTAACGCAAGTGAATGATGATAGAAGAATTGCGGGATGAGAAAGTGGGAGGAAACGGAAGTACCCTGGAAAGATCCACGGATCCATGATGTTGTCCACCACAAACTTACTTGGCTGGGGATCAAACCAGGAACTTCAGGCACAAGAGACACATACTCTACCACTGAGCCACTGTTCCATCCTTCTAAGTGTTGTATACAAGGAATAAGATGTTAGGTAATTTTTTTTTTCCCTCAGGTTGGAGCGATAAAATAGTAATTTTTAATGGATGTGCCTTCCCTCACAAGTCGTCAATGTTCGCATTAGAGGTGACCTCTCTGCCACTGAACCATCTCAGCTATTAAAATTCGAAATGCGTAAATATCTCAGTCAGTATACCTCTCTACTGACTTACTCCACTCGAAAAATATCTATTTATAAAAATTTCCTTTAAGTTTTCTGTAAAGTTTGCGATTTTTTCGCGGGGGCAGGAAGGGGTTGGTATGTATTTTCATTTTTAATTAGTATTATATTTTCTATCTTTGCTGCTCTCACACGCCATCCAAATCACGTGTCAGTAAGTACCTTATGAATGAAATGGTAATGAATGATGAAATTCAATGGAAAAGGGAGACAAAATAGAAATGAATATGAAACCATTTAGAATTAATCAGCATTTCCAGTCCTTCATTATAGAATACTCGTTTACAAGTGATGAATTGTAAATTGAAATCGACACAAGAACCATCCTTTCCAACATGCACATACTATATATATATATAAATGCTTCATTCCGTCTTTCCAGGAGACTCTCTCCTCTCCCCACAGCTAAGGGCTGAAAAGATAGTTGTGGTGAGAGGCCGTTGTACCATGTAGTGGGTAGATTATGCAATGAGATGTCTTCCTGCCTTAAAAACAAAAATTTTTAAAAAAGGAAGTTACTCTGTTAATGAATTTTCTCTCTGTTAATGAATTGCTCTCTTCCCTCTTCTTCCGAATAATGTAAGGAAGAAACTGAGAAAATTGAATTTAACGAAAAAAAAGTTGAATGAAAACAAAAGTAGAAAAGAATTCGAAGGCAATACCTGTAGCAAGATTTTTCCTTTGTTTTAGAGGGCAAAACAAATAAAACACCACTATTATATTCATTTATTCCACACAAGAACATTTACATATTGTGAGTTTTATCCATTTGTAACTCGTATGTATTAATGTGTTGTTTCTCAAATAGACCTTCATGAATTGGATGTATTATTAATTCGTGAATTATTCAAGAATTAGGGAAAAAAAGAAATAAAATAGCTAGTGTGTTTTGTTGATTGTCAAGGCATTATCTTTGTCATTTCTACACATTATACAGCAGAATTGAAAGAAATGATTATTTCAATTTACTATCTTGAGGAACTTCTATGTATAAAATTAAATAAATAAATTTAGATCAGAAACAATTTCGATTTTTTTTTTTTTTTTTGTGAATAGATAATCCCTTTACATTTGTCAGTCATATTTTGGTGCTTACTTAATAAACGTTTCTTAACTTCAAGAACTTTTTGAACGTACGGCATTTTAACGCTCTGAAAGACGATACTGATAGATGTTAAGTGAAACAGTCATATTCTTAAAGTTAATTATTATTAAATAAAGTCTTCCCATGCTTATGTTCTTATTTAGCTTAAAAAATACGAGTGATTATGGAAGTGAACTGTGCAAAAGAAAGATCCTGTACATAGATTGAAAATGTGGGAGGAAAAAGGGAGAACCCCGAGGAAAAACAAGATGTGCAGAAAAAAATCACAGTTTGGGGTCGAATCAGGAAACCCTGGCACAAAAGATGAGCGCTGTACAGTTAAGCCACATATGTTCTTAAAAGTTAGTATAGTCTGCGAGTGTTTTCTCGTCTCGTTTCTCGGTGTGTTCTTTCTTGTCTCGATTCTCGTAAACAAATTTTTAGTGTTTCGTATGTCTCGTATTCCAAATTCGTGGAAATTTATGAGCTGATTGTTTTCAGTTTGTTTAATGTTATCTAGAAGTTATCAGAATCGTTCCGCGTCACAAGAGGTCTACGAAGGGGATGATATTACAACTAGAGATGCAAGGGCTCGAAAAAAAAAACGGTTTTTTTGAAAAAAAACTCGGTTTTTTCTGCTTCGCTTTTTTGCTCGGGAAATTTTGGGCTTTTTTGAAAATTTTCCTTTAAACTGATAATGCAGACTTTGTTTCGCTTCTCTACAACAAAGAAACTCATTTAATAAGTGGTTGATGCAGATAATAATATGAAACCTCGAAAATAAACCATGAATTTCAAAAAGATTTTTTTTTTAAATTCTTAACATTTTTACATTATGAATTCCAAAGGATTAACCAATATATGTAATAATATTTTAGCCTCTTATATACAATAAGTACTTAAAAATGATACATAAATAACTAGCAAAATTTATGTAGTCTTTTTTACTTCAAAATATCACACACCCTCTTTTTGAAGCAAAATAAAGTGAAAACATGAGAGAAATATGCACATCAAGAGCTTCGTTTCGGGTAGCTCTGTACATTCTTGAAATTTTTTAGTTAAGTTTTAACTTTCATATACATTGTATGAATATTTCGAACAAATTTTTCACTGATTGATCACAAATGTAATAATCTGTTACCACCTATCAGGTGCTTCGGATCTGCAAAATCGGTAAAGCTCCAAATTCTGTAATGCACTGACTGTTCCTTAAGCTTGTTCAGAATCGGGAAAGTATCGAATTTTCTGTTCATGGATCATATACGTAATAGACGGGTCATCTGAGCGTATGGTTTCCTAGGGTGTAGAATATATAACCACCATCACGGTTTACCCAGTCCTGAAGGTTTCTGAATTTTTAACAAGAAAATCAACATATCGTTACGAAACTTTTTTTTACCAAAAAAAAAAGTATGGAATGTATTTAAAAAGAATGGAAGAATCAATCACTGTTCCAATTCACAAGAAAGAAGACAAAATTGATTGTAATAATTATCGAGGCATTTCTCAACATTCTAGTAATAAGATTGACCCCATACGCAGATGAAATTATTGGAGATTATCAGTGTGTATTTAGTCGAAATCGATCAGATATTTACCATTCGACAAATACTCGAAAAGAAATGGGAATACATTACCCAGTACACCGACTGTTTATTGATTTTAGAAAGGCTTACAACTCGGTTAGGGGGAAACATTGTACAACATTCCTATAGAATTTGGAATACAGAAAAAGCTAGATTTACTAAGTGTTTAAATGAATCCCAGAGTAAAGTCCAAGTAGAAAACTGCGAGCTTCCACGTCGAGATTGGCCTGAAACAAGGATATGCGTTATTACCGTTATTATTCAGCTTTGTTCCGGAGTACGCTATAAGAAAAATCAAAGATAGGAACCAGGGCCTAGAGTTGAATGGTGTTCATCAGGTTATGGTGTATGCTGATGATGTAAATCTGATAGGAGAACAATCGAAAGAAATGCAGAGACCTTATTAAATGCTTGCAGGGACATGAATAAATGCAGAGAAATCTAAATACAAGGAAGTTCACAAGGATCGTAATACGGCAAATTATGAATGCGTTAAAATATCAATTAATACTTTCGACACAGTGGATACTTTCAAATATCTTGAATCAGTATTACCAGACCAAAATCAAACCCACAAAGAAATTAAATGTCGACTGAAATAAGGAAATTCTTGTTATTATTCAGTTCAGAATATTTTGTCGTCGCGAATTCTGTCAAGGAATTTAAAGCGTAAAATATATAAAATGATAATCATGCCTGTTATGCTTTATAGTTGTGAAACATGGTCGTTTACGCTGAGGGAAGAACGCAGACTGAAATTATTTGAGAATAAAATTCTGAGACGAATATTTGGACCCAAGAGGAACGGGAATGGGAAATGGCGGAAACTTCATAAGAAGGAACTACATAATTTATACGTTTTACCAAACATCGTTAGAGTCATCAACTCTAGGAGGCTCAGGTGGGCAGGTCATGTAGCCAGAATGGAAGAAAGTAGGAGCGCTTTCAAAGTTTTAACTGGAAATCCAATCGGGAAATATCCATTAGGAAAACCTAGGCCCCGATAGGAGGACAATATTAAGATGGATATAGTACAAATAGGAATACAGAGTAGAAACTGGGTTACATTGGATAACGACAGAAGTCAATGGAGAGCTTTTGAGGCCATAGAGAAAGAGAGAGAGAGAATACATTTATAGGTTTAACGTCCCACGGTTATGCCGTTAGGCTAAAGGAGACGGTGATGATGAGAGATGAGTGAAATGGAGGAATGAAGAAAGTGGGAGGAAACGGGAGAACCCCGAGAAAACTCACGAGCACGGTGTTTGTCCACCACAAAATCCACACGGCGCGAGCGGGGATCGAACCAGGGACCCCAAGCACCGGAGGTGAACGCTCTACCACTGAGCCACCGCGCCCCCAAGAGAATACATTTAAGTTAAGCACAACAAACATGAGTGAGTGGTTAGCTTTCGCGCTTCTATCGTGAAGTCCGGGATTCAACCCCGCATTCGACCATTTTGACAAAAGTTTTCTTAATCCCATCTGTGAATGTAGAGATAGTGCGTGTATTGTGTGTCCTGGCGGACTTCCTTTCTAATCGTTTTTAAATCTTTGTTATTACTAATTACCAGCAGTGATGGATTTGCAAAGAGGGTTAGGGGTGGGGATGTTTTTCGAATTGAAGCCTCTACCCTGAAATTACGGAATTTCTAAAACAAACTAGATATTAGTTTTGCCTTTACTCATAAACTTCAAGCTGTCCTCAAATAATAAAAAAATGGAATTTTTAGAAAAACTAAGCATTAATAAAAAAAGCCCCTCCAAAATACTTTTCTAAATCCGCCACTGATTATCAGTATAAAATGGTCTTCAAGGTTGTATCTGAAAGATTATAACTGAATATACAAACGAAACGAAATGTTATTATGAGTGTACTCATAAACTTAAGCTCCTCTTAAATAAAAGTTAGGAATTTTTAGAAAAACCAAACATTATTTAGAAAAACCAAACATTATTCAGAAAAAACCTCTCCCAAATATTTTTCTAAATCCGATACTGATTAATTCTATCAAATGGTATTCAAGGTTGTGTCCGGAAGATTATTGTTAAATCACTGCACAGCTACAGTATAACGGAAATGTGGAAGTACGCTCTGGTGGATATATTGAAAAACATAAGTTTAATTATGTGCTAGAAGCTAGGGTTCTAAGCTCCAAGATATGAAACACGGATGACTAAAAAGAAATGATCTAGAGAAGAAAAAAAATGTGGATGATTCAGAAGTTAAAATAAGGTTAAACAGCTTCTAAAATTGCTCTCATATACTACGTACTTTATGTTTACTTTAATTCATAAACCATGTGTTCCATCCATCATGATGGTGAATTCCAGAGCGAAATATGGCATTCAGGTCATGAAATCTTATTTAACTTTAGAGTATACTATAAGAAAGCTATTTAAACAGATAAATCATGAAAATGAAAAAAGCCAAAATTTCCAAAATTCTCGTTTTTTTCCCAAAAAGCCGGGCAAAAAACCATCGATTCAAAAAAGCCGGCTTTTTTGCATCTCTAATTACAACATTTAAACCATATTTTATGATTGGACCACATTACTGACTTGCGTATGTTTAAGCGTTGATAAATGCTCTTGATTGTTTTACTACAATCACGTTTTCAATTTGTGCTTTCTATGCTATAAATCAGCGTTTCCCAACCTTTTTCAACTTGCGGCACACTACAGGTGTTACTTGGATTCTCGCGGCACACTTATAGATATTATTTGTAAATATAAAACACAGTGGTATTTTTCTGTGATTATTGATCTCCTTCTCACAGAAAAGAAAGCTCGAACACTGGTTTTTCCCCGTGGTAAATCATTATGCTTATTTTTCATTCTAATTTAAAAATAGAAAACAATTGCAATGAAATATTGGACTCAAGTTTTTAAAAATACGCTTTCTTTTTAAAAACTGTATCCAACCTTTTACTAAGAAGAAAGATCAGTAAATAACGAACGAACAAGCAAATCTCATTTACTTTTAAAACACAAATGTAGGTAATTTGTCTAAAGGATTGAAAGATATTTTAAATTTTCAAGTTACGAAATAGTCTGTAACAATAAAGAAGCAATAATGGTCATAACAATGACAACAAATATTTTTTTCAACATTAGAAATGTACAGAACAGTAACACGGTATGAAACTTAAAATTGTAGATTCATAGTAGAGGTTCATAGTAATGTGAAATATAAATATACATTCTTCCCTACGTTTTGCAATTTGATTGCTATAAAATTAATAATTTTGTTTCGATTCCTCGCGGCACACCAGTGGCCCATTCAAGGCACACCAGTGTGCGACGGCACACCGGTTGGGAAACGCTGCTATAAATCATGAGTGTCCAAAACAGTGTTTGAGTCCTAGAGTTGCCCACGAGGCTCGAAAAAATTTCTTGTCTCGTCTCGGAAACGAGACAAGAATTGTCATGTTTGTTGTCTAGTCTAATTTTTTAAAAAAAAAATACTTCTTGTATCGTTTACGAGTCAAGAATAGAAATAAGACGAACAATTTCCTCGTCTTGTGTGGAAGACTAATTAAGGGCCCTTTACTTTGAATTATTATTTACTAGAATCAATAACCCGCTTTGCTGGGTTAAGATAAACTTTAGTAATATGTGCCGTTAGTCCCTTTTTACTATTACTGAAGCGCTCCCAAATCGATAGAAAAAAAGAAAATATAATGAAAAATCAGAAAATAATAAGCAATCTATATAAATAAAAAAATAATTATTACTATTATGGGATGAATTTGAATTTAAACGTCATTGGAAGTGTCATTGTTCATCTCAGCGACTCTGAGAACCGTGGATTCGACATTAATATCTGTGAATTTCGATCATTTTTGTTTCCCCCTACCTCAAGTTGCGGGGCTGAATTTGGATTTGAACGGCATCGGAAGTGTCACTGTTCATCTCAGCGACTCCGAAAACTATGGATTCGGCACTAATATCGGTCATTTTTGATCATTTATATATAATCCTACCCCTCCCCTAAGTGTCACGATCAAAGTGTAACGATAAACACTCCAGGACCAAACTTCATACATGTTGAAAATTAGATCGAGATCGGTCGGGTAGTTCAAGAGTTATTGTCACAAACATAATAACTTTCATTTATATATATAATATGTAAATATCCTAGTTACCACAAATACGACAATTCTACCAAGTAAAACCGATAGTTACATACGAAATTTTGTACTTTACCTGATTTTTTATACATTATATAAGATCAGAAATGTTAATTCCCCACAATCATAAGTTGA
This sequence comes from Thermobia domestica, assembly GCF_964235325.1. Taxonomy (NCBI): domain Eukaryota; kingdom Metazoa; phylum Arthropoda; class Insecta; order Zygentoma; family Lepismatidae; genus Thermobia; species Thermobia domestica. The sequence continues at coordinate 84,620,919 of NC_137458.1, read as the reverse complement.
TCACTCATTTTACTGGCACCATAAGAAGAGCCCTGGAAAGAATTATTACAGTATTTATACTTTCTACATTTATGATGTTCTTTACTGCCCGTGGGTGGTTCATTAAAATCCAAGAAAAATCTGCTAAATTCTAAAAATTTCCTGCTATGAAGACGTATTGTAGGTTGTATGTCTGAACCTGCCTCTTCCATCACATTAAAAAGGCTTGTTGTGCTTCCCATCAATTTCTATGATTTTCTGTAAATAAGATAACAAGAATTTCAGGAATAATTAAAAAAAATTGATCAAAAGATTGCGATCTTGGCTAATAATTAGTTTTTGATCAGTGGCTCCAAAACTTTGGAACGGCCCCTAAATCGAGTTTTCATATTTTTTTACGGAATAAGCACATTATACTGAGAAAATTGATAGTTTTGGTTTGGCCACACTGTATGTAGTTCTCCAGATATAAGGCCTACAAGAAAATTTTTTGCCTGAAATATATTGGATCTTTTGATCCAAAAATGAACAATATCACAAATGAAATGTTCAGAGAACAGTTTGCTAAGCGTCACGGCTCTGCTGATGGGCGTTATGTATATTTTTCTTCTACAATTTACACAATTCCTCATCCTCTTCTTCAGTCTAATATAAAGACAACGTGCGGCATAAAAGTCGAACGTAAATAAAATCCACCATTGCTTCCAAGTACGATGGGGTTTTTAGTCTAAAAAGTAAGAAAAGAAATGGAAGGAGAAAAGATATGACATGCAATTATTATTATTATTCGAATGAATTGACTAGAGTCTGTCTATCTCAGGTGTTATTTCCGATGGAGGCACTCGGTCGAAAAAGTCTAAAACGCTTTTTCAGGCCAGCCACCCTGAATGAGGTTTCCCTGGATTTTTCTCATTCACCCCAGGCAACTGCTGGGGTGGTACCTAACTTATAGGTCCCCGGTCGCGTCCTTCCTTCCCCCATCCTTTCTTCCTTTCCTTTCCCCGGATAGTGTGCTCGCCGAGGGACGTAATCCTTCAAGACATGGCGGGCTAAATGGGCATAGATACCGAAAGTCCAGAAATTTAAATCCTAAATCCTATCTCAGATGTGCCCTCGGAAAATATGCGAGATATACTTCGGCCCCACTCCCGCCGCCCTCTGAAAAAGGAAATCCTATCTTTGTATAGGGAAAAGAAGTGAATGTCCTCAGCTGTGTTGCCAATTTGTCCTTCAGTCGTTTGGTCTTGACGAGTGAAGATCGTAGGCTACTTAGAATGGCTAGAGTGAAGATCGTAGGCTACTTAGAATGGCTAGAGTGAAGATCGTAGGCTACTTAGAATGGCTAGAGTGAAGATCGTAGGCTACTTAGAATGGCTAGAGTGAAGATCGTAGGCTACTTAGAATGGCTAGAGTGAAGATCGTAGGCTACTTAGAATGGCTAGAGTGAAGATCGTAGGCTACTTAGAATGGCTAACAAGACAGAGCACAGCGAAGTCCGTGAAATAAATCATTGTGGCAACGCTTCCGCATCCAACAATTGATAGATCTCGGTCGCAGCAACTTGGCCTCCAGTTTCGAGGGAGGTACGGGAAAACACACATCGACAGTTGCGCCAGTAGGGGCACAGTTGGGATAGAAAGGCTCTAAGAGAAGTTCATACATTTGGTAGGATCTTTATATGTAACTTTAGTCGTTTGATGAGAAAAAATATATCAAGAAAATGTGTAGTATTCCTTAACAACTGCTCATTAATTACTGTCAAGGGAAATGTTCTCAGTATGGATTATAGAGACGACAGTTTGCTATACATCTCTCTCTGTCTCTCTCTCTGACCATAAACTATATACTATTTTTTCTTTCGTTTAGTTTGGTGAATCATGAAGGCAGTTGACGTTTGCGGAAACAGTTCTATTGTGGTTGTGACGTATCTCTGGATAGCAGCAGCTTCTTTTCTGTACCTCTTACTCCCTACCCCTCCAAACCCGAGTTTCTTTCCTTTTTGTCGAACGGGGCCGCCCGGCGGAAGGAAGCCAAAAACTTCAGCTCGTTAGCCGACGAGTCCGAAGGCAAGAATGAAGAGTGGGATGAATGTTAGTTTTGTTACTAAGGGTTGTCCATTTTCACTAGCTTTCGGGGAAAAGAAGAAACCAGGGGGATCCCCCGTTATCCGTTGTCTTAAATGATTCGTAAACCGTTTTCTTTTCCTTTTATTTAAAAAGAAAAACGAATTAAAGACGGAATGGGAGAGAAGAAAATGACAGTAATTGAAAAAAGTGCAAGGCAGTGGCCTCATGTCTTGTTGACTTTAATTGATGAGACGGCTGGTCTGGTTTCGTTCTCTTAACTTCACTGATTCTCCACCTGAGGCGCCACTGCTGAAACGACTCTGATAAAAAAAAAAGTTGGCTTCATTTGTCTCTTCGTAATTGTATATGCTGTTTCCTGGAAGATCCATCGGCGTTTCCTCTTTGATTCCATTCACTGTAATTATTTATTATCATTTTCTGATCATAATTTTAAGTTTTCTCTACATAAAACTAAAGACGAGAAATCAAGTGAATTATTTGTCGTAATTCGTCTTCGTATGATATTTACAACTTCCGGACAGAAGAGATGTTTCCATCCTTTCATAAGAGCATTGTTACTGTATTACAGCGTGGTGCAGATGTAAATTGACAACCACACCGTACCTGGCATAGTACGTCCTGTGTGTCGGTTTGAAGGACGAATTTCAAAAACTTGTAGATAACTGGTTAAAATTTAAGCAAAAATGCAGATTCAACACGTTGTAGCATCACCTCATTTCACCATTATTACATTTAATCGGTTAGCTCGGGGCTGCGGTAGCTCACTGGTAGAGCGTTCACCTCTAATGCATGAGGTCCTTGGTTCAATGCCAGCTCGCGCCAAGTGAGTTTTGTGGTGGACAAACGGCGTGTGCGTAGGTTTTCTCGGGGTTCCCCCGTTTATCCCACTTTCTTCATTCCTCCATTTTACTCATTTTTCATCATCACAGTCTCCTTTAGCCTAGCCAGGATAATCATGGCACGTAAACCCGGAAATGAAAGATTTGATTTTTTTTTAATCGGTCAACTCATCATCATCGTCGTCGTCATAGGTATTCTGACATTATTGGCGGTTCACTTGCCGCAGCTAAGAAGTTTCCATGCTCCACACTCTTCCGCTGATCTCTTTGTCTTCATGTGAGATTTTTCTGTTTTGATATTGTCCATTAATTGTAGTATTCTTCTTCCCCTCCCTGTCTTTCCTACCATCATACTCTCTAACACATTCCTCATGATACGGTTCCTTCTTAACCAGTGCCCCAACCAGTTTCTCTTCCTCTTCTTAGTAATATCTAAAATTGTTCTTTTCTCTCCCACCATTTCTGAGACACACTCATTCGTTTTCCGCTCGATACAGCTAATTCTCTCCATTCTTCTCCACACCCACATTTTGAGAGCTTGAAATGGTTAATACTAAAAGACACATGTCACGCTTGATAAGTGGACACCAATAAATTCAGCACATTGAAAAAGCCTAGGATTTAAGGATACTGCTGTTGTATAGTACAGTACTTACATTTCACATTCAACATTCAGATGGTTAAAATTGGCGCGTTGTTGGTTGATTTTGAAATTTAGTATTTCGTTTAGCACCGAGACGAAGATGGAACCTAACCTTGGGACGCTGAATCGATTTAAAAAAAAAATCTCGGTATCTCTTAATGCTTTTGCTCTGATAGCTGTCCACAGACAGACGGACGGGCAAAGCCGTTTTATAAGATTCCGACACTTATGCATAGCATAGTTAGGAAGTAAAAAAAAATATATTTTAACGCCATAAAAGTTGGCTTTTTCTCGAAAACTAAGCATAAGAATTTACATTCTGGCATGTCATTCTGTTTAGCTCCATGTCTTCCATTGATTGAGTTGGACAATATCATAACAAACTAACCAACCATATGGCCTATGGAACCCGGAGATTTCGTCTTCGGACATTTTTTTTTTCGTTAAATGTTAAAATATTCTACAATTCTTGATTGGGTTGAATTACATAGCAGATGGAAGTAAAGCAGTTACTATTAATTCATCGTCATGAAAGATACGCTTAATGCATTCAAATTACTGTATAATGGTTTTATTAATATTAATTTGATTGATCTTCTTTACGACACACACACACACACATATGTGCGTAAATTTATTCTTTGCGAACTTAAGTTAATACACAAGAGACTGTAAATAAGATATGCAGCAGTGCTTGCTGTCCCGTTATTTTGTAAAATGGATTTGACGTGAAAATCGAACGAACGCAGAGGAGAAGAAGAAGAATAATTTAGCGAAACTAAAATCCCCAGGAAAAGCTGCTTCTAGCTACTTTAAAAGGAGTTTAATGTGGCCAGGGATTGTCTCAACTCCAGAAGTTTTGTGGGGAAAAGGGGTTTTTCCTTAATCCGAATTCGGATTTCCTGATAGGAAGTAAGTATACTGTAAGGCAGAAGCTGGTTTTAGAAATTGAGAAATACAATGGGCCTTTTTGGTCTAGGGGTAAGGCGCGTGGGAGGAGGAGGAGGAGAGATACAACAACACCTCCTCCTGTTATCCAGAGAGAGAGAGAGAGAGAGAGAGAGAGAGAGAGAGAGAGAGGAAAAAGAAAGATTTTCTTGCATTATACACAAAATTTTCTTCCGTCTTTCGCTCGCTTGTGGAGATCTCAATATTTGATGACACTATCTGAGCCATCTTTCTTTCTCTTTTACTGCAAAATGCTTCTTATTCTTGGAGTGAGTGAGTAGGCTCTGGTACAACAGCGAAGTTCTCCCCCATCCCCTCCCCCGTAGTAAGAAAGACAGTACGCTGTGTTTCTTGAGATCAGCTCTTAAGGAATACACGGCTTTAGTTTTTGGGGCGCAAGAGAAGGAGAGAAGACGATTTGGTGGCAGGGGGAGTATCTTAATTCTTGAAAGCGGGTGTGTAATCAAAGTTGCGGTGATGAGAGGATCCTAAGAAGGGATTTAAGGATGGTGGGAATAATGGTGACTGTTTAGCCATTGCTTCTTCTTCTTCTTCCACCCTGTTACTCGTAGACTTTGTAGCCTCCCATCTTTCTCGTTGTGTATATATATATGGTGTGTTAATAGTATTGTTTCGTGCATTGGGCCCGAACGAGGCCGGAAAGGGAGAGTGTATATAAGTGAGACGTGGAACATAAGAATACGAAGAACTCTTTTGTTCTTGCCTACTGTATTGTGGGAATTCTTCATTCTTCTTGACGTTAAGATGCTATTGCAGGTAAGAAAAACACACACACACACAATCACGAGAGATAGGCGAAAATGGATGGGGAGAAAGAAGAAAAAGAAAGGAAAAATCGCTGTACAAAAGCGAGAGAATTGAAAATGAAATGTCGTTTTTCTTTAAATTTTCAATATCCTTTTTCTCTTTTCATAAAAGAAGCACAAAACGTGAAGAGAAAAATTTAGAAGATTTCACATTGTTTAAAAGCGTTTTGAGGATTTTTTCTTTTTTTTTTAAAAAAAAAAGAATAATTTAAATGGAACCAAGAAAGCTTTCATTTATTTAATTGTTCCTTTTTCTGATTTCTCTTTTTTTCAAAACAATAATAAATGGGTTGGAAGGAATCATTTCTGTAATAATTTTCTTCCTAATTGGTTAGTAGTTGTTGATTTATATATATATATATATATATATATATATATATATATATATATATATATATTAAAACAACAGCGTTCCATTATAGTCTATCATGAAAATAAGCACTTCTCTTGTTAGCAAAGGATCCTTAATAATGGGTGTTATTATTATTATTATTATTATATTATTATTATTATTATTATTATTATTATTATCAGCGATGTTCAATCGAAGTTTAAGACTCCAAACTGTATGGTATGAAAGCGTGGTTCTATGTGATATAGAGTCCTTAACAAAAATGTATACCTTACATGCAGTTTGTCGTTTCTAAATCCTTTGTTGTGAGTGGGACACTTTAAGCAATGTTTGCCGTAACGTGAAATAAGCCGTTTTCTGTTCAGTTTGCAGAATTTGCAAACTAAAATCCTTGTGGTAGTGGATGACAATTTTGTTATTATCTGACGGACTTCCGTATTCAAATACAGTAGAGTACCGAAAACTGGGTCTAATGTGGACCGAAGAGTGGTTGAGTTTGTGAAAATTCCGGATTATCAGGAATGGGATTAAAAGAAAGAATAAGTACGAGTGTTTCCTCAGAAAATACAACACTGTACTTGTATGCATTGCTTGTTTGAGAATATAACAGAGAATAAACTACCCAGTTGCTCTTAAAGAAACGAAAAGTACGTACTTTAAAAAAGCATAAAACTTTTACTATACACAAAAATGAAAATTAATGAATACATACTATATAGTACAGTAATTTACCTGATAAGGTAGACTCAGAAAAATACCTGGCAGTGACTTGGAACGGTCTGTGCACGGGGTGTTTTCGCCCTCCCAGGGTGCTAAGATAATTCTATACAAAAAGTTTCAAAAGTTTCATAGTTGTAACTCACGAACAATGACAGAATTTGTAACAAAACTTAAAACTGTATATTTCCGTACATGTAAAATACCAAATAATAATAATAATAATAATAATAATAATAATAATAATAATAATAATAATAATAATAATAATAATAATAATAATAATACAATTACAAAAATATCAAAAGCACCCTTGTTATTTTTTAACCATATTATGTATGTGGTAAGATGATTCTATTTAAAAAGTTTCAAAAGTTTCGTTGTTGTAACTTACGAGCAATGACATAATTTGTAACAAAACTTAAAACTGTATATTTCCGTACATGTAAAATATAAAAAAATTATAATTACAAAAATACAAAAAACACCCTCTTTATTTTTTAACCATACCATGAATGTGTTAAGATGTATGTACACAAAAAAGTTTCAAAAGTTTCATAGTTGTAACCTATAAGCAACGGCACAATTTGTTAAAAAAAAGAAAGAAAGAAAAGAAAAAAACTAAAATTTGGTTTGTATGACCATTAATGTTTGACAGTGGAACCTTTTGCAAGGTTTCTTAGGGTCTACTGAAAGAGCAAAAATTAAGCTTTCATTTGACACCTGCATGAGCTCAATAACTTTTAAAATAAGCAAGTTATGGTAATTTTAGTTCCATGATGCTGAGTACCGGAAAGTGAAATTGAAGCAAAATTCACATTTTTCAAAAAATTCTCCCCGGCCCATTTCTCATCCAAAAAATCAATAATAATAATAATAATAATAATAATAATAATAATAATAATAATAATAATAATAATAATAATAATAATAATAATAATAATAATAATGATAATTCGACCCTCCCTTTGCTTCGGGGAGAGAAGTGAATAAGCTCGGCTGTGTTACAAGTTTGTCATTCAGTCGTTTCGTGTTGGCAAGTGAAGATCTCAGGCTACTAAGAATGGCAAAGAAGGCAGTGCACAGTGAAACCCCTGAAGCAACTCAATGTGGCAACCCTGTCCGCACTGTAACGCCCCCTTCCACCTAGCCTCGTCTAATCGAATTCAAATGGAGAGTTTACAACAAAAAAAAATAATTAAACAAACTGTCAATATGAACTCAGATCACAAAGCCTGGCAGAGAGGGCTTGGGAGAGGAGAATCGAGCAGTTTCGCGTAATCAACTATGCTAGTATTAGCTGGAATTGCAGATCCAATATTTCTAGTTGGAAAAGGAAACACACTAAACATAAACTTAAAGAACATGTACAACAGTGTTTCAAGTTTTAAGATAACTTTATTTCCAATATAAGGAGGTGTATATGAACTAAAACGTTTGAATAGCTTATATACACTCGTTTGAAATGTGCAATATACAACTATTCTAATAATAAATATCTGATGATTAAGTTGATTAAATCTCAAAAAATTTCAATTAAAACTTTACTAGTTGATTCTTATCTTCTTTAAATTTGATTTAAATTATATTTCAAACAGTATCTCCAATCAATAATTACTAATTCTCTTCAAAACTTGACTAACAGTTAATAATCTCTCGACGACTTTTACGAACATTAACTACTCATTGATAAATTTCTTCAAACATGAAAAATATTTCTGAACTAAAATCTTACAATATTTTTAGATCTTAATTAGTTAATTTATCAAATTAATAGCAGTCAAATTAATATCTGAATCAAAATCTTAACTTTCAAGCTTATGACAACTTCGAGAAAAAATTTATATATTTCTTTCGAGAAAATAATATCTAAATACGCTCTCCTTCTGACATATGGCTAACAGCTGAAAAAGAAATACTTAATTTAAACGAAATATCGGATCCGCAGGTGGTTTATATCTTGTTTCAACGATTAAGGTCAAAGTAGAAAGAATAATCGCCACAATTTCTGGGAGGAAAAATAACTACAGTTGGAAGGCAAAGGTTCGCGAAGTTTAAACCCTTTGGAAACAAACTATCAACGACCTCACAATCAACAGTTTTGACAAACACAATTACTATAAGTAAATATATTATTAACTCACCAGGTGTCGGAAAACTCAATGGTTTACCTATTTCCTTTTTTCCTCTCGTTTGGTATTTGGCCTCTTTGACTAACTATTGACTATGCCGTACGCAATTCTTGCTCTGTGCCAGAAATTATACTATCACGTTGTTACAGAGGATAAATTCCAGGACAAATCTTTAGAATTGCCAGAATAAACAGGTATCCAAACTAGCAATCTCTACGGACTCTACTAAGAAATGTCCCACACTACAAGAATTCTATCTCTCTTTAATAAATTCCTTTTTTTTTTAGAAAAAAGAAATATTTCAGAGAGATTAATAAGTAATGAAACAGGACCAAAATGCACAATGAATTCACTCACCAAATAGAACTGAATAGAGCGAATTGAGGGTTCACTTTGCATGCACACTTTCCCTCTCTGACTCTGTAACAAGCACAAAAATAGGCTATTTCCTTGCCAACTTCTTTCACTAACACTGTGAACTTGTTCAACACATCGTGATATTTAACTTCGCTTAACTCGCAAAGAACAAATAGTAGCAAAAGATTTTCTGGCACGGAACTTAGACTTGCCCACGTATATTCACTCACAAACATGTCCTACTTAACACAAAGCAAAGCAAGAACACGTAACCACCAAACAACTCCATCCTCTCTGGGCTAACGTAGGGAACAAGATAACGGGTCCCTGAGTCACCGAGCCAGGTAGAGTTGAAGGGACAAGCCACGCCCACCGAACAAACACGCGCAAAACCTTTTTTCCCTCAAGTTGTCATAGCATATAGTTTCTCAGTCAATTCCTCCTTACATTATTCCTATCAAACTTTCTTACATACTTTTTTTCTTTCTCCTATTTTTCTAAAATGAATACTTTTTACAAAGAGAAAAAGATCGTTTTTAAATATTGAAATTGATTAACAATAGGAGTCTTAATAGACAATATATTGCTCAATGTACAATTTTCCTTCATGTAACCATCCATTCTTCTTCTTCCCAGATCCGGAAGGATGGAGCGTTACATCCGCCACGCCTTAGAACAAAAACAAATATACAAAGCTATATTTTTTTGCAGGAAATCTACAAAATAGAAAAACAAACTATTAGTCCAACAACATATTTACAAATATAATAAATTAAATACCTATAAACAATTCTTTGAATGCAAATCATTCATTTAATAATTAAGTCAACAATTTACTATTTACAATTTATTTACAAAGTTTAGAGATCTCTAGGTGCATTTAGTACTATCAAATTTTTTTCCTAATTCCATGGCCATGGTAAATAAATGCGAATAAATTAATAAATTAGCAATAACAAAACTATATACAAATATACGAGATCCAATAACAATAATAAAAATATATGACTAATAGTTGTAAATATTCAATAATCCTTATCTCAAATGAATTAATTTCATTTCTCTTCCATTTCTATTATTAATTCAAAACTCTAGGTTCTCTATATACTTTTAGTTCCGAGACATGACTTCTACGGAATGAATTTAAACTATTGTCTTCATCCGATACTAGTACTGTACTTGGGGTCAGGAAACGACGGACTACAAATGGACCGAGCCATTTGTCACTAAGAGACTTTGCTATTTTGTCTTTTAGAGATGACTTTACATGGGATCGAATAAGAACCTTATCTCCTAATCCAAAGGATACTTCCCTTCTCCTCTGAGCCATTAATTTCTTTCTTTTATTCCACGATTTCTCCATATTCTGCATGGCATTTAGCCAAAGCTCTTGGGTTGATTTACCCCCAATATCAGACTCTGAGATGTTCCATCGGTTCTCCAAAGGTGTGTTGGTAGGACGTCCATAAATTATCTCGATTGAATACATCTTCAAGCCAGTATACTCTCCAATATTTAATGTGTAATGCAAATCGGGAATAAGATTAGACCACACGTTATAATAAGACCAAAGGATAAGATTAGACCAAATGAATAAGAGTAGACTAATAAAATATTTAATGCATCCAATTATCACTGTGATGACATCTGCATAATCTTTATTAATCGAATCTATGAATGAATTAACATCCTGATTGCGATACTTCCAGTTTTCATCATCTGATTTTTCCCCCTGTGTGTTCAATGGGTTTTTCACCTGTGGAGATCGTTTACATTTGGTTTCTCCCTGGTGAGAATCTTTATTGATATATTTTTTATTTCTCTTGACAAGTTTATGGAAGTTTTCTACCTGTTCAATATCCACATCTGATGCTTCCGATGAACTGTGATGATGTCCAGTCCGTACCTTCAAAGCAGAAGGAACTTCAATATAGGATTCATTAACCTTGGATTCCTGACTCTCGTCCCTATTCACCAGATCTGCACTCTTCTTCTTCTTAATCCTCCTCTTTCTTGACTTCTTAGAAGAAATCTTCTTTTTCAAACAACCCGAAGATTGATCCATTTCTTCACTTCTTCCATCAACTTCATTGTTCTTCTCCATGGCTATCTGCTCTTCATCTGGCTGAGTTTGAACTAAATCTCTACCATTAACATCAGTCGAGATCATAGCCATGTCGATACATGTTGTTCTACAAGGTGTTTCCTCTGTATGAGTGGTTGGAAATCTTCCTAGTTCCAATCCTTCACCATTCACGCTAGATCTTGATGCATCACTAATTGTATTTGCTGGAGTTCCCTTGGTGTTGGAAGCCCTCAACAGATCGCACTCAATCCAATTCTTCATCTCAATTAATTGTGATGAATTAGGAACTTCAATCGTAAGTAATCGATCTTCTAAGTTATTCAGTTCAAGTTCGCATTGAATTCCCCTATCACAATATCCCGAAGAATTGTAATCCGATCTAATAAAAATCGAAGAAACACTCTGTGAAGTCTGATTTATTACTTTCTTTCTCGCTGGTCTTCTTATAAATTGTCGCTGTTCTTGAGGATCTACAGATCTGAATCCACCTTTAAACACGTTCTTCTGAAATGTTAAACGGACTCTCTTTCTTCCTCCGTTCAAAACTAAAATATGCTTCTCATAATCCAATACAGCAGATGTAAATCTAAGGAAAGGCATTCCTAACAAACACTCACATGGTAGCTGTTCCACAACACGAAAATTCACCATTTGGAAATATCCGGATAAGTTAACATTCAACGTAATCTCTTCTCCCGTGGAGAAATGTAAACCCGAAGGGGCATTCACCGTTTTTTCTTCCACAGTACGTATATGTTGTTCGGCACCACTGCGACGAACTAACGATCTAGTAACAAGATTAAAACTAGACCCTCCGTCTACACAGACACTTGTTAATATATTATTAATCTTGCCAATAACGAAGGTCGCTACTAATCCGTCCATCTCCGAAGGAATTTTCTGGTTTACTGTCTTTTCCATAACTTTGGAACGATCTCTATTATTATTAACTTTCGAGAATTCTGAAGGTATCGAAACCTCGGAATTTTCATTCATTCGATTCGATTTTACATAATTACTTGAAAAATTCTTATATTTCTGATTATTGTCACTGACTTTCAACTTATTAGAAAGAACCATTTGATTTTTACTATTGACTCCCATCGCTCTATTATACTCAATTTTTTCTCGAGTACTCATTATAAATCTTTCGGCTATGTCTAATAGTTCTAAACGGCTATTAGGAAAATAATTTCCTAGCATCCTATTCCTTTGGTTTGGGTTCATTCCCATTAATATTATTCTAACTAATTCACATTCTTCCATGTTTAATCCTAATACATTCATTGAAATAGTTACTGATTTCACATATTCATTCATGAGTTCCGATAATTTCTGCTTTCTATAAATTCTGTCACTCACTAATGAATGAACAGTTGTAGGAGTAATAAATCTAGATAGTAAATTATTCTTAAACACATTCCAATCTAAATGATCATTCAATGCCGAAGTAACTATTCTTAAAACAATCCCATTACATTTCGGAATTAAAACTGATAGTATCATGTTAAATGAATAGCTGCTCTCCATTAGTATTTCTTCAATTTTTAACAATATTTCGAAAATTTGCAAGCTATCACTACCATTCACGTTTTTAATATTCATAAATCTATTCTCCAAATAAGTTAAAGATCTAGTATGTGTATACTTCAACATTAATTTATGTTCATAATGAGCTTCTAAATGATGATCATCTAAATTTACATTAGATTGTACTCCCCTATCAATATTTCTACCGTCTAGATTTCTCATACTTGGACCAAAGTTAGAATTGCCAGCATGCATATTATTTATTCCCACTCTAGGAGTAGAACTGAGAATATTCGAAACTCTATTATAATAATTACCCAACTCTAAGTATCTATTTCGAAATCTATTTTCATTGGAAGAATTTAAATCAGGAGGAGAAGTCCCCATCTCTCTTCTTATAGGCGGTTCATTAAATGTAACCCTATGTTCTGGTCTAGAAATATTCAAGCTAGGAGGATTAGCTATCCTACTAAAACCATAAGTCTCCGCTGAACTATTAACTGAAAAATTCAAATTATTCCTATCTGGAGTAGGAAAGAACCTAACACCCGAATTAGTATGCATCGGTGGCGTTAAACTCATACTCAAAGAGCCGAAATTAGAATTTAAACTCGGATGCCCAGTTGCATCAATAGTAACAAATTCTGAGTCTGGCATGTCAATGCTGATATAATCACGTTCGCTTTGAAGGTTATCCATAAGATAAAAATAAACAAAGCAAAAAAGCACAATATATAAACAATAATTATAAATAATCATATACAGATACTAAATTACTACTACTACTAGGAACACAAACTAGAAATTGATACGAAAAACCTTGGAAGAGATCTGAAATTATTCATAAACAACAATAATGTTCGACCAATCAATGATCCTCAAATTCAAAGAACACAAAACGGAGTGGCGATATATTTTTATCAATATTCGGAAAAATTATCCTCAAAATTTCAAAATTTATATTCATAAACAATTTAGAATTCAATTTCATTCAAATTATCTAGGTTAGATACAATTATCAACTCTAAGTAGAATGATAATGTTGGAGGAAAATGAGAAATTTGAAAATTTAACTACACAAATTTGAAAGTCTTTCTCAATAATCATCAAATGATTTATAAATATTCATAAATTTTACCAAAAATTCAAAAAATTATTTTAGTGGAACTAAAATGTAGGAGGAAAAGACTATCTCTCTTTAATAGGACAAAATTCTTGCAAAATTCAATTCCAAATAAATATACTTAACTATCATTCCATTTATCAAAGTCCTAACAATATTACAATTTTTTTTTGTAGAATGAGAATATTCGAGGAAAGTATCAACTAACAGCTTAAAAATGTGAAAATCTAATAACAAATTTAATTTAAAGCAGTCAATACTCCAACACATTCACAATCTTATTCTTTAAATTCAATATTAAATTCAAGTGGAATGAAAACGTTGGAGGAATCTGAAAATTCAACTAAGTTTTTACAAGAATACTAATGTTAAAGATAAATTACCAAAATATATTTTAGGATATTCTACTTCAATAATATTTCCTATTCTTTTCACTTTGTAACTCTTAGTGGAATGAAAATGTATAAGATATCCTAAAAATAACACAAACATAAACTTACTCTCTTAAAGATCTAGATATGAGATCTTAAAATGTAGATCTTGTTCCCTACTGAAATTGTAACGCCCCCTTCCACCTAGCCTCGTCTAATCGAATTCAAATGGAGAGTTTACAACAAAAAAAAATAATTAAACAAACTGTCAATATGAACTCAGATCACAAAGCCTGGCAGAGAGGGCTTGGGAGAGGAGAATCGAGCAGTTTCGCGTAATCAACTATGCTAGTATTAGCTGGAATTGCAGATCCAATATTTCTAGTTGGAAAAGGAAACACACTAAACATAAACTTAAAGAACATGTACAACAGTGTTTCAAGTTTTAAGATAACTTTATTTCCAATATAAGGAGGTGTATATGAACTAAAACGTTTGAATAGCTTATATACACTCGTTTGAAATGTGCAATATACAACTATTCTAATAATAAATATCTGATGATTAAGTTGATTAAATCTCAAAAAATTTCAATTAAAACTTTACTAGTTGATTCTTATCTTCTTTAAATTTGATTTAAATTATATTTCAAACAGTATCTCCAATCAATAATTACTAATTCTCTTCAAAACTTGACTAACAGTTAATAATCTCTCGACGACTTTTACGAACATTAACTACTCATTGATAAATTTCTTCAAACATGAAAAATATTTCTGAACTAAAATCTTACAATATTTTTAGATCTTAATTAGTTAATTTATCAAATTAATAGCAGTCAAATTAATATCTGAATCAAAATCTTAACTTTCAAGCTTATGACAACTTCGAGAAAAAATTTATATATTTCTTTCGAGAAAATAATATCTAAATACGCTCTCCTTCTGACATATGGCTAACAGCTGAAAAAGAAATACTTAATTTAAACGAAATATCGGATCCGCAGGTGGTTTATATCTTGTTTCAACGATTAAGGTCAAAGTAGAAAGAATAATCGCCACAATTTCTGGGAGGAAAAATAACTACAGTTGGAAGGCAAAGGTTCGCGAAGTTTAAACCCTTTGGAAACAAACTATCAACGACCTCACAATCAACAGTTTTGACAAACACAATTACTATAAGTAAATATATTATTAACTCACCAGGTGTCGGAAAACTCAATGGTTTACCTATTTCCTTTTTTCCTCTCGTTTGGTATTTGGCCTCTTTGACTAACTATTGACTATGCCGTACGCAATTCTTGCTCTGTGCCAGAAATTATACTATCACGTTGTTACAGAGGATAAATTCCAGGACAAATCTTTAGAATTGCCAGAATAAACAGGTATCCAAACTAGCAATCTCTACGGACTCTACTAAGAAATGTCCCACACTACAAGAATTCTATCTCTCTTTAATAAATTCCTTTTTTTTTTAGAAAAAAGAAATATTTCAGAGAGATTAATAAGTAATGAAACAGGACCAAAATGCACAATGAATTCACTCACCAAATAGAACTGAATAGAGCGAATTGAGGGTTCACTTTGCATGCACACTTTCCCTCTCTGACTCTGTAACAAGCACAAAAATAGGCTATTTCCTTGCCAACTTCTTTCACTAACACTGTGAACTTGTTCAACACATCGTGATATTTAACTTCGCTTAACTCGCAAAGAACAAATAGTAGCAAAAGATTTTCTGGCACGGAACTTAGACTTGCCCACGTATATTCACTCACAAACATGTCCTACTTAACACAAAGCAAAGCAAGAACACGTAACCACCAAACAACTCCATCCTCTCTGGGCTAACGTAGGGAACAAGATAACGGGTCCCTGAGTCACCGAGCCAGGTAGAGTTGAAGGGACAAGCCACGCCCACCGAACAAACACGCGCAAAACCTTTTTTCCCTCAAGTTGTCATAGCATATAGTTTCTCAGTCAATTCCTCCTTACATTATTCCTATCAAACTTTCTTACATACTTTTTTTCTTTCTCCTATTTTTCTAAAATGAATACTTTTTACAAAGAGAAAAAGATCGTTTTTAAATATTGAAATTGATTAACAATAGGAGTCTTAATAGACAATATATTGCTCAATGTACAATTTTCCTTCATGTAACCATCCATTCTTCTTCTTCCCAGATCCGGAAGGATGGAGCGTTACAGCACCCAACCAATCAAGGATTTCGGCCACTGCAACTTGTTCCTCCTCTTTTGAGAGAGTACGGGAAAATACACGTCGACCGCAGCGCCATTAGAGGCACAGTTGAAATAGAGAAGTTCTATTCAATTAACGAATAATAGTTTTGTACGTATCCTGAATTAATGAATAACTGATATAATAAATATTTGATAAAGAGGCCTAATCACTGTGAAATTAAACTACCGCTAATTTTACAGTGATCATGTGATATCTTCAAATAGATAAAAGATAATCGAAATGTGGAACAAGAGCGCGCTAGACAAGATTATTTTGCATGAGGTACTCTTATCACGAGTCACCTAGTAGCTTTCCGTTTGCAACCATGCAAAAACACGAAATTAAATGCCGACTTTCTAAATGGTTGGAAATGTAAAGCAGATAAGTGAGTCGTAATAACGGTATCACATGTAAAATAATATTGTCTAGCGAGCTTTTGTTCCACGAAGATATCACATAATTACGGTAAAATTAGCGGTATATTAATTTCGCCATGTAGGGGCCTTTTAATGGATAGTTATTACAATAAATATATTGGTTTAATGAATAATTACACTAGCCAACAGTGAAAATGTAACTGGAATTAAATAAACGTTTGTTAACTATATCGACCACACTGATAACGAAAACGACAATGAAAAACTGGAATTAGCTCTCTTTCCCAAGTTAAAGAGGGGTGCATTTAATTATATTTATTATATTTTATTAGCATTCATTGTCAATCCCTTCCCATATAGGCTTTAAATCCCGCTGATTGTAGACAAAGTGATTAAGTTTCTTGTAGGCAACAATAGCTGTGTGTATGTTGTCGCTATTTTTAGCCCGGGCTCGTAGCAACAACGGGGAGGTAAAGGAGAAGGAAAGGGAGAAGTGGAGCATGTTTCATTTAAGCGTAGTTTCTGTCTGTTACAAGCTGTGTTGCGTTCTTGTGCAGGAAGAACGTGTTATTGAAGTGTAGTTAGTGCGTGTGGTCATTGTAATTACTGTGATTCAATATGCCTCGCAAATGCGTAAACAGTACTGACTCTTTTTTTGTTACATTTGTGGACAGGCTACATTGAAATCGCAAAGGAGGCCAATAACGCCATATATTAGGAAAGCGTACAGACTGTACTTTGGATGTGAAATCGGGGACCAGGACAGGCCCTGGGCTCATCATGTATGTTGCATATCTTGTGCCTCGAGTCTTCATTCGTGGTTAAACCGTAAAAGATTTTCCATGGGCTTTGCTATACCCATGATCTGGCGAGAACCATCAAACCATGTCGATAACTGTTACTTTTGTATGACAACTCCGCTAACACATGGCATTTGCAAGAAGAAAAAGCCTTCCTTGATATATCTTAACATACCGTCGGCCGTGCGACCAGTACCTCACGGAGATGGACTGTCTGTTCCTGTTCCACCTAATTGTGATAGTGATGAGGGCGGTAGTGAAACTAGTGCTGCACTATCACCTACAAAACCCAGTTCTTCGAAAGATCCTGATTTTGTGTGTAACGATGAGTGTACAGAGAATCACAAAATAACACAGTGTGAACTTAATGGCCTAGTGAGAGATCTGGAATTGCCGAAAGAAAAAGCTGAACTGTTGGCGTCAAGACTACAACAATGGAATTGCCTTGATAAGACGGTGAATGTGACTGCATTCCGTAACCGCCATATGTCATTCCTTCAATTTTTCGAAAGTGAAAAGAACTTGGTATTTTGTAGTGATGTAGAGGGACTAATGGCACCTATGGGCATTGACTATAAAAGATGAGTAGAGGTTGTTCATCGACTCCTCCAAAATAAGTCTCAATGTCGTCCTGCATAATGGCAACGTGCTACGATCAATTCCGATTGGGTATGCACCTGACATGAAAGAAACATATGGTAACATGAAACAATTGTTAGTGCGATTGAACTATGACAAGTTTAAATGGCAGATTTCCGGGGATCTGAAACTCATAGGCATATTACTTGGGCTACAACAGGGCTACACTAAATATTGTTGCTTTCTGCGTCTCTGCGATAGCCGTGCCAAAGCACTTCATTATAAAAAGAAAGATTAGCCTAAGCGTCAATCATTTGAACCAGAACCTTACAATGTTATGCACGAAGCACTTATCGAATCCAAGAACATAATTCTCCCTGCTCTTCATGTAAAACTGGGCCTAATGAAAAACTTTGTTAAGGCCGTGGACAAAACTGGGGAAGCATTTCACTATTTGCGCGAGAAATTTCCACGTCTTAGTGAGACGAAAATAAAAGAGGGGATTTTTGTGGATCCCCAGATACGTAAACTGTACAAAGATGAGCATTTCAACACCATCCTGAGAGGTGATGAAAAGTTAGCTTGGGATGTTCAAGTATCAATAAACTTTTTAGAAAATAAGAGGTCAGAAAACTATAAGGATCTTGTGGCAAATCTTCTGCACTGCTACGATAGACTGGGATGTAACATGTCGTTAAAGTTACATTTCTTAGATTCCCACTTGGACTTCTTTCCTGACAACTGTGGTGCTGTAAGCGACAAGCACGGGGAATGCTTCCACCAGCAAATTTCGGACATGGAAATGAGATGCCAGGGAAAGTGGAATGCATCAATGTTGGCCGATTATTGTTGGACACTAATTAGGGAATCACCAGCAGAAAACTACACGCACCAGGCAAAGTGGTTGCGCCTTCAGTGACCTTCCTCCGAGGGATAGCAACAAGATAAATACACAGATAAGTTTATTTAGCAATAACGTAAAATTATCATAACTTCAAAACGAGAGCTAATCTTGCATTTTCAGTAACATTTTCGTTATCAGCACACCTGAAAACAAAGATTAGCTCTTCTCATACCAGTTATAGAAAAAAAGTAAAATTTTGTTGGCTAGTGTTATTATAATAAACTTTAATAAATAATTGCTCTAATAACCGAGCCAATTAGCTCAAGTGGTACAGCGTTGGCTTCGTATTCGGTTGGTTGTGGGTTCGATTTCCGCTGACGACCATCCTAAGTGGGGTTTTCCAGGGTTTTCCTCAGTCCTACCAGGAAAATGCCGGGATGGTACCTACTAAAACATGACCTGGCCGATACCTTCCCAAATCTTTTCCATTGTTGTTGGATATCCAATATAAAATGGCTTCTGAGCTGTATATGCTGATTGTTAAATAAATAAAAAAAATAATATTCAATTAGTAAATAATTGCATTAATAAATTATTAAATTATTAGTGAATAGTTATCCTTAAAAAATACTCACTTAATTATTGGAATAATCATATATGCATAATAATTGTTAGTTATACTAGTACTGAACAGAAAAGCTTTATCCATGATATTAGTAAAGAAAAATGCCTGAAGGAATATATTTTGTAAATAGTATATGCCTGTAGAATATCATAAACAGATTCTACTCGTTAATATAATAATAATAATTATTATTATTATTATTAGTTTGTATTAGTTTGTATTATAGTTGGTGGTCTGCATGCATACTCTACATATAGAACTGAAAAACAACATAGTCAGAGGGAAATTACATTAGAATCCTCACTTAAAGCGGGTCAGCGAATTGTCAGTGATGCCAAGCACGTTCCTGGTGGTGGCAGTAGTTCTCCCTAACTCCTACCTATCGCCATGCCTTTGCTTTGTTTCCCCCACATTGACAAATGAACACAGGACTTGGACAAAATTAAGTTTCGGACTTCGTGTGTCGAGCTGGGAACGGTAGGATCATTAATAACGAAGAATTCGAGGGCAGGGTCGAAGGGAGAGAGAGAGAGAGAGCAGTTGAAGTTTTATTGAAATATGAAAGTGGAAAACGGTATAGTCACTCTGTTATGTTGCTCTTTTTCACTACATAACGAAAAGTTTGCTAATAGTCAAAGTTGAATCAGTTAGAAAAACTCTAATTAATTGTGTAAGTTTCTTATTTTTATAGTTAAATGTAAATCATTCTTAGTACCTATGTTATCAGCGCTGCGTGGATGATATTCAGAGGTGATTGTACAGTATTTTACGATCAGCTCTGTTTGTGCTGACATGTCTTAGTACCGGTACTGTTTGCTTCGGAGAGTCGCTGTTGTTGGATTTAGTTGGAGTAACAGAGGCAAAAACAGTCATGGCAACACGTGGGAAAAATCCCGTTTTGTGGGATTATTTGACATTATTTTTTTTATATATAGAATAAAGGAAGTGCTATTGACATAATTCAATAAAGGAAATTTTTCGTCAAAATTGTCAGCATATATGAGATTTTTCATATGTGTATTTCATCAACGGGAACAAAAGTCTCTATGAGAGAGAAGGAGGCTAATGTCGCTTGAATAAATGTGAAATTGGTGTTAATTGTTAGATTAACTGAACACACACGGAATAACTGGCGAATGAAGTTTGTCTAGTGTCATTGCGTTCAGGAAAACATTGTGCCACAAAATCGTGATGAAAATACTAAATTTTAACAACAACAAAATATGGTTGTTTTTGTCAGTATTTTTAATGGTCTCTTTTAATTAAGGAAAATACTTTAGAAAATTAGAAGATCGGAATACTTTATAAGAAATTTAGAAGATTAGGAATTTACGAAATTCACTCAAATATTGAAAAAATAATTAACATATAATAGTTTCAATTTTCAAATTTTATAAATTTTGAAATTAGCATCATACGGTGTATACTCGAATCTAAGAATGTAATGCAAAGGAACCTAAAAGTGATACAATAATTTTTAACATTGTTAGTTGAGGGCCCAGATCACAAATCTGTTCCCTAACAATGCTGTATTTGTCGATATGGTAAGTGCCCAATGAAACAGGCTGTTGAACTGAAAACGTCGTTTCCCTATTTTTTATTATTATTATTATTTTTAAATTTTGTATCTTGTTACCATAACGGAGTTGACCTATCTCCCTCGACTTTCTATGCACCCAGTTTACACAGATAAAACGATCAGTTCTTATAAATCGCAAACGGCTGAAGATAAAAAGATTAAACAAAAAGTAAGAAAGGGAAATGTATTAGGACGCAATGAGTTTGCATTTATATGACTTTATGTTTCATCTTTTTATCTTCAGCTGTTTTGTACATTATCAGAACTGGCCATTTTATCTGACTGTGAAAAAACTCATATTTAAATGGTGACCATTTCAGAATGGTGCTCCCACTCAAAAAAGTTTTTCCTGTAAAAAGGTATTTGTTTTTCCATTATCTTTTCGATGGTGTATCAAATAACATTCGTACCTCCCATTTAAAATTTTTGAGTGATATTCGAGTTACCCATGATGAAGGGGACCCTGCTCCATTCAGTGAAGCACCCTGTGATATTCCACTAGCTCAGTTTTTGTTGTATCTTTTTTTTAATCTTCAGTCGTTTATGATTTATCAGAACTAGACGTTTTATCTGATACACCCCGAAGAATCCAGTTCCCTGTTTGTATATGACGACGATATGACGTCATCAATATAACCGCTGTCACAATTCGTAGGATAATCTTTGAACGAGTATAACTTCTCACCTAATAGAGATAGAAACGTCATTTTTACACTAAATTCATGGAAATTAACTCCAAAATATAAGAAAATGGGTATTAGTTCATACCAATCACTTGCTTGGAGATATTAACAGAAAGTGGAGAAAGTACCTTTTTGTTTATATGTTTTAGACCTTAAATATTCTGGTAATTTTATTCTACTATTGCACATTTTGGCATTGTGATTGTAGGTTGTTTCAGGAGGTTTAAAGCCGTATGAAAATAATTTTAATATTCCTGAATGTGATCGAGTTATGTTAAAATTAAATGTGTGTAAAATTAAATATGTTGTTCGGTGGATTCCATACTAATACTTTTTTTTTTTTTTTTTTTTTTACAACAAATTTGAATCTGATCCTCTCCATTGCTCTTGATCCTGTGCTTTCTTCTTTACAGTCTACGTTTTTTTCTATGAAAGAAACTAGGAATGAAATGTGACAAAATAAAAAGTAATATTCAAAATATTTTCCAAAATGATCGCGCGATCTATTCATCAAGTAAGAAAGGGACCCAAAAAGGCTGCGTGAGCTTCATTAGACGCGGTGGTTGCCATTTTGACACTTGTACAATTTAGTATTATTTATCTAATCTGTAGATTATCTAATAATGATTCTCTGATCGTTTTGGTGTGTGTGTTTTGTCCTTAACGACGTATCGTTTATAATGTATCTTTTCTTAGTAACAAGGCTATATAAGGTCTGTAGCTTAACATGGAATCCGAACTACATGAACCTGCACTGAGTATCAAACTCGGAACTTCCTTACCAAACCGAGAAACCTAATCTTTTAGGCATGAAGAATTTCTTCATGCTGATTAATTTACAGAGTAGTTGTTATGTGCTAGCAACATCAAAATAAACTCCTTGTTTGTTTTGCATTCCCTTCTCCCTTCCCCCCTCTCTCTGTATGTTTCTATTTGTATACACCTATAGCGAGAATGACATAATATTTATATGCTTGAAATTTAGATATTCTGTTACTTTACGACCATGTGTAAATGAAGCCTGTTATGAAACATATGATGAGAGATTTTCCGTCTCTGTCTTTCTCTTTCATAATCTTTTGAAATGGTAATGAGTGGTCAGAGGCAAGGGCTTTAGTATTCTTCTTTCAGGAAATCGCACCAACCAACACCCTTTCTCTGAGGAGTGGAAGAGCGTGTACTATTGGCTGAAAAGAGAAATTCTTTTTCGTAACTGTAGTAGCAGCACTTGTGTGTGACTGGGACCCAACTGTTATCACTTGATGAAAAGAGCGAAATAGAGGGGTTGGGGGTGAAAGAGAGCGAGGGACCTCATACGTGATGAGTTGGAAATCTACGCACAGATGTAAAATTAACGTAATCATTGTGACGCACGTAGTAAATCCAGTGCGAGAAACATTTGACAGTCGTTCTAACAAGAAATTAAAACTAAAAATCTCTCTTATATTTTGACTTTCTAGTATTATTTGTATGGCATGAAGAGAATTTTTAGATTTTCTTTTCTTTTTATATGTTTTTTTCTTTTAGTACTTTCATCCATAAAGTTATATTTATGTTATTCAAACAAATACATTCTCCATTATTACTAGAGAGTAGAAATAACATTATCTATGATTGTGGTAAGTTGCATTTCATTATTTTCTTTCACTTACGAAAAACAAGCAAAAGAAAAATTATAAATTTTGTATTATTTTTAGTATATCAGGCTGTTAACGTGGGATTTGAACCATATGAGCTCCTGCCGGGAATCGAATCCGGGTCTTCCACACCAGGGAACTCGCTGTTAAATTCTGTGTACATCTTTTGACTCATACACACGCACACACACACACACACACACACACATATATATATATATATATATATATATATATATATATATATATATTTGGTCTAGGAATTAATTCGTGCGGGTGGACAAGAGATGGCGCAACGAACGGAGCGTCCCACAGTTCCGTGTATCCACACATGTGTTGCAAACCCCTGTCATCGCGTATCGTTCGTAGTATAGGGCAGTGGATTAAAGCGTCAACAACACCAGTTTGTAGTTAAGTGAACATGGCGCAATTTGTGCCTGATAAAGTGTTTTTGCGGGGTGTCCTGCTGCATTACTTTAACATGCAGAAAAGTGCGACTGAAAGTCATCGTATTTTGGTGGAAGTGTATGGTGACCATGCTCTAGCTGAGCGAACGTGTCAGAAGTGGTTTGCACGGTTTAGAAGTGGTGATTTCGGCATGGCAGACCAAGAGTGAGCTGGACAGCCAAAAAAATTTCAAGACGAAGAATTGACAGCATTGCTCGAGCAGGATTCGTGTCAAACGCAGGAACAACTTGCAGCAGCATTAGGCGTTGATCAAACAACAGTCTCCAAACGCTTGAAAGCCATGGGAATGATTCAAAAGATGTCACATTGGGTTCCCCATGAATTGAAAGACAGAGACGTTGAAAGACGAAAAACCATTTGCGAATTGCTGCTTCAACGGCAGAGCAGAAAGGGGTTTCTGCATCGAATTATTACGGGTGATGAGAAGTGGATCCATTACGAGAACCCTAAACGAAAAATGGCCTGGGTGAAACCAGGTGAACCAGGTCCATCACAACCAAAACGAGATATTCACTGTGCAAAGGTTATGCTGTGCATATGGTGGGATATGAAAGGTGTGGTGTACTATGAGCTGCTGCAACCGGGTGAAACTATGAATGGAGAACGTTATCGACGACAATTAATGCGTTTGAAGCAAGCTCTGGCCAGAACACGACCAGAATGGGAGAACAGACATGATAAACTTATTGTTCAACATGATAACGCTCGCCCACATGTCGCAAAACCGGTCAAAACCTATTTAGAAAATGTCGGATGGGAAGTTTTACCCCACCCGCCGTATTTACCAGACGTTGCTCCTTCGGACTACTACTTGTTCGATTGCATGAACAACGATTTGATTGGACAGCGGTTTACTTCTTCAGAAGATATCGAAAGATGGGTCTCTGACTGGATCGCTTCCAAGGATGAGGACTTCTTTCGCCACGGAATCCGTACATTGCCTGACAGATGGGCGAAAGTGGTGGCTAGCGATGGACAATATTTTTCTTAAGGTATTTATGTATTTTGTGTTTGTACTACAGCTTCAATGTGTGCGTACCAACCGCACGAATTAATTCCTAGACCAAATATATATATATATATATATATATATATATATATATATATATATATATATATATATATATATATATATATATATATATATATATATACACTTTATTTATTTTTATCTATTAGATAGATTGTTTAATCTCAGTTCGTTGTAACATTAATGGAAAAGGTGAATAATTGACTCATTTTCCTGCCCAAAACACTATACACCCTCTTTTCACAAATTTCATTTCAGTGAATTTTTTTATTTTCTTTCCTTTTTTCTTTTCTTTCTTTTCTTTTTTCTTTTTTTTAAAGCAATAGGATGAAAATTGGAGAGTGGGAAGATATTTTATGTTCGTATTGAATCATAACGTTCAGCTGTCGAGTTACATATCCTTGAGCAATAATTCTGAATCCCGCTACTGTTTGCATCAACTGACTCAGAGGCAATTTGCATTTATTTCAATTCTCTCTTTCTCTCATCAACTGAAACACATTTTTTCTTTTTTTTCTTTTTTTTTTGCCGTTTCAAGTAAATGTGGAAGATATGTATATGTTCCCCTGTTGTTTCTCTTTCTCATTCAACGAAAATATATAAATTATTGAATGAAAGTTGACAAAGCAAACAGTCAATATTTACACCTTCAGAGTAGTATTTTCCTTCCTTCATTTAACTAAAAGCAATTTGCTACTTTACTTGTCGTTAGCTTACGAATTATTAACCTTTATTTTACGGCTTGTCAGTACACTGCCAGAATAGTAAATCCGTTCTTTCCCGCGTGTCACTGTACTGACACAGGCGAAAGGTCTTCTTTGACCCGCGAGCACACCGGTTGAGAACCAACGTTTTTGGTTCCTTTCACTATGGACTATCTCTTCATACAATAAGGCACATCATTGAATGAATGAGTTGTTATTATATGAAAATTTATAATTTCAACGTCCATTATTAAATTCAATATCGTTTTATTTTTTCGTAGCAAAGTCTGGAGTACTCTCCTCTCTATCAAGGGTGACTAGTTTAGACATTAATACTGTTAAATCGTGGCTCAAAATGGCTTCACTCTTCACGGCTGGTCAAGTGGTTAGCATCCATACCTATGGTTCACGTGACCTAGGGCTCGATTCCCGGTAGAAGAGTGTTGAAATTTGAACGGTGATTTGGATTCCACTTTACACTGTAGGTCCACGTCTTACATAGCTTTGGTCGTGAAAAGGGTCAGTAAACTCAATAAATAAATAAATAAATAAATAAAATGGGTTTAAAGTTGAGATGCAGTGGAAGACCTTAATTCAAGTGAAGAACATATCGATTGTATAGATATAGTTTTTGTTGATATTTTTAAACTCATTTCTCTGTAATATATTGTCCACGTTTTCACAAGTGGACACTTTTTTATCTTTTTGTTATTTCAACTTACTACATACAATAATTTTGCCCTTAAATTGAAATAATAATAAAAAAAAATTGAATTCTTTGAAATGTGTTTCATCTTTCCAAAACCTATTGCATCCATTGTTAAACAATTATACCATATTATGCACAAACAATGTACGCGCTAAAGTTAGAAAGATAGACAAATGAAATGAAATCTTTCAGTTTTATGTCCCGCCGGCGAGGCTAAAGGAGACGAATATTGCCCCCAAAACATATTGCTTTATATGCTGTATATGATTGACAGCTAATGACATACTTCCTACCGCCATAAAAGTTAATTTGTCTCGATTTTCTCGTGAACTTTACATGGATATCCACGTCTTAAATATGTCATTTTGTTCAGCTGGATGTGATCGATCTATTCATATATATATATAATATTTCGCATCTTCGCACATGTCGCATCTCTAGAGTATAGTTAAACTAAAATTAAAATTAAATCATAAATTTGGGTTATATTTCAGTAACCATTGTCAAAATGGAAAGCTTGATTAGTGTGTACTTACGTATCACTTTCAGTTTAACGGGGTGTAGTCATCGCATAGCTTTACAGAAATATTTTTCTCGATATTTTCAAAAAACTACGCATGAGATTTTATATCTACTCATCATAGTTTGTTCAATTCAATATGATCTATCAATTGGTATGTGGTCCCACGTTCGATTCCCGGCCGGTGCGGTTCCTAATTTTTGGCGTCCACACAGTGTCGTGAGGCTAACTGGGGAGTCATTTGAATAAAAGACGTGACGACTACTAGGTCTAGAAAGCTCTTGATATACTTCTTAGAGACAAGGTGACGCAATGCGATGACCACGTGTTCGTCGGTAGGTTGAACGTAGTTCTTCAGTTGTTTGCTAAAAGATGGCGTTGGAGCGGCTCAGACCCACAAATAGGGCTGTTACGCCAAATGGTTAGGTTTAATCGTTAAACGTTAATAATAATGTAAGATTTAAGGGTCTTCACTACAGCGAAATTAAACTACCGCTAACTTTAGAGTTTTTCTGTAATATCTTCAAAACAAATACAAATATTCAAAAAGCAGAAACGTAGTGAAGTAGACAATACGATTTTGCATGTGATACCGTTATCACAACTCATGTACTGTATCTGCTTTCGATTTGAAACTGTAGCTAGTTTTAGTATGTTTTGCGGGTTCTGTAAATAGCGGCATACCAAAAGCAGATAGGTGAATTGTGGTGAAGGTATCACATGCAAAATCGTATTGTCTAGTTCATTACGTTTCTGCTTTTCGAATATTTTTTGTATTTGTTTTGAAGATATTACAGAAAAAACTCTAAAATTAGCGGTAGTTTAATTTCGCTGTAGTGAAGACCTTAAAAGGACGACACGGTAATTTGGTTTCTCGAAAGCATAGTGATCACAAGTAATATAGTTGAACGAGTGAGAAATGTAAGGAATGAGAGACTTCTATGATATTGAATGAAGAATTATAAGCGTAATATTCTTAGCATTGGCTGTTCTCATACAATATTATTCGAACAAACAAATTCACAATAATCTTGTTTACATATCTTCCGTAAATAGGTTAGAAACAACTATTCTGTTAATTTAATTGAAGCTAGTAATTCAGAAGTGGAATAAATTACACGAAGCATGGAAATATATATATGCTTAGGGGTTTGGTACTTTATCTCTGTCAGGATTAGATAAATGAGGGAAAAGTGGCATTTGGTGCATTTAGAGACACGCCCTTTTGTTGCTGCTGTTAATGATAATCTTTTCTGAATCCTTAAATTGATTGTGTGTGTTGTCTGACTATACATACAGGATATATTTCTGTATTTCTGCGAACACTAAATACCGTGTCGTTTGCCCTATACGAATCCAAATGACATGAGGTCATCCGCATGTGTTGTTGTTGTCTGTCGGCAGTGTATGAACTGTCGCAGCCAGCGATAGCAAAATAAGGGGGGGAGTAGGATGGATATGAATAAAAGATATCTGCAATAGGGGCATCTGGAGAAGTGTCCTTATCACCAAAAGGGAGATGATGTGCAGATGACATGTGCATCCGACACACGGAGATATAGAAAACCGAAAGAGAACAATGACAATGATCTCATTTCTCATTTGGAAATCTTTCGTCAAACAAACAAGTGACTCATACGTGTTGTTTATAATCTTTTGATATATTCCGTTTTGTCTTTGTATTTATATCCTGCAGCTTCCGTCGAAACATTTGTGATATGTTTTTGGTTCGTTGAGACAACTTGATTTTGATTTGTTTATTTCTCTTTGACGTAACATGTAAATGCTATCTTAACATTAAATAGTAGGAGAATGAAGTTGCTTATATTCTGGTAGTCATTTCAATGTCTTTTGTAGTATTTTCCGAATTTTCTATCCATGTGAAGTGTTCTCATTAACCACTCCATGCCTTGTGCCCAATACGTTTTGGGGCACATGCTTCCACAAGGTAGGAAACGTAATAATAATAATAATAAT
Organism: Thermobia domestica; assembly: GCF_964235325.1. Classification (NCBI taxonomy): domain Eukaryota; kingdom Metazoa; phylum Arthropoda; class Insecta; order Zygentoma; family Lepismatidae; genus Thermobia; species Thermobia domestica. The sequence continues at coordinate 84,592,155 of NC_137458.1, read as the reverse complement.
AATAATACCTAGGTATATTTGTACCTATATATAAATTGAACATGAGTTTTTAGTTTTTCATGTTCTAAAAAAGGGCTTTTACGAATGTAAGAAAGCCCACACCCCCACAGAAAAACACATGGTCCTTGATCAACTTTCTGGCTACACCGCTGATTCGAGCTCGCGCAGGCTATAGGCTCACTATTCTCAGTGAGATCCGCGTGCGCTAAGGGACTCAGGTTCTCTATCCTCAATGTGTTTTGTGTTCGCTTGAGGTTGCACTCACTAATCATACTGGGAGCTCGAGCTCGTTCGGACTTGTGCTTTACTTCGCTGTCAACACATAGGGCTCAGGTTCACACATTTTTGCGCTGAATTTTTGTGCTCGAGCCCCAGTATGTATAGTTATTCGGATCTTGAAGTTGGATTTCTCTGGTACAGTCATCTAGAAGGCAAAGTCATCATCATCTTCATCATCATCACAGACATTCTGCCATTATTGTCAGGTCACTTGCCGCAGTTGAGAAGCTTCCATGCTCCACGGTCTTCTGCTAACCTTTTGGTCTTCGCGTACGATTTTTCTGTTTTCATATCGTCGAATAAATTGTAGTCTCCTTCCCCTCTTCCTTCTCATTCCTACCACCATACTCTCTAGCAACATGTCCCTCATGATACAGTTCCTTTTTAGCCAATGTCCCAACCAGTTTCTCTTCTTATTAATATCTAAAATTGTTCTTTTCTCTCCTACCATTTCTTATACCCTCTTATTTGTTTTCCGCTCGACCCAGATAATTCTCTCATTTCTTCTCCACACTCACATTTCAAAAGCTGCCAGTCGTTTTTCATCATCTTTGCATAATGTCCATGTCTCTGACCCATACAGTACTATACTCCCCACGAAGCATTTCAAGTATTTTTCTCAACTCTTTATTCAAGATCCCACAAAATAATCTTTTTTTCCTCCTAAAACCTCCTTTCGCCATTCCTAGCTTTGCTTTTATTACAGTTTGTATGTAAGATATGAAGTACAGTGAAACCTCTACTAACGGACACCTCTATAAAGCGGACACCTCCCGTAACGGACATATTTTGTAATCCCCAAACATTGTAATAGGATAAAATATATTGGAAAATCTCTTTAAAGCGGACACTCTCTAGTACGGACACGGACAGTCTTTTCTGTCCTTTATAGGTATTATTTACCTCCGTATTACGGACACTTTCTCTATAAATAAGTTGAAAAGTATTGTAAAAATACATTTTTAGAAATTCATACATGTGTCACCAAGAAAGCATTGTGACATTTTGTCTCCTCAACTGTCTACTCAGCAATCCAGACGAAGAGTCTCTGTTTAACAACACTCTCATGTCCTTTGCTTGCATTCCACTCGCACCCAAGCTGTTTTAGACACAAAAGTGATTGACAGTTGCCCGCCGTTTGGAATAATACCTTATTCTACTGTCCTGCTGGAATCTCTAATCAAGCAGAAAACAAGTTCGGTAGTTTTTGCCCGCGGGTACGCATATTGTCACAAAAAAGACACTACTGGACTGCAATTAACCACAAATTAAAGCGACATACTGAAAATATAAGTGTAAAGTGCAGAGAACTATACTATCTTATTTCCATCTTATGCCTCGAACATAGAGTATTGGACAGCAGAGGACAACACAGGTACAGTAACATTTTGGTAATATTCGTGAATACATGATTCATCCAAAAATATTGTTACCTTTACTAATTTACGTAAGAAAATATCAAAACCTCTCTAAGGCGGACACCTCTCTATAGCGGACAATTATTGTTTCCCCACGGCTGTCCGCTTAAGAGAGGTTTCACTGTATTTGCTTTTGTCAATGACTGCTTCAGTGATCACACGAAGCCACTAAGAATGATTCCGTAAATAACATTTTCTTAAATTGTACATTGGTGTAATTATAAGTCGGCTTGTTCGTTATTTTGAAGTTTAGCGTTCCTTTTAGACACCACGACTACATGAAACGCGGACCTACAACTCCTACCCAATTTACTTGAGATTCAGCTGGGAATCGAATCCAGGCCTTCTGCACTCAAAGCGCGTGTGCTAGCTATATAATGCCGAGATATCTCTTAAGTGATTCTAAGTGGTTCAAAAGGTTTGTATCTATATTTGACAAGTTTATGGGATCTGATTCCTCGAATTCTTTGCAAAGAGCACACAGAAAGAGGTAAAAGAAAAAAAAATCTTTCTCTGTTACCTTGAATTGTATAAACAATTTGCTTTTTATATTCTTCGTAATAATAGACTTAATAGCAACACTTCTTATAGTTCAGTCATATTTGGGGTGAAAGGACGAAAAAAAATATGAAAATTGGCATAATGAAATTGCGGTTAACAAGGGGTAGCACAATATGGGAGAGATGTCAAAGAGAGAGAGGAAATATGGGGATATGTCACAAGTAATCTGGAGAGAATCCCTTCTTAATATTTCTGCTGTCTTCTAAAAATGAGGGTAAAGTGCGTCATGTGACAAAAGGTTAATAATGAAGTATCGTTCACTGTGACATCGGGAAATTAACACCGGTCTCCCCTTTTTGCTCTTCTTTTGTCTCCAGTTTTCTTTCGTCTCCCCCGTCTCACTTCTTCTGCCTTGACTGGCTTTCTTTCTTTCATTACCAGGCAGCTTCTAACTAAAATCAGACTGAGAGTATTCAGAATTGCCATCTATCTACATAACAGTTAGGGAATCTTTCAACGAGAAATTGGTACCGTTTATTTGCAAATAGTATATGTGTCACTGTTTAGAATATCTATGTCACTGTTAGGAGTACATGAGTCACTGTTAACTTTATGTGCGTCACTGTTGGTATTATGTTCCTCACTGTTTGACTATGTGCGTAACTGTTAGGATTATGTACCTGTATGTCATTGTTAGAAGTATGTCAATCACTATTAGGACTATGTGCGTCACTGTTCAGACTGTGTGTCACTGTTAGGAGTATGTTCGTTACTGTTAATAATATGTGCTTCACTTTTAAGACTGTATGTCACTGTTAGGAGTATGTTCTTCACTCTTAGTAATATATATTCACTGTTAGGAGTATGTTCGTCACTGCAATAAGTGCGTCACTGTTAAGACTGTATTTCACTGTTTTTACGTCACTGTTAAGACTGTATATCACTGTTAGTAATATGTGTGTCACTTTTAAGACCGCATGTCACTGTTAGGAGTATATCCATCACTGTTAGTAGTCTGTGTGTCACTTCTAAGAGAAAGCAAACAGTAGACACAATCTGCTACTTAAGTGTATTTTTACATATAAAGTACATAAATAAATAAATAACTGTTCCACCAGAATGAAAATTATCAGTGGAAACGGAGATAGTTTTCAGCTCTTTTAAAAATTCGTCTTTTTCCCTCGTTTTTCTCGAAAACTACGCATCAGAATTACTCTCAAGTATCTCATGTTGTTCAGTTCAGTATGATCTGTCAATTAACATACAGACCAAGTTAAAATGATGGACCCAATTTTAGAAATTTATTCAGTGAAATTTAATAAATGCATGCTACTGTGAGACAGGGGCTTCGAAAGGTTAACTTTTCAAAGTTTAGTTTCCTTTCCCTTCTAGCAGTGTTTTCATCACTTTTTTGCCACTAGAAGTCAGCAGCGAGCATGAAATGAATTGTTAATATTGACCGTAACATGCTACAAAAGGTTTGCCAGCAGATTGCAAGAGACTATTGGCTTCATTTGTGCCGTGTTACGCGAGGTGCTCACATAGAATGCTTGTGATCAGTGCTGGATTTACGTATAAGCTAAATAAGCTATAGCTTAGGGCCTCAGTCGCTTGGGGGTCCAAACAATTTAAAGAAAAACTGATTGTAAGTTAATTTCCAAAGAACAAGAAAAAGCAAAGAAGATAAAACGCACATACAACAATGGTGTTTTGTATTGTTATGTACTAGGCTTTTATGAAGCAAGTAATAGGGCTCTATTTCTCTGCCCCACTTGTAATGAGGCCCATGTTATCCAGCCTTGCTTATAACGGAGTCCCCGTTTCCTAATCCTGCTTGTAATGAATCCTTGTTTCCACTTAGATGTTCGTAAGGTCCATAAATTAGCATATAGTATATATATATTCAAAGCTAAAAACGGCGACATTTTGTCACTGAAAAAGTAAGCTTGACGTATAAAGGGCCCGTTTCAATAGCTTAGGGCTCCATCAAACCTAAATCAGGCACTGCATGTGATATGTTTGATAAAAACTTTGAAGTTTACCTTTCATATAACATGTCTCAGAATAACATAACTTTATTATATTTCACAGAATAAATTTCTGAAATCGGGTCCATCATTTTGACTTGTCTTCGATCATAGTCTAGTTAAACAGTATATATAATATTTGTTTTAGACTACTCAATAGTCTTTTCTTCCTTAGAGGATTACAACTAGAACCTTCTATACTTAATGTATTTTTCGCTTGTGAGCAATATCCCTTTCCATTGTAAGCATCTCGAACTTATTAGTTTGATTAAAATCAAAACTACATAACTTTATATCTTTACGAATTTATGTGTTTGTTTTTGGATTAATATATTCCCCTCAACACTGGGAATTGTTGTGTTTAGTCATTGTTTATAAATAAATAAAACAGGAAACTTTGTTTATTTATAAGTACATGAACTTTTATTTATAACTAGTATATAAGTAAAATCTTGTTTATAAACATAGAAATGAGCTTTTTTGATATGTATAAATAAACACTCTTGACATTCTAGTAATTCTTATTGGTGTTTTAGAGCATAATTACTTTTTAGTTGGCAACTCTGAACCTTCACAAAAAATATTAGCAAAGAAGAGCGAGAGAGGGAGGAAGGAATTAAGAAAATCTTTGTTAGAAGAATATCTTTTCCCCCTTCTTCACCTTAATTCTTTCAATAAATACGAAAAAGGAAATAGCATAGGACTTAACAGAGAACTATATAAATGAAGTGAAAAATGGCAATTGTCTTAACCGCTTTTTGCGTGATACAGTCTCTCTCAATACAGTTCAGTGAAACCCTCTCCCCTCCCTCCTACTCTCTAGATGGGGGAGACTAGAGCAAAAATTAACCAACTTAGCAAAACCAATATACAGATTCTATTATACTGATTATCAGCTTGAGAAGGGTAATTTATATAGATACAATAAGAAGGAATTTTGTATGAAGTAAAAAAAAAAAAAATAAAGGTATAGTATATTTAGAGTTCAGTAAGAAAATCTGATTGCTTTCGAAATCAAGCACAAGATTGTTATTTTTTTTTTTTTTTAAAAAAAGCGAAATATCAATAGACAAGGGCGCCAATCAGGGGGGCAAGGTGGGGCGCTCGCCCCCCTAGAGGAAATTGTACTTCAGAATATCGAAAATTCAATAGAATTTTTACATTAGTTACAGCAAAATTTGAAACTATTTTTGAAACGTCACTTATACTTGCCCCCTCCCCCTTGGAAACCACATGGGTGCCCTTGTCAATAGAGCAAAAGAGCACACACACACACACACACACACACACACACTAGAAGTCTGCACGGGCCGGAATTTTTAGCCCGGGCCCGACCCGGTCCGTGAAGTTTTAGAGAGAGGACCGACCCGAGTCCGAAATATGTTTTAGCATTTAGGCCCGAGCCCAGCCCGAGGTTATGCAATAATCAAATGAGTCCGAAATAAGCCCGAATTACAGAAACTTAATAATTAACGCAAAATTGTATTTTTATTTACAGCAATCAGAGGTTTAATTTTGCAGTCGTGCTTTAAAAGTTCTCCAGAAAGAACGATCCAATAAATAACGTCGTACATAATATTTACAAATTTATGCCCGAAAAGGCCCGAGAAATATGGTTGTATATTTTAAAAATTTACGCCCCGAGCCCGGCCCGGGCCCGAAGTGATATATGCTTTGTAGGCCCGAGTCCGGCCCGCAGGAAAGTGCCGAGCTCGTGCAGACCTCAAACACACACACACACACACACACACACACACAGATCTTGCGGACATACACTCGCAAAATCTGTCACTAAAATTTCATTTATCATGTTTTGTCCTTCAGAGATTAGGGGTCCTATTAGGCACCTAATAATCCATGGGAACTTGATGAACAATCAATGCATTCTGAACATATTGAAATAAAATCTGTCAATTTAATGTTCCGCGATTATGCCTTTTTGGTTAAGAAAGAGGATAATCAAACCAAGTGAATGATAATGGAAGAATTGGTGGAATGAGAAAATAGGAGGAAACGGAAATACCTCGAGAAAAATCACGGACACGATGTCCACTAAAAACTTACTTGAATGGGGATCGAGTCAGGGACCCCGTACATTCTGAATGTGTTACGGTATGGTGAATGGAAGTAAATTTCAGTGTAATTGTTCCATAGGTATTTGAAGAAGATTGACATTTAGTAATAGTAAATTCTGAACGTTACGTTATTATTTGTAATACTTCCTTTCGCCTAAAATTTGCAGACGACAAATTGAGCCAAGAATAGTTCTCATTTTGGTGATGTCATTTGTTTTAAATGTAAGCTTTCAGTGTTTTATTATTATTATTATTCATACATGGTACTTCATTTGCTTTAAGTGAACGAAATTTTGTTTCAAAATACAGCCTTGTACTGCCCAGGTCCACACACAAACGAATAAGAATTTTCAATAGTCAGAGGTGTGTACAGGTTAATATTTTATCACTTACTAAGTAAGTAAAAGTCTACCTTCATATAAAATTCGGGCAAGATCGGGGAGTTATGTAAATAGGGTACAATATATTCTAGTGATGTGATTAATTTGTTTCTTGGAAAAATGAAATGAACGATAATTTGTCGAACAAATAAGTTATTCTCCGCTTATGTTTTAGTGAACAATAGTATAGTAATAACTCTTGTAGGTATGCCACTTCATCCTATAATTCTGTACACTGCGCGATAGTGACTACAGGAAAACCAAAAGTAATGGCATTCTGGTTGAAATGTTATACGGTAACTATTTGATGAGACATTTAAGCTATTTGTTCATTCATTCATCGTAAACCTTAAAACAACGTACAGAAGAAGACCATGAAACAGCGCGTTAGAGAGCAAGCGTTGAATTACCTGCAACGGTTTTTGTGGTTATCGCCTTATTGACGTATTCGTACTGCGCGACGTATCTCTTTCTCTGGTCTGAATGCCGTGAACTGTACGCTTTTAAACTGGAAGATTCTATTTCCCTTCGCATGAATGTATGTACATCTTTTGTCTGTGTCAAGCCTGAGGCTTCTTCACCTCGTGTGACGCAACAATGTGTCGATTTCTATTGAATAATTAACCATTTGGAAACCACTGCTTCTCTTTGGTCTTTGGCGTATCACGGTGAAACCCTTCCGCCGTGTGCAATTGTCGATGTGGTCTGTTCCGTTCAATACAGCACACCAGGGTCTTCGTCCACGATTCTCTCTCTGTCTATGTGCTATCTCTGGACTCTCCACTGGTCATCCAGCCCCACCCTTTCTTCTCTCTCTCATCTTCTCTCCCCAGCACGTCTACCGTCTCACACCCTTCTATGAGCAATGACCCCAAGGGGAAAAAAAGAGAAACACGAAAGGGGTAGATGTGGTAGCAGAATATACAGTTCTTTTTTTCGGTAGGGGAGAAAAAGAGATGAGGTGGATAAAACTGTGTTTTTGGTGGCGGAAGTAAAGATTTTTTCTTCAGTTCTATTCAATTCAGCGAACCTATTGCTGCGGAGAAACACTAACATGGCACCGCTACTTTCTGAAATAAACTTCTATTTTATTTTCGGCTAAAACACCAATACCAATTGAATTGACGTCTCTTTCAATTAGCAGTGATTAGAAATGGAATGTACTTGTAAAGTAACTTTGATACTACTAATTTATTAGTTGTCGTAGGTCCTATTGTGTTGACTTATTGGTAATCCTACGCAGTCACTATAACCCTAACCATAGGGCGCTGAATCCCTAGGAAGCGAAGGAATTCCTCCACTTAATATTTTTAGAATAAAATTCTCTCTTCCCCTCGTTACTGGGGTGATTCTCTCTCCGCCTCATTACTGGGGTGGTGGCATATAGAGTGATACTATTGTTAAAAGTTTCCAAATTAGTTACAGTAATTCATATGTAATTAACAGGTACAGTAGTGCTTACGTGTCTGTAATGTTACATAGTTTAATAACTATGAATGTTCAAATATGTGAGGAGGGGGTTCGATTCCCGGTCAAGTAAGTTTGTAGTGGACAACATTGTGTCCGTAGGTTTTCTCGGAGTAGTCCTGTTTCCTCCTACAGTCTCATTCCACTAATTCCGTCATTCATTGGCCTTAATCATGTCTCCCTTACCCTAAAAAGCATAATCATGGGACGTTAAACTGAAAGAGTTAATTTCAATTCAAATATGTAAACTCTGTGTCGAAGCATTCCCAGTGGACTCTCAATTCAGCCTTTCTGCTCTTATTTTTCCCAGGATACTTTGCGGTCGGTGACGTCACGTGGAGGTATCTCCAAAGATGTTATAAAATAGAGGATCTGCCGATATCACAAAATCGTGAAACCATACATCTATCCTATGATTGGTATTTTCTTACTTGTGAAAGCTTATGTCGGGTAATTTCTTCTTACTATTTATAGACTCATACGCGCAGCGTGTAACCATTGTATAATATAAATCTGAAGCAACGACTTAAAAATAAACGACAGACACACTAAATGTCTACATATGAAGATCACAATGTTTTGAGCAAACATTAATGGCGGTCATTCAGTTACCTAATATGATGAAGATACATATGGACAGATCCTCTATTTTATAACGTCCTTGGTATCGTGAGGTCTCGTTCAAGAGAACAAGTGAAATACTGCATACACGAAATTTCCTCCACAAGACGTCACGGACAGGGAGCCAATCAGAACGCTGAACGCAAACTGGGGCTACCTGTTATTATATATATATATACACAGTACCTTGAAGGATTCCAGTCCGAAGATTATTCCTTTCACTCCGCACAATTTTTTTTATTTCACTTCCTGACTTACACTGTGTTAGTTTGCTGTACTAATTCAGTTCTTTTTTCAATGCTTTTATTTTACTCAACAAACTAAGTGAAATGGCAAATTATTCTAAAATTGTGTCAAATTTAGACTGCTTCTTTGGTTAGTTAAAGTTTATCGCTTCTTTCCAGCACCGAGAGTGTACGAGACGGGATACGAACTACTGTTCACACTTACGAGCTCATTCGTGGCTAAGCGGGTAGCATGCGCGCATTTGGTGTGGGGGAAACTCAGCACGATTCCCGGTGGGAGCTTATGTGATTTGGAGTCCACGTTAATCAGTCGGTGTACATGTCATATAGCCTCGCTGCTGAACGGAACGTTAAACTCAACAACAAAATCTACTATTCACGCTTGCATCTGAGGCGAATATTTTCACTGGGATATCGAACCTGGGATCACATGCACAAAAAGCAAGCGCTCAAGGCACTTGGCTATGAAGAATCATTTCAATAATTCGTATGTGAAGATACAACATATAACAAGGAATTTTCTCTTTCTTATCCAATAAAGAAGTGTAATATATATATATATATATATATATATATATATATATATATATATATATATATATATATATATATATATATATATATATATATATATAATTCTTATTGTAGTTTATAATGCATCCATCACTTTAGTCATTAGCATGCATTTAACTCCTATTCACGTGTTCTGTATTTTTTTTAACATTCTGTATTATTCTTAACTGTGTTAATTTATAAATCGTAGTTATCCACCAAAATTAATATATACTATTATCCTGTAGATAAACCAAAATATAGTAAGATATACAATGTCAAAAAATTTCAATACCAAAGACACTGCAGAACAATTTCCAGAACATTATAAAGGGGAAAAAATCACTCAATACTGAAGGGACAAAAGAAAACTATGAAAGTGCATACATAAGTTTGACTTTAATTCAATTTCATTTACGGTTAATCACCAATGTACACTCATGTCCAAAATTATTGTTGAATGTCTATAAATATGTTGTTGTAGGAATATAATTTGATTACGAATTCGCCCGGTATTTCTTACAATGTTAGTATGTGTATAATTGGCAAAGACATGTATGTGGCAAATTTCAAGTCAAAAGAGCAGTAAATAAGAATAATAAAACGAAAATGAAAATTTCTTGTCCATTTAGCAACATTTTGTTTTACTCATTCTAATTTCATATTTATAATTCTTTTCCTGTGAAATTTAACACAAATATACATTTCCCGATTATACATATACTATCAGCATTAAAAGTAGACAGGGTTCTTAAAATAAGTATTCGAGTATTCATTAATTTAATAATTATTCAAATAATGTTTCTGCTATTATTTGAACAATTTATTCGTATAATTGTCCATTACCCATTCGAATTTCATTTGATTATTCAAAGAATTCATGACTCGGAACAATTTTTATTTTTTATTTTTAACAGCACTAATTCGAGCTATTATTCGGGATAATATCCGAGGTAAGTAGACTACTATTACGAGGAATCGAACCTAAACTATGTGCACAGAAATCACATGATTTAGCTTCTTCGCCACGAAGGGGCAGAAATAAAAAATCCGTAAACGAAAACTGACGCCACCGTTCGTTATTATTTCTGTGGTGCCAATTACATCGGATCAGATACTTCAGCGTGTCCTATGCTAAGGGACAGCGTTTATGGCATTTTGAAGGTCGTGCTCGCGATTTCACTTGAAACGCTGTTGGCAAATGAGAGGGTTGCGTTGTTACCATATCTTTGTACACTACTACCTGCTCGCTTTGTAGTGAGCGTCTGCTTAGCCACATCTCTTTATCGCATAGCAACGTTGTGTCACAATCTTCGCCTATCCCACACTAGAGGTCTGCACGTGCTGGAATTTTTAACCCGAACCCGGCCCGGCTCGTGAATTTATAATGTGAAGCCCAACCCGATTTCGAAATATGTTTTAGCCTTTAGGCCCGAGCTCATGTGATAATCAAATTAGCCCGAATTATAGAAACTTAATAACTAACGCAAAATTGTATTTTTATTTACAGCAATTTGAGGTTTAATTTTTCAGTTGTGCTTTTAAAAGTTCTCCAGAAAGAACGGTCCGATAAGTATCGTTTACAATATATTTACAAAGTTAGGCCCAAAAAGGCCCGAGAGTATGGTTGTATATTTAAAAATTTACACCTCGAGTCCGAAATGATCTATGCTTTGTAGGCTCGAGTCTGGCTCGCGGACTCGGGCCGAGCCCGTGCAGTCCTCTATCCTACACGCAATCGATTATACACCGTATGCCATGCTTTTATAACAAACGTTCACGCCTATAGATGATGCGATCGCTTGAGTATGATTGCTAGAGAGTTTGGGGTGGTTGATGGACCAACTCAATAATAATAATAATAATAATAATAATAATAATAATAATAATAATAATAATAATAATAATAATAATAATAACAATAACAATAAATGTAAACAATTAAAACTTCTAATTAAGAACGACTTTAACGTAAAGTGTACAGTAGCGGCTCAGGAGGAAAAACTGGTAATATTTATTGAAAATACAACCGTACGCAAACGTTAGTGTCGACTGCACAGGAATATGGTTCACTCGTAATTTGTATACGCTCAGATCAAAATGGGTTTCACGTCTCCTGTTTCAGCCATGGAAACACATCTGAAAAGAACACATTGAGGAAGAAGCGTGTTGTAAATTAGCGTAACTGGAGAAAAGCATAGTTTGCGAATTCGACACGGGTCCCGTGAAGAAATGCCACTGATCTGATGAGGAACGTAAATTTAAAAATAAATAAATAAAAAAAGAAAGAAGGAAAAGAACTTGAGAGCTGAGCTACTAGAAACGGGGATAAAAGGGAGGAGGGAAGAAAGAAAATTTCTCTTTGTTCCCTCCCAAAACTCAATTCGTATTTCTTTCAGTTGCAAGGTAATAAATCTCTTTGAATGTTTTTTCTTTTCTTTTTTACGTTCAGACACATGCCGGTTGCAGAAAACGCTTTTGTCGTGGAAAACGAAGATCCTTTTCAGATACACTTCTTCGTTCCACCCTAGTTTTAGTTTTCAGTCCATCTTTCTTGCTAGAAAAGATACTTCGGAAAACCGGAAATACCCCACTGCTGTTGAAAGTTCGTATTGTAACCGAAAATAGTAGAAGTTGCTATTTTACATAATCATCTTCCATTACAGAAGTGGGAAGATATTTTAAATACTTTTCTTGGCGTAATGAATGTCTTAATTTTTTCTTGCTAATCAGAGATAATTAAAAAGAGACAGGATCTAAAAAAAAGGGGGGGACATTAAGCTCATTTCAATTCTATCCAACGTAGAATTTTGAAAAATCTTCAATATTATTGTTGTTTAACGGGAAAAATAGGTTTAAAGATGAAACATATACCAATCGATAGGTAGGTTATTTCAATTGAAGAGAATAGCGAGTGGAATAAACGAATATATATATATATATATATATATATATATTTCTTTTTCTTTTTTTTCTTTTTTTTATATATATGCAGTATTAACGAAGTAAATAAATTTTGAGAAGTCCTTTAAACTCCATCTACCGCAAACGACCCAGCGCCATGTTTTTGCGGAAATGACGTAAGTAGTGCCTAAGAGTCTATCAGAAGTCTACTGGGTAATCTAGATACAGAGAAAATAGAGAGAGTTTATTCTTTTTCTAAAAAAAAAAAAAAAAAAAAAAAATGAGGACATATCGTAAAACTGCACTGTAATAATTTACTTTCTATTGCGTAGGTTAAAACTGTCACTAGTATCGTAAAAGTTTTAATTTAGCACCCATGACTGAAATGGATGTTTGATAGTGCTCCTAATGTTACAATTAAATAAAAAACAGGCTTAAATTATGTTATTATACTATATAGAACTTGCTCACTGTATGCAATATTCAATTATTCCAGATACAAACTGTAAAGATGGCCGAATTAAGTGTATTACGAATGATTTATTAACAAATTAGATTTGTACTGCAACAGCCAATTTATATCGGCTTCCACTTTAAGCTCTTACTTCATGAAATGTAATTCAAATCATTAATTTCATGATTACTGGTATCAGTTTACACTATTCATAGAGTGTATAAGACAAGTGCATTATTTTACTTTCACATCACCAACATGTTTTCTGTCCACCACAAAACTTACTACTATTGAGCCTCCGTAGCCCCATACAAAGATTCAAAATAACTAACTAGTAAGAACAATAATCAAGCTTTAACATGTATTTGAGGTTGTCTTTGAACAAATTCTTAACATAGGTATCTATTTTACTTACCTCTTCGTAAAAAGCGAAATGAAATTATTTTAACGTTCCGCAGTTGTACCCTTTAGGCTAAAGGAGGCAGTGAATAGGGATTAAATTAAATTTTTATGCTCTTCTATCGGGAATCGAACCTGGAACCACATGCAACATAGGCACACTCGCTAGCCACTTGACCAGCTGGGAGGGTTTACCTTTTCCTCTTCTTCAGTTCCGTTCCGTTCATTATGAGTTCTTGCTGTGGGTAAGAAACCCGATACATTTGTTTTATTACTCTCCGTACTTTCTCATTTTATTTAAGTAATCGGTATTGAAATGGACCAGTTTTCAGAAATCCTTCTTCCCTATCTGAATAGATATCCGTTGTCTGCAGTATGTCGTATAAAATTATAATTATGCAGTTTCGCACACAATCTGTGTTGGGCAAAGGCAGACATCGACCGCAGGGACACCTATGACGTGGTCCAATATAATTTCGAGAGAGAATTCGTGTGGTATTTCTTTCCTTGATATCTCGAAATATTAAAACCTGTTTGATGACATATTGTAAGGGACATTTTATACTATATTACGATTTTACATTTATTTTTGAATTTAAATACTAAAGCATTTCTTTGGTGGAAATCTCCATTAAGTATTTATATGTAATATGAGTGAGTGTAATTTGTCATGTGTAGCTTTCAAGAAAATACGAAAAAAAAAGTTGTAAACCAAAAAAACTAATTTGTACGATGAACATAGTACCTATTAACGTCAAATTGATACTGAAGTATAGCGTCATCATGATTTTTTTATTATGGTACTAGCAAGGCGACATTATACAGTATAGTTTGAGATATAGCCTCCAAATTATATGGAACTCTTAAACTCTATTTTTCTTTGTTATCGGTACTATTGTCGAAAGATTAGATATCAATTGATAGATCACAAAAATAAACAAACTATTTTCGAGGGCAAATTATGCGTAATTTACGAGAAAATCGCATTTTTTTCGTTGGCGTTAAAAAGTATCTTCTCGCTCGTTACCAATAATAACTTAAAAGCTTTTATTCTGGTGGAACAGATACAGTGGAACCTCGATTACTCGAAGCTGAAGGGAATAGACAAAAATTCGAGTTATCGAGTTTTTCAAGTAATCAAGGTTCGAGTTATCAATGCGGTCAAAAAAAATTCGAGGTACCGAGATTTGGCGTTCCTGATTAAAAGCGACCATATAACCTCTATAACTCGAAAGTGTTATTCGTTCAACCTAGAGAACTCGAAATTGTGAAAGCTCCTTAAATTAAATCAGGTGACTAGAAAAAATACAATACCGTACATATATTATTTTGGAAGGGGGTTTTCATGTCGAGACATGAGTAAAACACAATTACAATATATATTAGCAACAATGATAGGACTGTCAAGAATGACATCTTGACAGCTTCGGGAATTATCGAAGTCACATCAAGAGAAATTCGAATTATAGAGGTAAACTTCGACTTGTAGAAGTTCCCAGATAGGAAAGTTCGAATTACACTGAGGTCTTTAAATATTGTTATGAAACCCTTAAAATTCGACTTGTCGAGATTTTATTTTTTAAACATTCGACTTATAAAAGTTATTTTAATATTGAGTGTTATAGAGAGTTCAAGGAAATGTGAAAATATGGAGTTATCAAGGAATTCAAACTGTCGAAGTGTATTTGTTTATTTGCAATGTCCACTTTATAATATGTTTGTGTGTGTGTTAAGCAGCACATTGTGTCTAGTATTACATAATAAATGAATAATTACTTAATAGTACATAAAGTTTTTATTAACATAAAACAAAATAAACAATTAAAATCATATTTTTCAATGCAAATATTTGGTACGCGGAAGGTAAAAAGTAGTTAAAATATCCAAAAGCAAAAACAACCTGAAGCCAAGGTTGTGTAAACTAAAAAATAAACTTTTCCACAAGCTATAACATAACATCTAGCTAACCAAGATATATGCATGTGTAATCTAATTTATTGTTTGTAAAAAAAAGTTAATAAACAAAATATCTGGTAACGTTCTGGTAAACAAATACATATTTTCCAAAACTAAACAAAAAATGAATTAATTACATTATGCTTTTTTATTATTATTTTATTGTTTATTTTATTTTACTATCTGTCACATATAAATAAAATGTCATAAATCATTTGGATAATAATCTCCATGTAACAGGCAATGTAGCATACCCATTCCATTATTGTGGTATACTAATACACTTTACCCATTATACCGTTATAACTCAATTATATTTATTATTTGCTTTATATATGTTACTAGTGACGGTGTGTTCCTAACTGGCGCATAGAGTCCTAGCAGTGACACAGTAAATTAATACATTAAAATTTAACCCCTTTCTGCATGATGTTTTTTTCTTTTAGCGAAAAAAAATCAGTACTGGCAATCCTCATATGGGAATTTGAAAAATGAATTAAAACTTGAAGTTTAGATTTTTCACTTAATTCCGATGTGAAATAAGTAAGTGACACACTTACTACTCACAAAGAACATGCCAGATGACTCCAAAATCTCTTATTTATACACGTCAATATCTCACACAGCAGACAAAACGGTCATTTGGTGCCGTTGATAAATCACAAAAAAGCTAAAGTAAAAAAAAAGTTATGTGCCATGTATGGCACGGCATGCGGATATATAGTCGAAGAAATGCCAATTTTGAAGTGACAAATATTTCGATTTAGTCGTAAAAAATAAAAATAAAAGTGCTTTCTTATACCAAAATATAAATTATTTAAAAACAAAAACATCTCTGTTTTAATTAGCTAATACTGTATTTGTTTTCTTTCTCTCTTCCCTTTTTCCCCCCTCCTTTTGGAGCTGGTATCAAGCGTGTAAAAATACTTATCCTACTCGTAGTTTCGTGTTTCTTGTGGTCCATGTTAAAACTTTGCCGTTGTGAGAGAGAGATGAAGATCAGTTGTTTGATCCATGTAGTCATAGAAGATGATAGCTGTCACCAGCTTGAGCACATGGTTCAGTTGGTCGGTTGCCCTTCTTCTGTTTATTATTCTTGGCTGCTCTAAAGAAAGAAGTGTGTAAAGGAGTTTGTGTGGGGGGAAAGGAGTACAATATTTGGTAACAGCAGATCAGTGCTAGGATAACAACTTGCTCTGTAGAAGTTGTTACTATCGTCTTTAAACGCTAATACAGCTGTCTCCGAAAGCACATATTATTATTATTGTTATTATTATTATTATTATTATTATTATTAATAATAATAATAATAATAATAATAATAATAATAATAATAATAATAATAATAATAACTTGTAGCTACGAAGGAAGGTCGTTCTACTTCTCAAATATTTTAAAATGAAGGCCTAGTTTTAACTTAAAATTCTTCAATACTTTTAGTGTTTAGCGAGGGAATATGTCCAAAAAATGACATGTAGACATTTCATTATGCTGAAAAAAGTATTTAGTTAATTATAAATTCCACTGACAAGTTATCAAGAAAATCGAGAAATGGATCTATTCTTTTAATAAACCTGAAAAAGACTATGGTATACGATAACCATGCGACCTATTAAGGTGGAAATTGATACTGAAGGAAGTATACATTACTCTGACTTTTTAGAAACTGATACTGAAATATACATTACTCAAGCTTTTCAGAAAATGATACTAAATTATACATTAATCGAGCATTTCATCAATTGATACTGAAATATACATTGTTCAAACTTTTCAGAAATTGATACTGAAGTATACATTACTCAAACTTTTCAGAAACATACTGAAATATACATTACTCAAGTTCTCCAGAAACCGACACTGAAAGTATACATTACTCAAGCTTTTCAGAAATTAATACTGAAAGTATACATTACTTAAGCTTTTCACAAATTGATACTGAAGTATACATTACCCAACCTTTACAGAAATTGGTACCGAAAGTATACATTACTCAAGCTTTTCGCAAATTGATACTGAAGTATACATTACCCAACCTTTACACAAATTGGTACCGAAAGTATACATTACTCAAGTTTTCCACAAATTGATACGAAGTATACATTACTCAAGATTTTCACAAATTGATACTGAAGTATACATTATTGAAGCTTTTCAGCAATTGATACTGAAGTATACATTACTCGACCTTTTCAGAATTTATACGGAAAGTATACATTTCTCAAACTTTTCAAAAATTGATCCTGACGTATACATTACTCAAGCTTTTCATTAAGACGCTGGCAAGACGACGGTACACAGTGTGGTTAATGAGGTATAGCACAAACTTATGATTAACTCTTATCAGGGGGTTCCGTATTTGAAGCGCGTCGAGGCTGACCTCCTAACTAAATGTTTCCACAATCACATTCGGTGATTGTTGGAATGGCACCTTCGGGAAAAAGAAGTCTTTTATAGCTTTCTTCAAATTTTCTTCCTATGTTTCACAGCTATACTTAAAAAGAAAAAAAACTATATTAGTAAATAATTAAGTTTAGGGAGGCGGAGTGAAGAAAGAAATTGAACATTACTATTAAGGTTATCCTGATAATGAGCTATTGAGGTACTAAATAATTACATAATTATTAATTAAACGTTTGGTTGCATACTTCAATTAACATTCTCCAAAAAAATTTGGATTTCTTATAATATCAGAAGCTAGTTTGGCGTAGGCTACATTAGATATTTTTGAGAAAGTGCAAATTAATATCATGTGATCATAAACTGTCAGTTTAATAACAATGTACATATAGTATTCTACTATTTGTTTCATGTAAACTTGTTTCTATACTATTAAAAGGGTGAATTGTTAGGAAATTAGGAATTATTTTTTTTGGTTTTCGGCATCTATGACCATTCTAACCCGTCACATATGAGGGATGACGACTACTACACGGGAAGGTGGGAAGAAAGAGAGAAACCTGGGTCCTTTATATTAGATACTATCACGGTATTTGTCTGGTATAAATGAGGAAAACCCAGGAAAAACCTGACGCATGATTGCTGGCTCGACAAGACTTTTATAATTTTCCGACCGAGTGCCCCCAAGTTCGAGTGCCGAACCCGAGAATGCTCGCAGCAAAGGCGAGAGCGTTACTTACTACGCTACGCGGGACCTCAAAAGCTGAGCTTTATCTTGTTCAGCTATTATTAATAATTGATCAGGAATAATCTAGCTATCATGTTTTTGTAGTTCTATAAATGAATGTTTATTAAATAAACAGTTCAAGATGTAATTATGTAAGAAAGCAATGTTAGCAGTTGTTTGAAGTTCGCTCACGTACGAAAGGTTCTTGAAAACGAAATGCAAGTTAGTATAGAGTTGTATGTCTGTACTGACTGCATCTTTTGGCGTTTTCAGAAAAATATTTTCTATCCAACGTAAACTGTTAATTGGAAGAGAAAGTAGTCTTACTTAACATCGTATCGTGTGGTAAGCGTTCGGAAATCACTTACCAAATTCTGTATCTTTTAAGCCCAAGAAATCCCGAATCATATTATCCTTATTGGCCAGAAAATTCAAATTACAATATGTTATCATAAGCATTCACATGCCCACTAGGCCGATTATTAGAGCATCCAATGTCATCATGGTGGCAAAAATGTCTTGAATACTAGCGCGTATTAAATCGATTAAGAGCAAATAGTGTCATTGTATTAATAATACGTAGGTTCCTAAGACTTAAGTTCTACTAGATCGAGTATTAAGATAACTAATGTCGTGGTAGCAGCAATGCTTTGTTTTCTAAGACGTATATTCTTTTATTTATTTGTCGATTAGAGTAACCGGTATCATGGTAGCAATAATTTACGATTTCTTAGATTATATTCTAGTAGGTCAACTATTATTAGGGTAATCTTGTCATCGTAGGAATAATGTGGTAGCCGGAGGTAGTATTAGGAATCACACACGTACGCAGGAATTTATTTCAGAAGGGAATTCAAAGATTTTTCAAGGTGGTCCAAATTCAATATGTGTGGATAAATTATATTAAAATTTATAAAATCAACCCTAAAATTAGACTAAATTTACAGAAAAGTTTTTTTCTTTTTTTTAAGGGGATCTGACTCCAGTACCAATCCCCTGAGCACTACGTGTATAACATGTTAAACTATTGAGCGTGTGAAAGAGCTTTGCGTTATCTGAAAATTTGTGCAATCTGAAAAATATCGTTCGCTGCAAAACCCCCAAGGGAACATGGGAACAAATTAGTGTAGGATGCTTTTTGCGAGTAAAAGTCATCATTGAATTGAATTAGTCATTTTGAAAAGGCCGTATATCCACTAAAATAAATTGTTGAGGAGAAAGAAACTCGACGCAAACTCGTCGAATTGCAAACTCGACGTGTACAATTGCATCGATGATATTGAGGCAATAGTGTAGGATATATAACATAATGTGACCATACAATTTGTCTTTTCATAGGGGATACGCGTTGCTTCGCGTACATCTCGAATTTGCACTAAAATGAAAAGGTGGTGGGGATTGACATATGGCCTTTTTGCAATGAGTGATTCAATTACTGTCAGTAATGATTAAAAATTGCGAGATTTCAATTTAAACTTACAAGCTAAATAGAAAATTAAAGGTTATTAATCGTAGATAATATAATTTGATTTTAGAGTAAACATAGATAATTGCCCAACTCAGCCTTCTCAAAATGTATGTGCGCTGTCGCTATGTCAGTAGAAATTTGATAGAATATAGTTAAGAGTTAGGGATGACATTAATTGTTCAATTTTGGGGGTTAATTTTGTTTTTCGTTTTCATAGAATACCAAAGTTATAAAAAGTAGGACAAAGGTACTTGAACTGTGCTCGGTAGTGATGATTTTACGGGGTCGCCCTTGGGATTTCCACCGGAATTACGAAATCCCCGCCACCCAGAGCTGCATAGCAGCAATTATTATTATTATTATTATTATTATTATTATTATTATTATTATTATTATTATTATTATTATTATTATTATTATTATTATTATTATTATATAATCATGTTCAATGTGGATTATCAGTGTTTTGCAGTACTAGTTTTCACCCTCCGTATATTGGAAGTCTTCTCGGGAAAAATCTTCCAAAATCATCAATTGCCCAGATTTGAATTCAGTTCAATTTGTACATCCAGAGGCCATCATGCAAAATCATGTCGCACGAAACAGACCCTTTCTATCAATAGCGTTATTTCAGATTTTGCTGGGGGCAGAAGCAAGATATTGCACCGACGTAAGTTTTGTCTTTTTAATTTATAATTAGATAATATGATGTCGTATGAACAAAAAGTTAAAAAAAAAATAATGCACTGTAAGTTCATACATTGAGGAATATAATACCTGAATATGCTGTTCATATATGTACTGTCTTATTAAAAAATATTACCTACTCATCTTGCTTTAGAAGGTCATACAGGTGAGCGATATATACAAAATTGAGATGATTTGGCTCTAAATGATTTAAGTTAGCCTAATAGAATCAGTTGGTTTATTTTTAGTTTGTTTAATTTAATTTAAAGTGTAAGGGGTGGCCATTTTTTAAGCAGGATTGTACATGCAATTAGTTGTAATCTATGCAGGAGCCCTATGTGATTCTGATGGTACACTCATATCTAAAATGATTGTCGCATGTCTATAGACATGTTGTTGTAGGAATATAATTTGATAACGATTTCTCCCGGTATTTCTTATAATGTTAGTATGTGTATAATTGACAAAGACATGTATGTGGTAAATTTCATGTCAAAAGAACAGTAAATAAGAAAAATATAACGAAAAATAACCTTTCTTGTTCATTTAGCAATATTTTGTTTTACTCATTCTACTTTTTGTACAGTATTTATAATTCTTTTCCTATGAAATTTACCACAAATATATATTTCCTGATTATACACACAGTAACAGTATTAAAAGTATGCCTACTTAGCAAAATCATTATCAAATTATATTCCCATAACAAGACAATTTTAGACATGGGACAATCGTTTTGGACATGACTGTACATGAAGCTGTATGTGCACGTTTCATATTGCTGCGGTGCTAAAAGAGGCATTAAACAACAAATATATATGAAAGTACACTTGAATTCAGTGTTGAAATTAATGATAAAATTTTAAAGTGAATAAATAAAACCGGAAAGTAAATTTGGTAACTACGGTAATATCAGAGACTCAGCTTATAAGATTTAAAGTCCATTCAAGTATTTGGAGGTACTGTGGATGCGTTCGTCCTTATGCATTGTAAATGTAATACAGATTTATACTGGATTTTGTTTGTTGATATATATGCGTTTTGACCCACTTTGGTTGATGGGTTATGTAATACGTGAGACTTCAATCTACACTCATAAAATGGAAGATGTTTTAGGATTGTATATTTGAATTATCTACACGCTTTTTCCACCGAATTCCAACAAATAGTTTCAAAATGTTTTGTCCTCTAAAATCTTCGTAGTGGATAATCTAATAATGTATGTTTATTTCTTTTAAAAAATAAGTGTGAATTTTTGTGTGTATATTCAAATACTACAAGTATATGTTTACAACACAAAATACTGAACGCTCAGAATCACTTATTATTTATTACAATTTTCAAATGGACGGAGAAAGCAGCACATACGATCATAAAACTGTTGAAGCTTTGCCATTAAAAACAAACATTGTTTGCATTCGCCAGATGGTTATTTCCAGTAAAGCTATTTTGTACGTTATTTATCACTGGTTATCCACAACATATACACATATAATATGAAACGAGCATAAATGTTATATAGGCAATAATCCGTATTGATTTATTAGGCAAAGCATGTGATTTTTTTAAAAGTATGTTTTATCTTGTTTCTATTACAGAATATAATGTTCAAATAAGTAAAATAAACAACCGAATAAGTAAATAAAATGTTACGTTAAAATAAATTATTGTAAGTTTTTCATGGAAATATATTTTTATATCTTTTTAAAAAAGATTTCATTATTGCTGACTATATATTCGAGTATAATCATACTTTTCTCTTTTCTACTTACAGGTGAGCATCATCCTGTTGAAGAACTTGCATGCTTTTTACTTCAGCAACTTTCGTGAGTAGTAATATATTTTTTAAAAGCATGTGTTGTAAATGATTTATAAATATGGAAAGTTTTCACTTCTGAAAATAATATTCTTATAAATCACGGACAAACCAGTGGTTGTAATAACTATTGTCATAAATATTAATGTATCTTTGACACGTGATTGACTCAAACTGAGAATGTTCCAATACCTCCAAACCTTGTTTTAACTGAAGCGTTATCTTTTATAATGAGATTTGTCAACTGCAATCGCTTTATGCCTCTTTATCGCTCTCGGCTTTGTTTTATTTAAGAAAAAGTCAAGAATCGTTATTTTTCTCAAACAGTGACGTAACCAACTCTATTTTTTTATCCTTTTAAAAACTGCTTATAATTATTGTTCTTCTTCACCCTTCCTTTTTACTAATACTAATTATCCACCTCATATTTGAGAAGTTCATGATTATACTAGTTAGGTTTAAAGAAGTGTTGTTCTGCTACGATATTTACTGTACATTTAGTAGGATATATTAACTTTTAAGTATACGTAGTTGCAAATTCTGCTAATTTAGATCCAAAATAGTTATATACATATGTAATATTTACAACATGAAATTATTTTTTCCTATCGATAGGTTTCTGATTCAGTGTTACGTACGAATTATTCTATCTTGATTGAACCCTATCACTCACAAATTAAAAGTTCGAAGAAGCAATGCATATTCATAGATCAAGCATTCTTAACACGTATAATTTTTATGTACCTATTAAGAGTCTGCCTTACTAAAAATAATACAAAATTTACCATTTTTCTTCTCCTTGTTTATTCATAAGTGAAAGGAGATAATGAAATGCAACTTACCACAATGATAGATAATGTTGTTCTACAACAGAAAATATGAACCTGAAGAATTTTCAATGTTTGCCATCCATAGAAATTACAGTGTTGCCAGAATAACAACATCCCTAAAATCCGAGTTAAAGCAGCGACTAGAGGAACGATCTCAACTGCATTTGGTTACGTATCATGTTTTGGTTTCCTGTGAACTACTTTTTAAATAACATTATTATTTAATGTCCTTCACTTATGAAAAACAAGCAAAAGAAAAATTAAAAAATTTGGATTATTTTTAGAAAGGTAGGGTCTTAAGGACCAAATTCCGGAACATTAACTCATAGTAAATCATTATAGTATCACTTCAACATAAAATCAAAGATTCTAAACTCAGGGAAACAATACACTGGGACTTTGTTTCTAAAGAACTTTTATTGACTTGGAAGATGTATTCGTAAGTGATTGACAAAATAACTTGATTGCAGAAAGATGGTGAAAACAAAATCTTATGGTGAAAGGTCTAAACTCAGGGAAACAATACACTGGGACTTTGTTTCTAAAGAACTTTTATTGACTTGGAAGATGTATTCGTAAGTGACTGACAAAATAACTTGATTGCGGAAAGATGGTGAAAACAAAATCTTATGGTGAAAGGTCTAAACTCAGGGAAACAATACACTGGGACTTTGTTTCTAAAGAACTTTTATTGACTTGGAAGATGTATTCGTAAGTGACTGACAAAATAACTTGATTGCGGAAAGATGGTGAAAACAAAATCTTATGGTGAAAGGTAATGAGTCTAATTACTCAGAATATAAAATAAAAATAAAACACTTCAAAATTGTTTGCTTCATTCGTATATGCATTCTTCTCCTATATTAAAATATTTTACTACTTTATGCAGTTTCAAATGGAGTATTCAATTTCAAAATTGAAATGTTTTGTTGTTGTGTCCTCAAAACATTTCCTTGAATGACAGGCAACCCATTTTATCTGTGTGGTGGTTGGGTTGCATAAAGGTCGGGAGTATACAGGAAATCAAAATATACGGCATTATAAAATATACGAGAATGTTGAATTTACTGGCTGAATTATTGAAGGTTGAAGGTTGAATTACTGAAGCAATCGAAGTTCAAATGTTAGTTATACGTAAGTTCAAAGAATACAAACTATATTCACCACTGTCTACCACACGTTTGCAGCTGAAGCCTATTTCGTGAAACATATAGCTAATTGAATTGTGTGATATATTTCAAAGCTCTGTGAGTTTTAAAATTACGTGAGATGGTAGGCGGTAGGCTTTCAGTCAAGAAAGCCTGTGCAATGAATTTTGTAATGTCACTGTATAAATAGCTATCCATTAGAAGCGGAAGCGGAAGAGGTGGCAGTTAGATATCACAGTATCTGGATTATGTGCTTGATGTTGATAAATTATAGACTATGCAAGTTAAAAAAAAAAAAAAAAAAAACATTGTATGAAGAGACAATATTCAAAATAATTCAACCATTCAAACTTCGCCTCAAAACAAAATGAATTTTTTTTTAATATTTCGTTTCCTTTTTGAGAGAGTCGTTAATGAAGAAGACAATAATTAAGAACTTCGGATTATTTGCTGGTTAACAATTCAGTTTGTTTTGAGGCAAAAATTGTATATTAATCTTTTAAATTGAATTGAATTATTTTGAATATTCTCTCTCTTTACTTGCACGAAATATATTTTTTAAAAAATACGGAAAATTTACTGCCATTGATTGGTACAATACGTATCCGGTTTTAATATTGAATCTACATACTTTGGAAGTCAAGCCTGGTTTCATAGTGTGAAACGCAACTCACTTGTTTCTGTGGCGATGAACCCCTTAAGCCATAATTAATTCATCCAGTAGCTAGAAAAAGGCCAAGTTGGAGCAAAGGAAAGAAGGATTCGAAGGTTAGGTTCAAAATAGGAGTGATAACAATAATAATAATAATAATAATAATAATAATAATAATAATAATAATAATAATAATAATAATAATAATAATAATAATAAAGCAAATGCAGGGCTATGTCCATCGTCCTTTCTTTGCTTTATATCTTTTATTGTGAATGAACTATGGGCTGTGTTTGTGACATGTCTCCTATGCGCATTCATTGGTATCTTTTCGTGTATATTTGAACCTTTAGAATCAGGCATGTGCAAGTTGAAACAGAGGGTGGACCAGTTACAAAGGACTTACTGATGTCGAGGGTCGTACGAGGCAATGTATAACATTTTCACAATAATTGAATAGAGAAACTTATTCGTGGTACAGTAACACCACAGGAATAGAAAATTGCTATAACGGTAACTAAAATATTTACTTACTAAAGGAACGCAAAAAAAAAAAAAAAAAAAATACCATTTTATTCTATTTGCTTATTATTTTATTGGGGAAACTTGATCCTTCATTTTTTTTTTTTTTTGTACTAGTCTTTCAATGCTAGGTGGTCAATTGGATGTTGCAAGCGTGAAGAATATTTTTAAGTTGGACATCATTTATCCACGGAGTTACGTAAGTAATACATTTCCAGTAACAGATCAGGCGGTCCGGATGAAAGAGTTCAGTGGGTCGCAACCGGCCTTCGGACCGGCTGTTGCACATAGGTGATGAAAAGGCACAGAAAGCAAACGGGCAAATGACCTCATCTTAAGAGGAAGATGGATGAGTGTTCGATAGTTGTAGTAGTTGCTACGTTTTTAGTAACTGATGAAAAAAAGTAGCATCTTAAATCAATTACAGATCCTCTGAACAAATTTCTGTTAGTATGTAATCAGAAAAGAAAGTTTGGTGCGAGACTAGAACTTAGCACAAATGCACGCATACTTTCATCATTTGTATAAATTAAAAGAAAAAAAAAACTAAATTACATTTTGGAACTGCTTAAATAATTGAACATTAAGAAAAAAAATATTCATGAGAAATTAAGAGGAAAGAAAAATTGCAATATTTTATTCAATATATTTTCTTAGATAGGATATTAAGGCGGAGGAAACCATCTTTTTCCTTTTTTCTGTGTCTTTTTCCTCTGTTTTATTATTTAAGTGATTAAGGAATGTAAATATGAAAGAAAAAATACTAGAAAAAATACAAAAAAGAGAAAGAACATGAACGTGAAGAAAGTAAAAAAAAGAACTTTTATTGTTTTGGTGTACGAGCAACCTCCTCCGTACAAAGAAAACAACAGACAAGAGAGAGAGAGAGAGAAATAATCTTCATTATTTATATATTTTTATGCTTCCGCTTAAGTTGTTTCTTTTTTAAAGGTGCTTTATATTTTCAATTTTCTTCTTGTACGAGAACTAAAAAAAAGAAGTGAATTTACCTGCTTTTCTTTTTTTATTTTCTTTGTGATTATTTTTGCTAGTTTGTTCTTTTCTTGTCCTTTTCTTTCTTTACTTCTTATCCTTACAAAAAAAAAATAAAACCTCGTTTTCTCATTTTAATAGCACGCTTTCCCGTTGTGTGTGTATGTGTGTGTGTGGGCGAAAGGGAGGCAAAAAGGGAATAGCGAGAAAGAAAGAAAGAGAGTGAGAGAGAGATGGTCTACTTCTGTTCAAAGAAGGAAAAACTCATTACTCTTTTGTAGTAGAGACATCTAACTTTTTATTCAGTGTCTTTTCTGATTATGCAAGAAGAAACCTTTCTTATTCGTACATTAGAAATAAAACTGAGCAGCTTGCCTTTGCTCTGGAGCAACAAGAATGCAAGACTGTGGAATACTCGCGTCATCGCGCACAAGAAAAAAAAACCGTAACAAGAAAATCTGTATTATAATAATAAAGAACCAGTTACGTCTTCATTTTTGTTTTGAGGATTTCTCTCTCTGTTTTTGATATGTTTTTATTTCTTGTTTATTTTCTATTTGTTTATTTTGTCAGCTTACGTTAGATCGTGTCTATAAACCATTGTTTTCCCAAACTTTCATTAGCATAATCCTTGTAGCTTATATGTTTCTCTTTTGTTTCGTATCTAATATTGTTTCTCCGTGTTCATCTTGAAATTCTTTTTTTCCTCTCTACTGTTGCTTTGTGCTCGTATCTTCATCTCGATAATCTGGGTTACATTTGTAACTTTTCTTTCTTTCTTTTTTTTCTTAAACAAACTAAGATCAATGACACCTTTTGGTGACTTGTTTCTTTTGTTTTTTTCAATTTATATGTTACGAAATATTTTCCATTCTTTTCTAATTTTAGTAGCACGCTTCAAGATCGCTCTTTGGCCCACTGTTCACACATGTTGAAATCGTGTTTAATTGAAATCTCGAATTGTTCATATTTAATAAATTTATTATTAATATTTTGAAAATGAAATAAAATATTTCAATTTAACACCGTTTAACACAGTTTAATATTTCAGTTTCATGAGTATGCCCGATGAATAACTAAGAACAGGTCGTCATGAAGCAGAAATCTCCTCTAGTTTTGTTCGGTAACAAATTTTTCTTTTATTGTTTCTCTGCTGAAGTAGCGTGCTATCAAATTGATTTTTGATATGTCTGTTGTATTCACATTTGAAGCGGGATAATCTCTAAAATGATTTGGTCTTTCAGAATGAATTTTGAAACGTTTTGATACGGGGTGTCATAAAAGTATTAAAATATATGGATTTCTCTCTCTCTTCTCTCTCTCTCTCTCTCTCTCTCTCTCTCTCTCTCTCTCTCTCTCTCTCTCTCTCTCTATATATATATATATATATATATATATATATATATATATATATATATATATATATATATATATATATGGAGTATCATGAGGGACGGCAGAGGGTATGGTGGCGGGAAAGAAAGGCAGAGGGCGAAGGAGACTACAATTAATGGATGATATAAAAACAGAAAGATCATACGTGAAGACAAGAGGTTAGCCGAGGACCGTGGAGCATGGAAGCTTCTCAGCTACTGCAAGTGACCTGCTAGTAAGGGCAGAATACCTATGATGATATATATATTATACATCAATGAGACATTCAAATCGTATACTGGTCTCCATCCCCTACATATACTAGTAAGTCATTGCTATATGGAAGCCCGATTAGAGGTGAAAGTCCATGATCGATTCACAGTTGAAGATATTATGATTTTTTTTCAACTAATATAATATTTCTATTGTTTTGTTTAGAAATGAAAAGTGCCCAAAGATTATACACCAATATAATAATACAAATACTATATCTCAAAACAGCAGCAGTGGTAGCATAAATAGTAAAGTGTTTATATATTGATCGAATGGATGCCAGGGTTCGATTTTCGGTTATATTGGAATCTATTTCTTGTTCTGCTCTCTTTCCAATCGACTCAAAAGTTTATTCAGCTTCTGAAAATGATACCTGAGTAGACTTGGGGATAATAGAGACTGATTGAAAATAAAACACAAACAAGCAATGCAGTTGCAATTGAATGAGTGAGTTGAAAAAGGAACACATTCCAAAATCTCAACTTTATAGACACTGGGTGGAAAAATGAACACATTCCAGGAATATGTTCGATTTTTTTACTCATACGTTCTCGCACACCTCAGTATAGAAAACCTAAAATTAATAAATGTGTTCCTTGTTCTTCTCAAGCGGTGTATATACCTATAAAATGAATATAACGACCCCAATTTAGTTTGTCGTATTTTCTGGAATATGTGCCTTTTTCAACCCACTCATTCAATTATCAATGAGCTATCTGAAACCAGAGTGATCTAACTACGTTTTCGTTTAGTGAGAAATCAGCATTTATGAAAACAATGACAACTTAACACGAACTGCTGCCACTGGGAAATAAGCTTCCCGTGAACTTCGAATGACATCAGTTTCTACACTGCTTAAACTCAGATGATTTCATCTTAAACTCAGAATTCGGCGAGGATGTAATTAGCTCACTCTGGTTTCATACAGTTCAAATGATATATGCTGATTTATAATCAGGTTTACAGTGAACTGACGCTTTACAAAATAAGTTTTGAACTTCTTAACTTGAGGCCTTTTTGCAAACTCTATTGTTTCCTCTTTGTGTCCCTTCGTGGCAAAGTGGCTGATGGATGTGCTTGATCCCGAGCTCGATTCTCTGAGTGGTTCGGACCCCACTTTAACAGTAGGTCCATTTTTTGGTAGCCTTGGTTTTGGAAAGAGGCGTTAATTCTAATGGACCGTCCAGCCAATTAATCTCTCTTTCAATGGTTCCCTTAAATGTGGTTCGTGCAATCGCAGTCTGAGATAACACTGAATAAAATTTCATCTTTCACCATACATGCGTTTCCTCCTTGCTTGCACTTCATGAATCTCAAGATTGGGTTACTAGTACCTTTTGAGTCACAAATAGCTATCAAATGTGGATTCTTTTCGTATGATTCCGAATTCAATCCAGTGTGGAAATATGTATGATTCAAAAATTCCACATTTCAGATTTCAGATTCTATGTTCATAGCATCTCTTATAGTTTTTGTGGTTTCAAGGGTTAAAAGGTGCACTGTTCACATTTAAAAAGAAAAAAAAAATATTAACTGAAAGGTGAGAGTTTAATGTAAAGATATATATTGTAGTATAGTGATTAAATAGAAAACAATTCTGTATTTTATTTATTTATTTGTGTAATTAAAATATAGTAATTCTATATTTTGTATTTTACATTGAAGGCACTTTGACAAGTATCGAGTATTAAGAAATTGAGATATCGACCTCATACGTCAGTCGTAGTTTCGAAGTGAAGACACAAATAAATGATTCACGTTCAGATCTAGCGTATGACTTTTTTCAAACCACCCTTTTCGTAACTCCTTCTTTTTCTTGGTTTCACCACTCTCGGTGTGAACTTTTTCTTCCTTTCTTATTTCGGAAACATAATAAGGAGTTGTCATATGTTCTGCATTTTGTCAGTAGCAAACGCTTTTCAGTCACAGCTTTTAGATTTTTCCCCTCCGTATTTCTTTATGGTTTTATTGTATACACATTCAGGTACAAAATCTCCGTACCAGTTTTTAAAAATACCGTGAGGAATATCTGTTACGGAATATGATGGTTCCTTTGAAAACATTCCTCTTGACACTTTTCCTTGCAGTAAAGAATATTGTGCCTGTTACTCAATTTGAACAAATTGAATGGAACAAAAATAATAAGGCATAATCTACATCAGCCGTTCCCAAACATTTTAGGTAGCGGAGCAGTTTTTGAGACGAGAAATTGGCTACGGAACATGTAACGAGATCATATGACTTCTAGAATATTTGTTTATTTTGTCTCTCAGTGTAGCCAGGTATTTAGTGTGTGTGGTCTTTGATTCAATTCTTTGTGGGAATACGAAGTTTTCGGTGTTGACCTTGCATTGTGAGGAAATTGGGAAGCTACCTTAAAGAATAGTTCACTCCCATCTAGAAAGCCCAAATACTGACGGTGGAAGTTAGCATGGTGACCTCACACTACCAAAGTAAAGAGTCATCTGGCAAGCTATTATCTCATAAGTTGTATAACCAGGAAGTTTTGTTTTTCGCGCAATACTTAAATTTGCTTCCGAAATCTCTTGATGCTTCGAATTACGTAGTTTAGGGTCCGATGCTTTATATGCTCCTTTGACGATAATTTTGGGATGAGTCGACCAAATTTTAATTGAATTTTATGTGATACCAAGACAGTGTAATTATCTGTAAGTACTTGGAACTGTATATCGGTTCATTAATAAGTTAATGTCTGAGGAACATGTAGGATGTATATACATATATGT
The DNA here is from genome assembly GCF_964235325.1 of Thermobia domestica. Classification (NCBI taxonomy): domain Eukaryota; kingdom Metazoa; phylum Arthropoda; class Insecta; order Zygentoma; family Lepismatidae; genus Thermobia; species Thermobia domestica. Next base: position 84,561,240 of record NC_137458.1, on the reverse strand, counting down.
ACTTTATTTTACTTTACTGGTGACGGTACAGTAAAATAAAGTAAAAATATAATGTAAGAATTATCGCAATAGTGACTTGAAATGAATAACAATATAAGTAAGGGGCGCACTCACGTGGGGGGCGTCCATTGAATTTGGATCCTCCCCTTTGAAACATCGTATCTCTCGACATACACTTGTACACTTTCTTAAAAATATATTTGTTTAGCAGAAAAATGATTGATGTAGCATAAGGATTTGATCTTACACTTCACCTGTATTCACTCTCTCATTTCATACATAAAATCTAATCCTATAATTTAGATGACAGTTCTTAACAATTGCTTATCGTCTTTTAGGGTATAGAGTAAGGCTAGTTCTATAGTACATAGACGTAGTGTCTTGTAGCATTGGACCTCCCACAAACTTTGAACCCTTCCCAACAAAAATTTCCGGGTGCGCACCTGATATAAGTAGGTAATACTGTATAATAGAATAAGCTACTGCAATTGCAAATTCCTTTACATTAAAAAAAATAATTCAAGTAATTGCACTGTACTGTCTCTGTCTGATTGAATTGTGTAATAATGTGCTGTATCCAGTATTTAAAGTTCTTCAGGATATAAATCCTGTACGTATATATGTAACTTATATTTTGTGTTAGATACTAGTGCATTTAATTTAATGCATACTATTAAAATGCAGTGTGTACGTATCCTTTGCTTGAAATTAAATTTCTTTCAAGTTCAGGGAATAATTAGCATTTAATTAATTAATTAATTTTTTTTAATAATGAAAAACAGCCTGTTTCTCAGTAGTAGAGCGTTCACCTCTAATGTGAATGGGTTTCTGATTCGATACTCGGCTAGTTTGTGGTGAAGAACATCGTGTTCATAGATTTTCCTGGGGTTCTCCCATTTCTTCGTACTTTCCCATTACATCAACTGTTGCTTGATAACTGACTTTTGTTAATCACCTAAATAGTTTTCTGTAGCCTAAAGGACATATGAAGCTGGGAAATTCATTTACTTTCATTTTCAGTTCTTGGAATTGTGTTTCTCTCTCTCTCTCTCTCTCTCTCTCTCTCTCTCAGTTACTCACACTGATGCACTTTATTTTGTCACAAAAAAAAAAAAATGGTGGTTGTCGTGAAAGATTGTTCTCGTATCGTCTTTTAAATGTCATAGAAGTCTACTCCCGTTTGAATTCTTGAAAATATTTTGTAATCTAGTTTTTTTAAATGCATGTGATTGAGTTTTGGAAGTAGTTTTGATAGAATTTTGCACTTGGTAATAGGAAATTTAAATACCAACTAACTGTATGGCCTATGGAACGCAGAAGTTGAATGCCGCATTCACAAAAGCTCTCCATCGAATTCTGTCCTTAGCCAAGTGGATCCAGTTTCTACTTTGTATTCCTATTTCTTCGAGATCTATCTTGATCTTGTCCTTCCCATCTGCCTTAGATCTTCCTGATGGTCTTTTTCTGTCAGTTAAAACTTTGAAAGCATTTCTACTTTCCTCCATTCTGGCTACATGATCCAACTACCTAAGTCTCCAAAACTTAAAAGACACTAACAATGTTCGGTAAACGGTATAAATTATTCAGTTCCTCGTTATAAAGTCTCTACCATTCCTCATTCCTGTTCCTCTTGGTCTCGAATATTCGTCTCAGGATTTTGTTCTGATAAATTTAAATGCTATGTTGAATAATTTGCATTAACAGTTATCTTTAGCATTAATTTAAAGGAAAAAATACCTATCACCTGGGTTACTTGATCAATGTTCACACCGAAATGAACATAAAAGTCGTTTAAAGCACAGAACTATTAGTTACTGATTTTAACAAGGCATACCTTAAGAGTTTATACGAAATGCAAGGATACTGTGACTAAACTTATCACCTCTTACAGATGGAAGTATTATTACGCACTAAGCTCGTGAAATTTCTTGTTTTGAAAACAGAAACTAGAATTACCATGTTACTCGTATCGTCTCTATCTTTTAAAAAGTTCTTATCGTTTCGATTTCGAGATGAGACGAGAAATTGATCATCTCGAAAGTAAAAATACTTAGGATTGTCGCATTGGAAGATTTATACTTACATGAACTGAAGCCCCTTCCACAAACTCGAAGTGACACCAAATGTTTTTGTATGACTTTTCAGAGTTAACCTACCTGTTTCATCAGCTAAAATCATTAATACAGTAATACTGTTTCTTAAGACAAGTGTGAGTCTCACCCGGTGAAACTCATATCTGTACGGAAGTAGTAAACTGGTGTCTTACCTAGTGTCTTACACAGTACAGAAGATAAAAGTAATACTTTCTGACAAGAAAAAACCGCTGGTCGTCGGTCGACACACAGAAGGTTCAAACACACTGTACTTACAGAACTATAAATCCGTCCCAGCGAAAACTGGTCGTGCTGAGAGGTGATCGGCTTAATAACGTCACTGTGATGAGACTTTACTGTATTTAGGAAAATCTCTATATTCCGAAGATAGTGAGCTATTAATGTGATTTTATTTTGTAGAATTCTATTGCTAATAGAGATTTAATTTTCTACTAACTGCAATGGTTGTCCGTCTATTTCCATTGGTGTTTGAATTATTTCTGGAAAGACCAAAAGCTGGGAGCTCTACTCTACGTTAAGAACCTACCTCCCATCCTTTTAAATACTGTATTGTTCCACATTAAGAGAAGTAATATCTATCCTCTCAATAATAGCATCAGAACACAAAGCTTCAGAAATCATGCCAAAGTAAAACGGGAACATAACGCTTAACCTTCGGCGTCTTAGAAACGGTTATCATATAAATGGTTCTTCTGTGTTCCAATGCATACCTTAAAATCCGAATAGCGAAAGGGTTCTTCAAACCATATGTTTCACAAAGATAGCTGCTTCTTTGAATACTAACACAAGTGTTGTTTGGATAGCAGCTGTTTGGTAGCATGGCCATTCTTTTTCATGATTGCGCGAGTTCTTTTCTCATGTGCTGCCACCTGACGAACGATTTTACGTTCGCATTTCGGAGAGTTACATTTGTTAAAGAAAGGCCAGCATAGAAAAAGAGACTCTACCCTTGCGAAACTTAAGGGTAACATAACATGTAATTAAATATAAAATACTATCATTTATTTAACCACAGGTTTCTCTTTTCAATTAAATTTTGATGAATGGTTAATTATGGACCAATTTCGTCTACATTGTATTCTTGGTTCGTTTTATGAAATTAGAAAATTTCAATTTAGAGTATTTAATTCATTTTTTGTTTGTTCTTACTCAAGCTTTGTATTAATTGAACAATAGATATACTCTCTTTCTTTCTTTCTTTTTATTTCCCGTTCGTCAGATGGTCTTTTGTAACAATGTATAATAGACATTAACTAATCAAAATGCAATAATTATTGTATTCAGTATAAAAGCTCTCGTCTGTGAAAAATTGGTAGTTCTTTTACTATTAAAATAATATTAACGTAACTTTTTCTGTATGTTAGATAAGTCATACCATATTGCGATTATGTGTAACAGTTCTGTACTCATCGGGGACACTCTTTAGCGTTGTACCCTTTTGGGAATTTTTCCGACTTTCGTTAAGTATGTACAAGATTGTCCAAGTAACATTAATTTAGATGCAACTTGAAGCCCTGCCTTTTTAGGAATACATGCTGTGTCGAATAATCATAACAGTCATTATGAACTATTGCCATAATATTAAAAAATATGATTGCATGTATGAAAGCTATACTGTATTTCCCAAACCAAGTAACATTGATGTTTATTTATCAGTGCAACGTGATTACCATAATTCCTTAGACAAACTGATGTAAGATGTAATTAATCCAAATGAACACTTTCAACTAAGACCATCCCAAAGCTGAGAACTCCTAACAGGATAAGATACATGCCTATAAATCAGTAATGGAACAGGTTGTAAGTCACCGGATCACTTAGGTCATGACTTTTTTTTTTCGAGTCATCAGGGTCTGGGTCTCTCTTCTCAAACCTAAATAGACCCGGCGGCACAGGGATTGCTGAAATATCATCTCTGTAGAACTTATAGTTAAATAATGATATTTATCGCCAGTGGCGGCTTTAGCGGATAGGACGGGTAGGCATGGATCTACCAAAAAAAAAAATGAAAAATATATAAACATTAAAAGATACAATAAAGAGTAAATATATTTTCCATTATTTATATTAATGGTAGATAATTATTTAACGAATAGCATCACCACTACTGTAAAAGTAATTTCCTACTGTAATTAATCAATCAAATGTGTATATGTATCCATAAGCGAAGGAGCGGGTCTACCCATAATTAAAATCCTGAAGCCACCCATTTTTACTGCTCGAGCTCGAACTTTCACTTGTTTGATTTCTAGTGTGACATTTCTTAATCAAGCTACCATATATTGAATATTTCAAATATAATTTCATGTTTGTCTTCCCATATTGAAAGAAATCATAGTGTTTTTTGAAAATAGATCATATAAAAATAGTATCAAATACTATTTGAGCTCAGCGGCATCTCTTATATTTTTAAACAAAGTTCACTGGTTGTCTCGATTGAACTTCGATGATCCTTTGAAGAAAAAAGTCTTTTCTGTGATTCTCAAGCGTTTATACTCTATTGTATCTTGTAGTTTTCTTTCAGTGCAACAGTTTGATACACATGCAGACACAAACAACAAACAAGAAAGAACGTTATAGATTTATAAAGAGAACAGAGAGGAGAGCATCATGCTTGTTAGAAGTACATTACCAGGCTCACACTTTATTCCCCATGTGTATGAAAATAGTCATATTAAGTCAGTTAATGGATCTATCAAGGTCACCGGGTATCTAGTTATTGGTCTGGCTGCCTCTGAGACTTCTGGGGTCAGGGATCTCGAATTTCGTGATTCGTTCCATCAATTCTATATATCACTATCATTTATGCAAAAAAGAAATGAAATCTTTTAGTTATGCTAAAGGAGACAGATAATTAAGACAAGTGAATGATAATGGAATAAGAATCGGTGAAATAATAATATGGGGAAAGAGGGAGTACCTTGAGAAAACAGACGGATGTGATATTGTCCACCACAAACTTACTTGCCCGGGGACCCCGCGCACTAGAGGTACCACTGAGTCAGCGTGTCCCCTCTATTATTTAAGAAAAGAAAAATAATTATATCATTGAAGTTACATTAGCCTCAAATTGAGAAATACTCTTTCAGATGCAGCTTGCTTTTCTCATACTCAACACTATCAAAGCGTAGGACTGAAGCTAATTCGAACTAAAATAATAAAGTACGAACTTGGGTCTGAAGACAGAGTATTGTGTGTTGAAGATTTTCTAGTAACGAGTCGTGATCCTGTATATTGCATAAAGACTATTTTTACAAATATAATTATAATTTACTATACTTACATATGAATGGGTAACTTTTTTTTTTTTTTGCATAGTACAAATATTACGCACTAGCGAGTACGGAAGATAACTTGCTCTGAAACCTAGTATTCATAGATCAGTATGTACCAAAGAGAAATGCCACAGGTTAGCGTATATCCAGAATAAAATGAAGTCACATTTTATTCATCCTTTTAGTACAGTAGCAAAATGTCCTTTCTTCGCCCGGGAAGAATCAGATTTATGAAAAATATAAGAAGTTTAGGATCTGTATTTATTTATTCTAAAATACTTGTATATTGAAGTTCGGTTTCATTGGAGTTATTTAAGCTTACTAGGGTCATATTTGGCAGAACTTCATTTTACTGTCAGCCTGGGATAGATGGAAAATATACAGGGTGGCCCAAAAGTAGTTATATACCCCTGCATTAATCAAATATAATATTCTAGCTTATAGGTTTATTTGCTTCGGTTGTTTCGAACTTTAGGTATAAGTAAAAAGACATTAAGAGCAAATAATAAACAAACTCCTAAGTCTACCTGATGGATAGCAATAAGAAATGGTATAAAGAGCAATGAGTTGATCAGTACGGGACTGTATACCTACTTTTGGGCCACCCTGTACATATCTTGTACAAGCCAACAGTGTGGATTTATACAAGCGGAGAAACATTCATTCAGCTTTATATTCAGTATAAGATAATTTCGTTTGATTGCAATGTTGCATCCCATGCAACACCGATGCTACTGAATATAAGACGCGCGTCTTCAAGGGAAAATCGAAACCACCGTAATACATTCAAATTTTAATCATCTTCAACGAAAATCGAATCCTGACCACGTGCAACAACGGCGAGTGCTAGCCACTGACCGACTAGAAGAGTTTTGATATATTAAGAGGGACAGAAACTAACAAGTCTAATACTGTAATTAGAGGTCAGCGCGTATATAAAAAGTCGCATCCGCAACATCCCGATCTGCATCCGCAGATAATGAAATAATAATTATATTATAAAATTCTTCCCTTAGAAGGAATAGGTAGAATAAATCGACTCCCACTGCCGATTTTATTATAAAATCTTCTCATATAATACGACGGTATTTACAAAAATACTACAATATAAATTTATCTAATTGCGAGATAGAGAAAAGGTAGCGCAACATCTTGCAGACTAGGACAGGAACTCTACAGAGCTTCCGGTAAGCTAAGTAGAGTGATGTAGAAAACCCCAATATAAATCAAATGAAACCAGTGAGATGTCAATTTATAGACCCGTTTTTCGGTATAAACTAATTTCTTTCATTTTATACTTTTTGAATATTTTCTGGTAATATGTTGAAAGATATGATGGTAATATGTTCTTTCTTTTTCTGGCAACTGTGAGACTTTTTTTTTCTTTCAAAAAGATAAATATGCATCAACTCCAGTGGAAGACATATTGCAACAGACAACTTCATTATCACCACATCAGCATTCATGTTCTTCCTCTCACACGCAGGATGCACCCAGTCATTAACACTACCCTACATACTCTGTCGATTTACGAACAGCGAACAGCCTTGTTTTCAGCTCATAAACACATTTATACAAACACACACGAACGAACACATTCATAAGAAAGGAAGAAAGCAAAAAATTCTTTTTATCACGTAATAATGAACATTGTTACAGTTTAACAGCGAAAATTCATATAAAGTGTTTGTATTGTACTCCTCACACTTGGTTACTTTAAAAGAGTCTTTAGTTCAAAATTAGAATTATAAACATATTTACTGTTTTATTAAAGTGCGGTTGTGGTGGTGTAAAATGGTTTAAATTAAACACTGAATGTTGGATATGAAACATTTTATTCATTTGAATAACGCTGCGGTCTTTTTCGTTTATGTCAATTTGACCCCACCTCTTCCAAGTAAGTTCTTGTGGTCTTAATGTTAATTCCAGTTCTGTATTAACACTGTTATTCTAAATATTCAGATAAATATTCTCTTTAATGCAAAATGAATACATTATATCACAATGACTGCTGGGGGTTTTCTGTTTTTCAAAGGACGGGGCCTGTGATTTCAAATAGGGAGCCTATTTTATAAAAGATACAAGTTTGATAGTACTACTACAAAACTTGTAAAATAAATTTACGTGTGAATCGTTTATTTCTTCGTTTAGAGTTTAACGTTTAACACCAACGGTGTATAAGACGTGAATCTACAGTTTAATGTTAGATCGAAACCACACGTGGGGGTCAAACTCGTGTCCCCTGAAGGAAAGGCAAGAACGCCATCGATTTAGTGTTAAGGCAACTATTAACCTTCTCAATTAGTAATTGTATCTTTATCAGTAAATACAAGAACATCTGTCTGTCTGTCTGTCTGCAATCAATTATCATATAAAAACAGTCACCTATAAAACCACCGAATCGGGTACACAGATCGTCACTAAATCTAAAGGCGAACGAAGCTGTTTTTTAGATTTTCAACTAGAGGAGGATTGAGGGTTCTTGAGTCTGTAAAAGTATCACAAGCCCCTCTTGCGGTCAAATAACGCAGGTCCAGGAGACCCCGCGTTTGATTTCTGGTTGAAGGATATGTTGTCCAAATTCCATTGTTTATCGTTTCGAGCACAGTAATTCCATCCTGATATCTAAGTATTGATGCTGAAAACATCAACTAATAAACCAGGCAGGAAACACCAGTATTTCTGAAGTATTTATGCTAGACTTTCACATTTCTTCTCTACTTGGATCTTGTGTGTAATAAAGCATAGATGATGACACGCACTCTCACTATACTTATACATACCCATTATGTGTTAGAGTGCAGAGTTGCCCAGACTCATGAGCCTGGTTCTTGGACCCAAGTTCTGTGGTAAGTGTATAGCGAGCCAGAACCTGAGTTCAGCAAGCGCGAATCTTAATGAGATTCATTATCATAGGCAGTATAGGTAGGTCACTTGCTGCAACTGAGAAACTTCATGCCGCACGGCCTTCTGCTAATCTCTCCGTCTTCACGTACGATTTCTCTGTTTCGATATTGTCTATTAATTGTAATCTCATTCACATTCCTCTCTTTCCTGCCACCATACGCTCTAAAACTCCTTCATGACACAATTCCTTCTTAGCCAATGTCCCAACCAATTTTTCTTCCTCTTCTTAATAAAATTATTCTTTTTCGCCCACCGTTTCTAACACCCTCTCATTCGTTTTCCGCTCGACGCAGTTAATTCTTTCCATTCTTCTTCACACCCACATTTCGCAAGCTTCCAATTGTTTTTCGTCATTTCGTCATTGTTTTTCGTCGTTCTCGTTTCTGACCTATACAGCACAATAGAGCACACGAAGCACTTTATGAATCTTTTTCTCAACTCTTTGTTTCAAGGTTCCACAAAATAGAATTTTCATCCTCCTAAAGGCTTCTTTCGCCATTCTTATCCTTGCTTTTATTTTACGTTCACATTTCATGTCATTACTAATAATACTACCCAGGTATCGTAAACTAGCCACCTGTTCTATTTTATCCCCTCCTACTTATATATTTAACACTGATCCCTTCGTTCCAGTCACCATGGCTTTTGTCTATCTAACATTTATTTTCATCCCATATTCTTCACAGACATTCCTCAAGTTTTCTAACATCTTATTGATTTTCTCTTCAGATTCCGCAACAAGTGCCATATCATCTGCTAACCGTATGCACCTAATCAGTCTATCTCCCACTGAAATGCTTTCTTCATTTTGTAGCTTTTTTTTTTCCACTATCTCTTCTGGATAGATAGATAGACATCTTTGGCGGGAGCCAGTATACATGTGGAATTTCCCTTCCAATTGCATTCTCCTCTGTAATTTCCTTCTCTATTCTAACACTTACTTGTTTGTCCATATGTAAGTTAATCAGATTAAGGTTGGTTTAAAGGGACAAGTTTTGCCAATAGATGGCACTACAGTCTTCGTATCTCTCCCATATATTTTTTTTACCTTTCACGAAAATTCACGATTTCTCTAATTTCAACCTAGAGTCTTCAAATTTTTAGAAAAGGAACTTCATAATCTATCGAAGGCAATAATCCGTGCCGATTTTTTATTTATAATTTTGTTCATTGTTGAAATTGCTTGATTGTTGAAATGGTTATCTAAATCTTTAACAATGAAACTGTTTCAACAATAAAGAAAATTCTAAATATAAAATCGGCACCGATTGTTCCCTTTGATAGGTTATGAAGTTCCTTCGCTAAAAATTTGAAGTCTCTAGATTGAAATTTGTAAAAGAAATTGTAAATTTTCGTGAAAGGTAAAAATATATATATACACATTGGAGAGATACGAAGATTGTAGTGACATCTATCGGCAAAACTTGTCCCTTTACACTAACCTTAATGTGCACAAAATTGAGCTAACGAGAGCCTCACTATGGATAGCGAGCCCAAGTTCAAGTGAGTGCAAGTTTGCGCTCGCGTGATTCTGATTGCGATTGGTGAACGCGAGCTCTATTGTGGATAGTGAGCCTCTGTGTTAGATAGTAACAGTGGCGTATTTAGGGGGGTGGCTTCCGGGCTTAAGCCCCCCCCCGAAATTTTACTTAGTATAGTAAAGTAAATGAAATATCTTGCAGAATTTTCACATTTCCAGGCAAAGCCCCCCCCCCGAAAGTTAGCAAAGCCCCTCCCGAAACAAAATCGTAAATACGCCACTGGATAGTAAATATGTTATTTTCCTGTTAATAGCTGAATAAGTATTGTGCGTGTGTGTAAGAGGAACATTGGTGTTTTGCTTTAATCATTAGAAAAACGTGCCGCAATTGTAGAAAGGCAAGAATGAAAAAAAGGCAGCAAAAACAGAACGAAAAAACTACTTTGATGAGAATCTAAATTGAAAGTGAGACTAGTGCAGGAGTCTACAAAAAGACAGTCCAAGGGAATTTCTTGGCGACTCCAAAGAAACGAAAGTACTAGAAGAAGAGGAGGAAATCTTTTATTGGACGCCTTTAGTTCCCATGTCCAGAAGAAGCTTTCTCAGCGGTTCCATTAGGACTTGAGCGAGATCGTCTTGGCAGAAAAAAAACCGCCCCCCAATTACACAACATCTCTTGGGGGCGGGGGGAGAGAGAGACACACACAGACAGGAAGTGCATTCAACCCCCCTTCCTCTTTCCCCTCGGAACAATCAAGTCTCTCTCTAAAACTCTTTCTCTTGCAACCAGTACAAACACCCATTGCTATCATCAATTTGTCCGTATTTCTTTCTGAAACATCCTTCCGTTTTCTTCCCGCTTCCTTCCTTCCTTCCTTATCGCTTTGCTTCTTCTCATTTCCTTTTTACTACCGTCCACTTCTGTTCCTAATTTCTCCCTTTGTATTTTTTTCTCTCTGTCTGTTCATTCCACCGAACAATCAACCCAATAACAAGATTTTTCATTTTAGTGTCTTCTGAATTATATTTTTACAATAACAATCATGTATTTATATTTTAGAAAAAAATATTTACTAACTAGCTGTAATTAACCGTCGTTTCCGGGTTTTAATTCAGAACATTTTTTTTGTTTGTTTTTAATGGTTAAGAAGAATGTCCTATGACATACACGATTATGATTGAACAGATCATTAATATTGCCTGTTATTTTCAGTTAAAAGCTGCTGAACTGAACTGAACTGGCAGATCTTCCCTCGAACTGAACAACATGCAACCCGTACCACAGCAGAATAGTGTAGGTTGTCTAACTTGAAGGGATTCCAAGATATCTTGTACTTTTTGAACTTCAGAACGTGATTCGTCTCCAATTCTCCTTCGAATCGAAAATCGAAACAAAATTGTTTCGTACTCAATTATATCTATTTGTGCACAACATCTGATGGCTCTAGTGACTTTTTTCTATGCAAAAATCTGACGATAGACACCTTCTTGTATATATTAAAAGATGTATTGTTTAGAATAACATTTACTTATTTATCTTTTTGAGTAATATGTATTTATACAGCATACAACTTAGTTTTACGCCTTATGATTTAGAGCGGCAAGTTATTTGGGATTGGAATGAGATGGTTTGTAAATGGAATTAAATATTAAACATCCTATGGTTATGCCTTTTAGGCTTAAAGAGAATGAAAATGAATAACTATGAATTAATCGGTGGAATGACAATGTGGAAGTAAACAATAAACCTGAAAAAACTCATAGTCACATTCTTCTCTATTACAAGCTCATGACCTGGGATCGAACCATGGCGCACCAGACTTAGGGGTCTTACCACGGAGGCGTCATGAACTCTAGGATTGATTATCTTATTTAAAATGTGATCTGAACCACTCCTCGTGTTTGTATCCGACACAACTATCCCAGCCAGGAATCAAACCCAGGTCCACGCGCATTAGTCTATGAAATGCTACCAGATAGGTTGAGATTCGTAACAGTTTCTAGCCGTCGCGTCGGCTGCGGGTGAAAGACCGTGTCATTATACAGCAGGGTCTACATACTTACTATACATAACTTACTATTTCTATTCGGTTGAATGGTCAACGTGCATTCTTTTAGTGTATGAGATTCTGGGTACGGGTTAGTTTCCTGGTGGGGACACAAAGTTGTGGATAAATGTGAAATTCGCTCGAATAAGATGTAGTGAACTCCTGTTTTTATTGGAATACTAAAGCAACTTGAGTTAAAAACAATTTATTACGTTGATTTCGTCGAAATAACTTCTTAAAGTGGAGGCTGATGCATTTGTCAACACCATGTGTACATAAAGATACGTTATAAACGGAAGAAGGGACAATAAATGCGTTAGGCAAGTTTCTCTACGACATTTATGTCTTTAAAATACTTACCACTGTACTTTTGCCATATTCTGATATGGATCAGAAAGCAGCATTTCCATCTGGGATATAACAGTTCAAAATATAAAGGGTTTTCCCGTTTTCCTTAATATATATTTTTCTTCTAAGTAATTCATCCGATGCTTATGGAACATTCCAATTATTGTTGATGGTACGGTCCGCAGCAAAAAACTGCAACATGAGCTATAAGTTTGTTGTGAAACGACAAAGTCTTTTGCTCCAAAATAAGTGTGCAGGGGAGGACGCCGAGGTTTCTCCTGGCGTGATTCGTGCCACTTAGACGTTATGTTGATTCCCTGCGCTGTTAGGTGTAGTTTTACAATAAACTTACATGCTCATGCTGCAGGTTTTTCGCTGCGGACTGTACAGAGGGAAACTTTCACTTATTGGTAATAGAACACAGTATTTTTAGAAGTGAATTTAAAATCCGTTGGTACTCGTCTTTTGTAGCAATGACAGTTCAAATAATGGTAAAAGTGACTTCTTTTGGAGATTTTCATAAATTTGCTTCTATTTTGAGTAAACTAGTCATCTTCTTTTAGAAGATAGTCGACAGAATTTATAAGCCAGATAAAATGAATTAAAAAAGGTACAATAATAGCTTAAAATACAAAAATTCTGGTAAGAGAAGCAGGCAACTATCTAAAAACTACTTGCTTTTCTTAAAAAGAAATCCCAATTTGAAATGGATTTTAATCATTTACTATGAAATGCAGGGTGATGAAACATTTTCTATCTGTATTCGTCAATAGTATATAAAAGTTGAGTTACGCCCGCTTATTTAGGCCAAGTGGCCAAACTCTTTAACTAATAATGTTTAATGGAATGTTCTGAATATTCTTCATTGTTGTGTTTTCTCAGAGGGAAGCGATGCTTCCACAAATTGCATGAACGCTACGCCACTGAATATATTCTCACTTGTTTGCTCTGCCGAACGGGCACTGTGCGTTAGCAAGTGCTCCTTAATTCTATCGTCAGAAAGCTCACCGTTTAATTAGGTGTAACTGAACATTCTTAAATATATTTTAGAAACTCAGATTTCTGTTTCCGTAATTCTCTCACTTATTTTTTAAAATTTATTTATTTTTGCTTAGGTGTACATATATTTTATTCTACTAATTGGGGTTTTATGTATTGTGTTATGTATAGGTATTGTAAGAATTATTACATAAATTCGTCTAATAATGGGCGAGACAGTTTTTGTTTGGTAAACTGGCATGGAATATACTCGTGTAAAATTCTGGTTGGAGATCCTTTGGATAAGAATCAGGAATTACTCAGAAGAGACGAAGTATAAGGGGAAATGAAATTTTGAGTTTTACGTCCCACGGTTATGCCGGTTAGGCTAAAGGAGACGGTGATAATGAGCAATGAATGAAATGGTGGAATGAAGAAAGTGGGAGGAAACGGGAGAACCCCGAGAAAACCCACGCACACGGTGTTTGTCCACCACAAAGTTCACTTGGCGGGAGCAGGGTTTGAACCCGATACCCCTAGCACCAGAGGTGAACGCTCTACCACTGAGCCACCGCGGCCCCGAAATATAAGGGGAAAAAAATTTCGCCTTTACGTCATCTTTTCGGCATAATAGAACCTTGACCCTAACCTTAGAGATAATCCTAGGTAAGATACCTCTGGGTTGGACTAGAGCAGTCATTTTCAACGGAGTGCTCTGTGACATCACAATTTCCTTCTCGTGTTCTCAGTAAAGCATTCAGAAAGAGTAAAAAAAAAAAAAAAAAAAAACGACAGTTACAGTCGAATTTTTTGCAGATACAATTTTCGTAGATTCATGATACCGACTCTACCAACAGTTGTTTCATTCCATTCCCCCTACCTTGTTTCATCCCCTTCTTTGCGCATCGTGTTCTCTTTGTCCTTGCTCTGGTCGCTAAAAGCGCGCTGCTACGTCACACATTATAGTTGGAAATTACAGCCCTACAAGATGGCAAAATAGTATAAAAACAAGGGTTTCCGGTTGTATAAGCAATTCCGACGAGATTAGTTTCGGGCAAGATAGGTTCCAGTGCTTTTATTTCTGCGGTGATGGACCTCTAGATTATTTTAAAAAGTGAGTCGAGTTGAGTTAAAATCAACTCATCTCGAGTTTAACGTCTCTTTCATCAGCAAGGCTTTATGAGACGAGACCTACTGATTAACGTGGAATCCTGACCACATGAGAGCTCCAGACGGGAATCGAACTGGATCTCAAACACTAAAGGCGCATACGCTAACCGCTTAGCCACGAAGGATTTTGCATATCTTTTTGCAGCGAGTCTATACGAACGAGCTTAATGTGGGATCCGAACCGCACATGAGCTCCGCCGGGAATCGAACCCGGGTCTCCCACGCCAGAAACGCGTACGTTAGTTGCTTAGCCACGATGGAGCTCTCCAAGTTTTTATATCTTATAATTTTAGTAATTTATAGTTAGTTAGTTAATAATGATTTTACTATTTTCAGTGTGAAACAGATTGAAATGAATGAGTAACTAATAAATTAAGTTAAATATAAACATTCAAGTGAGGGAACGAAGTTAAACTCCGCAAACTAATTTCTTTTTGTATGAATACATACATACATACATACATACACATACAACATACATACAACATCGACATAATATGAAACGATCTGTTTCAGATACATTGTAATATAGCATTTTGTAGTACTTCGCCGATTAACGACCCATTCGAGGCGCAGTTAATGATCAACCCTATAGGAAAATAAACTCCCATTCGAGCTTACACAACAACAACAACAACAACACAGATCGTGCATTGAACGACGGAATTACACGCTTCACAGAACATTCAATATCCCTGTTAGTGTTTCCGAAAAACAATATAATAATTAAGAGCCAATACGTTTTGCAGATCGATTATGTGAATGACGTCATATCTTTTGCAAATTACCTACAAAATTTCAATTTACTACAGCAAATAAACGAAAATGTTTCTGGTGTGCGTCTGTGGATGGGATGTTTATGAACATAGTATAAACACTACAATGTTTTTCTCCCTTCTTGCTAACAATGCTCAATACTATAAACAGATTTTATAGTTACCTTCTACATGACATGCATATTGACTAACATCAGTAGTATATATACGAGGTAACAAATTCCCAGATTACAGTTGTAAATATTCAAGTATACAGAGGCAATCGTTTCTCGTTGGCTTTCGTTAGTACACTTTTTTTTTGTTTCATGTTCTAATAGTATGGTTATTTATGGAGTGACTGGACATTATCAGTGATAGCGCGGGTTACGTGTGTCACTTGAGTCACGAGTTTTGTCCGAAGCATTTTTAAGTTCCGATCTGACCCGAATAGGTCCGATGACGCGGAAGAAGCCGATTATATTGCCTCCTACGAAATTTATTATATATCCAGTCTAAAAATCCAGTATACACCTGCCACCTCAGGTGCTACACTAACCGCGAAGACTCGTGAAGCCTGACCTCTATACCAATCACAGAACTACTTTGCGTCACATGTTATGCATCGGAAGAATTCGGCACGATTCGTGAAACTACCTTCCGAACACTCACTTAAGAGTCTTCATCCCGGCGAAATTAAAATGCCGCTAATTTTACACTAATTATGTGATATCTTCAAATAGATAAAATATAATCGAAATGTGGAACAAGAGCACCCTAGACAATATCATTTTACATGAGAAACTGTTATCACGACTCACTTATCTGCTTTCGATTTCGAGCCATTTTGAAAATCGGCATTTATTTTCGCGTTTCTAAACAGCTGAAAACATAAAGCTACTAGGTGACTTGTGATAACGGTACCTTACGCAAAATAATATTGTCTAGGTCGCTCTTGTTCCATATTTCAATTATATTTTGTCAATTTGAAGATATCACATAATTAATGTAAAATTAGCGGTATTTTAATTTCGCCGGGATGAAGACTCTTAAGAAAATGTGAAGCAACAGAAGTGCACCAACAGTGTTGCCAAACTTAGAAGACATAGCGAATGCACAAAAAAAAAAAACTTGAAGAACTATAACACGAACACTAACAAATTATTCGTATTAAATAGTAGCAATAGTAATAATAGCAAAAATATAAAATAACAACGCAAAAGTAAACAAACGAAGCTCAGCGGCGAGCCAACAACACTGTATCCTCAGAAGATGTTCTTCGTATAGTGCAAAGGACGACACTGCCAACATTTCATGGATTGGGGTTGACGACTGTCACACACTTTACTGGGTGCTGAAATGGATAGATCAAGGTCAAGCTTCACGACTCCGTACGATCACTATAAAAACATTCTGAATATGTATTAAAAGGCGGCAAATTATATTATTGTTGCACTTTTCTACAGAAACTCTCCTTTGTAACTAACTACTACCACGATGTTTTTAATTGGTCCCTTTCTTAGTGACTTTAATAACCCCGTAACGTAGTTTCTTTTCTCAACACAAGTTTCCTCTAAAGACAAACTGTCAATTCTTTTCTAAGTTTGATCAGAGTAATAGGTATACAATATCTTGACTATTTAATACTTTTCCAACAGAATAATTTTTCTTATTCTAGTATGATATGGTAGTAAATTATAGTAAATTGAGGGTACATTAGACTATATGAAAATATGTTTTGCTTCTATTGTTGCTCGACAATGCTGAGGGGAAAGGGGACTCAGGAGCCCCGTCAGGCAGATAGGCTTCGATACTATAATGTCCTGACAGTCGGAAAAGGGTTTAAAAAAACAATTTCACGTTTATCCGTCTTTATTCTATTTATGCAATACAACAGGCTCTGGGCTCAGTTACAGTGTTGTTCCTTTATAAATGCATTTACCCACAGTTATATCTTTAAGCAAGATTATACATTTGTACATTTTCATTATCATATGTTTTTAACTCTATTTTAATATACTGTCTCCGACATTCCCCCCTTTCCCCCCCCCAAAAAAAAAAACATCTATAGAACATATCCTTTTCAATTGCATTATAGGAAGCACTCATCCTTCATATAGGAGACTTAGCAAGTATATTTGTTCTTTCCTTTTTGCAGCAAAATGTACTGTTCCTACGCGGTTTTTAACTGACGGGTCTTCCCATACTGAAAATAATACGTAATGGTTTTGAGCACAGGCTATACGAGATTGATTTAACCAGGCTTACTATTTAGGTTGAGGATATCTCTTCTATTTTTCACTATAAGTTTTGAAAGCTGAATCCATTAAATATTGACAGCTCATTATAAGAAAAAAAAAATCTTTCCTTTTCTGTAATTCTGAGACAGTTGTACTCTGATAGACATTGTAATCTTTCTTGTACGTTTTTCAGTGCATTGCTTTGATATGGAGAAACGCACACAAGAAATAAAATTATACATTTGCTGAGAAGTGAAAGAGAGAAAGAAGAAAGTCTTCTTGTTCCTTGCAATTACGTTAGAAGTTCATACATACTCTCTATTTGTATGAAATTCGGGTCATATCGGGTTTGGTGGGTCGTGCGTCAGATCGCTTCTAAGTCACAGGTGACAAAGTTAATGATTCGTTCCATGTATGGCTCACTACTAGTTTTGTGTGTCTCCTCCCTTTTCGTTCCGTTCCATCCCATGCTCGACCAATCGTCATCTTTGTTACAAGACAACTTTTAACATAAAAATGTCAACTATATTTCTTTTCGTTGGTCAGCTATGGTTTCATTCAGCTTCCTGTAACACACTATATTGAGCTAAACGTCTTTATTCAGCTTCCCATACTTCTCTGTCTTGAGCTAGACTTTTCTCTCACTTTCTCATACTTCTTTATATTGAGCCAGATTTCTTCACTTAATTTCCCATACTTCTCTATCTTCAGCCAGTGTTTCATTTCCTTGTAGTTTCTCTTTCCTACATCTGGTATCATTTGATTTGTATGTTTTCAGTATCAGATTTTTTATTGGTATTTTTCCTTCTGCTATTCTCTTCATTTCCAATGGCGTGATTTCTCCGTGCCACATAACTTTTTCAATCATTCCTGATTCTTCTTTTTGAGATCATCTTATAGAGATGGCCATTTTGCAGTCGGGCTCACTCGAGGTCAGGCTCACAATCCTCAAAGGGGCTCGCGCTCACTAATCTCAGTGAGGCTCAGCTTGTAGTCTCTCTCTCTCTCTCTTGAGCTGTAGCTCTGTATCTTCAAGAATCTCGCGCTAGCTCGATCTGGCGATCATTCATCTGATCGGCCTCATGCTCGAGCTCGCTATCCATCTATAACCTACGCCCCAAGATACACGCTGTTTGCATATGCGGACACGCGGTACCATCTTTAATACGGATATTTCACTCATATTTAAGTAGAACATTACCGTCCGAGATCGTTGCACTGCAGTCTTGGCATGGTGATCCACTGTACTAAACCATTGTAAACACTATTCAATCCATAGAAATACTATAATCAATAAAGTTATCTGGCTCATTAAGTCACTTAGATCATCCTCGCTACCTTCTTCCCATGTTTCTGATCTGTCTGTTCCCGAGAAAAGGTCCTAACCCCTGTATGGGACTAGCATGCCTTCAACATGTTAGCATTGTAAAATCAAATCAAGATAGAGTATTTTTGGCTTTTAGAAACAAAGATGTCAACACGGTAAAAGAACAAAGATATCAACAACAATTACAAACTTATAAAGCTTCCTTTCGAGTTTCTGTCACTGCGCTAATTTTGTATGTCTTATTTCTTTCAAACATATATGTTCCTCAGAACTAATGTGTTCCTTGATCTTCACACTCTTGTTTATGGTATGCAATATCTATTACAAATTGTCTTTTTGTGTATATCCATTTACAGTATGCAGTATCTCTCGAGTCTCAATCGAACTGTGGTCAAATCTCATGCTGTAGACAAGAATACCCGTGACACGGCGTAAAATTCTCATGCAAAAATATAGTTCCACAGTAGATGCTCATTCAAATCCGAGAAGTTCAATAACTTTTTTGCAGCTCTCTGCATCGGCTCAATGAGCAACAGTTACTTTTAAACAGTGGCGGATCTAGAAGATTAAATAAACGGGCCTAACCAGAACCCAGACTATGATAGGTATATCATGAGTTTATTGTAAACTTTCAAAAATATTTAAATAATAGCTTCAATTACTTTTGTCACCCAAAATCTAGGGGTACTGGGTCCCACGGGCCCAGGCTAGATCCGCACTGCTTTTAAATAAACCTAACTTCTGTCTGCATTAAACAGCGTAGTCCCCACAATAAAAGTATTTATTGTCCGAATATATTTTATCGTCTTAACAAAGGTTACACTGTTTTAGGCATGTCTTATGAAAATTCATGTAGACTCAAATTTTTGTATGTATGTTTGAAGTTTAGCGACGACCCTTTTTCAGCTATATAAGACGCAGTCCAGTTTAAGATTGTATTCAAATCACTGTAATGTGTTCAGTGCTCTCCTACCAGGTCATGTTGAGCACTGAACACATTACTACCCAAATCATGTAAATACTCCAAGTGCGCCACTAGACCACAGGAAGGGCGGCACCGTGGCAAACTTCTAATGTTGTGCGAGAAGTTCCTGGTTCAATCCTCTGTCATGTGAATTTGTGGTCGATAACATTGTGTGCGTGGGTTTTCTCGAGGATCTTCCGTTTCTCCTCCGGTTCTTGGGGTCCCTGGTTCTATCCCAGCTCGCGCCGTGTGGACTTTGTGGTGGACAAACACCGTGCTCGTGAATTTTCTCGAGGTTCTCCCGTTTCTTCCCACTTTCTTCATTCCACCATTTCACTCATTTCTCCTCATCATCGTCTCCTTTAGCCTAACCGGCATAACCGTGGGACGTAAAAGTTAAAGAGTTCATTTCATTTTTTTCGTTTCCTCCCTCGTTATCATTCCATAATCAATAACCTTCATTAATCATCCTCCATGGAAAGTAAAACCAGTTTTCATTTCATTTCATAGGCCAGCTAGGAAGGTTGCAGTTGTTTCTGCAATACATTCTGTAAAGTAAGATTTCTGCTGAGAGGTTAAAAAAAAATCGCAAAGTAAAATTAACCGTTATTAGTCGTAGTCTAGAAGTGATAAGCAAATGTTCTTGTTAAATAAGTAACTGGATACTTTGGAATTTTTTTTTTCTTCCTGACCTGGAGCTCTTGTAGGTGATTGCAGGTGCCCTTTAAGCACAGGACAAAGTAAATATTTATCGAGTACAAGGCAAGAACGTAAATCGTTCCTCTTAAGTGTAGCGGCTCCTGTTGATTGAAGAACCTTAGAACACTCATAACGTCATCCATCATCATTCTTCATTTCGCTTCTGTCTTTTAACTATTTTTAAAGTGTGAGCACATGTGTGAGTATGTGTGTGTGTGTGTATGAATAAAATAGCAATCTCCTCCACCTTTCCTCTCCTTCTTCTAGTGCACATAGAGTATCAGGAAAGCACACATTCTAGTAGACAGAGTTTAATTTTTTTTTCTTCGTAGTGATAAGTGTTACGGTTCTTTTCGTTTGAAGTAGTTCCGGTGATTTTGTGGAGCAAATGTTTTTAATTTAGAGCTTCAGTGTATGTACCATGAGGATCTTTGTAAATTAGTGTCCATTCAGTAATAGTAATAATAATAAAATATCATGAAAGATGCTTTTAAATATCGCTTTTCTTTATTTTTTAATGTGCGTTATATGCTCAGAAAATTGAATACTAGCCGTAATTTAAAAGCACTGTACCTGCTTCTTATGTTTCAGATTTCCAAGAAAGATTTGAAAACGAATACTTTATTTACTGCTATACTATGATACGTAGGACTAAGAATACATAACTTCTCCAATATTGATAGATGGGTATTTTTGAAATATTACTGTAAATGTCAGGAGTGGCTAACTTTTTTTGAGGGGGGGGGGCTACTTTTCATTTCAGAAATCGTTGGTGGTCTACTTATCTATTCGTACCCCACGATAGGGAATTAAAACAATAATGAGCGATACGGACAATATGATACTTACCATCATGGTCTATGTCTCATAACAACACCACGGATGACACGTTGGCCACCATCTGGTATTTAGACCAAAGGCATCCTAAATATCTAAGGAAATGAGATTAACTTTGTAGTTTTATGTCCCACGTGTATGCCTGTTAGTCTAAAGGGAACGAATGATTACTTAGATTGATTACTGAAAGGAAGCGATTCATTCTGAACGAGATTGCGTTTGGAAACGGGAGAACCTCGAGAAAACCCACGGACACGATGTTATTGCCTACCACAAACTTACAAACTCACATGGCCTGAAATCGATCCAAGGGTCCCTAGCGCCAGAGGTGAGCACTCTAGTACCAAGCCGTTCTTAGTCTCTCGAACATTTGGGACTTAAAAATTGCAACTCGATTAAATCGTCTGCTAGGAATAATTTTAAAATATTAATTTCTTTCTTGATGGAGATTTTTTTTTTGCGGTAACTTTATATAGGGTGTTTCAAAATAACACCGACAACGTGTGGGACGTGATTCCTGACATTAAGATAAGACAAAATGTTTAGACCAACCTCAGTGCACAAATGTTTTAATGGTCTTTAATGAACTTTAAAGGCTAAAAATGAACTTTAAAGGTCCATAGCTCCAAAACTGTGGGACCTACCGAAGCCGGGTCAAGATTTCACTTAGGAACTAGTATGTGCCCTATCCAAAAATCCATATTTCAGAATCCTGCGGTATTTCAGCAACAGTTTTTATAGAGAGAAATGGTGAGTACTTCAAATTATGTGCCCATAGCAAAATCCCCTCTATAAATATTGTTGCGTGAGTACCGCAATATTTTGAAACATTGAAATTTGGATAGGGCACATACAAGCTCCTAAGTGAAGTATTGACCCGACTATGGTAGGTTCCATAGTATTGAAGCTATGAATCTTCATCCTTCATTTTTTCGTTTTCGGCAGCCTATAACTGCGAAACGAAGCATTAGTGCACCCAGGTTGGTCTGTACTTTTTGTCTTATCTTGGTGTCAGGAATCGCCTCCGAAACGTTGTCAGTGTTGTTTTGAATCACCCTGTATAGATATGTTTTAAGGAAATTTATTGGTTGATTTGGAGTTTAGCGTTCAACACCAGGACTATGAGACGTGGACCTACAGAGTAACGTGGAATCATAACCACGTTAATTCCCACTATTAATCGAACGTGGCCCCGAAGGAGTGTATGATAACCATATTGTCAGGAGGATCTCATTTAGGTAAATTTATTAATTGTTTATTTTATATCTTCAGAGAAAACTTAAAATATTCGTTTGTTTCTTCAGGAAATGCCATTGACTTGTTTATTTAAAGAAATTTTAAGATGTTGGTTTTCCTTCCTTTGCGGGAATTGAAAAATAGTGTTTCTATTACTAATTTCAGAGGAATCTAAAAGTATTGGTTTGTTTTTTCAAAGAAATTTACATGGATTAAATTAATTGTTTCAATAATCGACGGGATTATTTTATTTTGCCCATTTCGAGAAATTTAAAATCATTTCGTGAGTTCTTTAGGATAGAGTGATAAAAATTAATGAATGCCCTTGTCCAACACCATGACTCTGAGAGAGAGAGAGAGAGAGAAACTATTGCCTAAAGTGAAGTCAGAACTACTATTCAGTTTGTTCTGAGTGTTTGAAGTCTTATGAGGGATTGAAAACAAAACCTGGTGCACAGAAAAAGCACCTGTTTGCTCCCTGGTTACAAAAAAGCATTAGAGGAATTTAAAATAAATTTAGTCTGCGTCTTTAGAGAAATTTACAAGTTTCTTTCTTCAGGAAAATCGAAAAGTAACTGTTTGTTTCTTCATAGAAATCTAAAATAATAGTTTGTTTGTTCAGAAAAAATGTACAAGTAACTTTTTTTCTTCAGAAAATTTAAAAGTAATGGTTTGTTTCTTCAGATGCAGGGGCGGATCCAGGAGGGGCGATTGCCCCCCAGAAGGGGAAGTTTTTTATTTTATATATAAATAAAATATATAGTTCAATTTTTTTGACGCTCTTAAAAGTAGCTCTAAGTAGCAGTATTACAACCCACCGACCCCCCAGAAGTCCGTTCTGGATCCACCCCTGTTCAGATGAATCTAAAAGTAACGGTTTGTTTCTTCAGATGAATCTGAAAGTAACTGTTTGTTTTCTCTGAGAAATCTAAAAGTATTTGTCTATGCCTTCAAATTTATTTAGATATATTATTTTTATTCTTAAAAGAAACTTAACGTATTGTTCTTTCCCTTCAAGAACTCTCAGGAATAACTTAGGTTATAAAAGTATAAGTTTATATCGGAGAAAAAATGAGCTAAAAGTATTGTTTTGTTTCTTTACAGAAATCTAAGGTTGTTCATTTAAAAGAAATTTATAAGTGTCAGTCTGTTTGTTAGGCTCGTAGTGAGACTTACCCTAGATGAGAATCGCATTGGCTCAAGCTCAGTATTCTCAGTGGGGCTTGTACTCACTCACTCAAGGCCACGCTTGCTCGAATTCATGACCTGGCTTGCTATTCACTTATATCACTCGTGGTCACACGTGCTCACGCTCAATTATTGAGGCCGCGGTGGACTGAACCTCAGAGTTCGAAGATCTCTGATTTCTTCATGTAATGACTAACACTTTTATTTTTCCAGAATTAGTTGAAAATATTTATTTGAGAAGCAGGTAAAGGTATGCATTTACTACTGACCTACCAACATTTCGGTTAAAAATGTTTTTAATGTAGTTAATCTGTCTTTGAAGTGAATGGACTGATCAACAAAAAACTGGAACTGTCACTGCAGTGAGTAACTAAAAGAGCAGTTACCGAAATACAAACTGAGCTGAAACAGAAGCGTTTCATCATTTAGTACTTTTAACTGAAGAGAATATGTGATGACGTGGCTTCTTTTCGTATCTAAGTTTCCTTCTTTCTCTCTCTCTCTGTATATATATATATATATATATATATATATATATATATATTACATTAGGTTGAGAAAGAAGTAAGCACCAAAAGCTTGTTGTAACCTTGTTTCGCCGTACATCAAGTTCTTCAGCTGAGCTGCTTCTCTTTGGGATCTCCATTCGCTACTTCTTGATACGGCTTCCTGCTAACGTTTTATTGGCTTTGACAGAATGGCCGTATATTTCAAAAAAAGAGGTTCTTCTTGACAGCAGAGCCCTGTGTTTTTTTTTCTTTCCTTTAGAGAAGGCCGTGTGCAGAGCCACTCACACTCATACGATTTTCTACACTTTATCTCCAAGTATCACACCATTCTTCACAACTAATGGCCTTTACTCAGACAGATCTCTTCCGCACCGGAGTGGAGTCGACCCAATGTCAATTCCCAATTTTTCTGCTATTAACGGACTTCTCTTGTGAAAAGACTCTTCCAAAATATATTGCAGCCGTGAGGCAGAAAAATAAAATATATCCGAATATAGATTTGCTTTGTAAAGGCTAGAACTGAAGAAGAGCGATATCAAAGTTACCAAATGATTGTATAATTTGTAATAAAAATATTTTCAATGTTTTCCTTATGCAGTAACATGAAGTCATCATTTTATTAAGGAACGTGGAGCGGGGTCTAGTAATCATTATTTTATTTTTTATTTATTTATTGAACAAATTCCCAGTTACAGCATAACTTTGCCATTTTACACAGGGACATGCTAACAAAATAAATAAAGAAAAAAAACAAGACAGCAATAACAATAACATAGAAAAAAGAGTGTAAAAGTAAAACTATTCCGTCAAAACTCGTTTAATTGCTCTTTCAAATACTGGGTAGCTCGAAAAAATGTCCACATCAGTTGTTAATTGATTATAACAGTTTGGTATTCTATAAAAAAGAGACCTCTGTATAATAGCCAACCTAGGACGGGTAAGATGGAATAGGTGGGTATTCCGGGTGATGCGGGAAGGGACACGTAAGGATAGTTCATGAAGTAATATTTCCGATCTTAAGTTTCCATTAACTATTTTATGTAGATACTTCAGGTCAGAGATAATTTTGCGTACTTCAGGAGTCTGAATATTAAGATGTCGCAAGAGTTCCTTCTTAGATAATGATCGAAGTGCAGGAACACGAAAACGGACTATAGCGAGGAAGAAATTGAGAACAGAATCAAGTCTGGAGAGATGTGTAGGTGCTGCCATGGCCCATATGGGAGAGCAGTATTCGATCTTGGGCGCTATTAAAGTTTTATAAAAAGTTGCTAATGAAGAAACAGTGCGTAGAAACAGTAAATCATTACCCTAGCAACAATTTTGGTAGGCTCTGACGTTACATTATCTAGGTAGGGAATTTTCAATTACAAAAATGAAGTTAAAACAAGTAAAACTGGTAAGAGTTGCAGACTATACAAATTACAGTACTCAACGTAGTACATCTAAAGGAATGAGATCAAAGATATAGTTTGTCCGTAAAGTGATGAGACTGACCGCCGCGCGGCGCTCCAGTCGCCAGCAGCACGCATCCCGGCCGGAGTTTATAAGGTAAGCAACGCACCGGGCGGCAGTCGTGTCCGAGCTCTGATGTAGTAAGAATTACGTGTGATCCTCGTAGTGTCAGAGCTGCTTAACTTAGACCCCATTACAATCCCCCACCGGGAAGCGCCCATGCTGGCAACTGGAACGCCGCACGGCGGTCAGTCTTATCGCTTTACGCACAAACCCTCTAAAGTTCATTCAAGGAACGTTCAGTACCTCATGTAAACAAATACACGTGGTGATTGTTTCATTTTATTGGCTAAAGAGCCTTGCCGCATCCATGCGGCAGAAGAAAATAGTCCATTGTCAAGTAAGCTGTTTTTCAATGTTTTTATTGCTTATAAGGCTCATTACCAGAAATACAATTTACTTACAGTGAAATAACAGAAACAACACTCTATCTAAGAACTAAATTGAATTAATGCAATAAAAGAGAATACGCATGCGTAGAAACTGGGTTTGGCCCACCTTATGCGCGAATCACAGTTTACAATATGGCTGCGTGCGGGGAATATGCAAAACGCCGACAGGGTACAAGCACGTGCTTCTCGAAAGAAGCGGTGACCAATAGCCAATCATCCGATGACTGGCGGAGTAATACAATTCTGCAATGTTTACATCAGGATCAGAAGGTTCCTTGAATGAACTTTAGAATCTGTTCTTTGGGCACCGAATTCACATCAAAGGACATTCCTCGCTGTCTGTTACTGTTTTCGCTCTGTGGATATTAATATTAAAATCGCAAGAACTTCTAGTTGCAACAAAGGAATAACATTAGAAGTGAAACATATTCTTGAGACTGAATCCATATTAGAAAATTAAAAAAAAAAAAAAAAAATGCTTATTGCTATCTGTTTCCATTTTATCAATTATCCGGTCACGGTTATAACCGAAAAATCGTATATTTCCACCAATTCCGGTTCGAACAGATTGTATAAAAGTCGAGACAAAGCTCGCTCTTGGCACGCTGAATGTGAGTCAAACAACCGTTTCTCAATATCTTTGATCGTTTTTGCTCTATATTGAAACCTGAGGTACTAGTAAATTTAAACCACTTCTGGTAGATTGTGGCAGGTGATGATGATAGGTTCTTCTAAGACATACAATCGATTGCAGAAATCCGCTTGTCACTGTCTATTAATGCTTTTTGTTTTGTGGCGATAAACATTCAAACCGAAAGTGGTTAATTTGAACCACTGTCGGTTCGAATAGAAGGTGGAGAAGGAGGAATAACGGAGTAGATGGAGTCTATTCTTGTAACGCTGAATCGATTTCAAGAAAAGCCGAATGTCGATATCGCAACGTTTTTGCTTTGATACTTGCCGACAGATGGACGGACGGACCTACCCGTTCTGTAAGACTTCCGTCACTTACGGATAGCATAGTTGGGAAGTCTAAAAGCATATTTAAAAACGTAGTTTAAAATATATGTTGGCGAACTATCAATTTGCAACCACTTATCCAACAGTTCCGACCTCTCATTTGTGATCGTAATTTTACTTTCGTAGGGATTATGTTGAGACCTTGACAGGATATTTGGGAATTGGTAATTGCATAAATAAAGTTGCAAAATACATTGACCCAACATACATTGACCCATACATGTTGGCCAATTAACAATTTTCCGTCATTAATCCAACAGTTTCGACCTCGCAATTTTACTTCTTTTGTTTTAAGAGTCTACATTGACAATTAAACTGATTGGCAAAGCGGGCAGTTACAACGTAAAGAGAACATTGGCAGTTGGCCAGCCGACCACTTCCCACTATTGGGTTCAGTGTCTAGTATAGTAATCGCAACGTCTCGTGAAGCTTGACCTAAATCTATTAATTACAACAACCAATAGAACGCGAGGGTATGTTCCAATAGTCAATCCCCATCCATGAAATTTTACTTGTGTTGTCTCTCGTGTTATACATAGAAAATCTCCTGAGCATACAGTGTTGTTGAATTGCCACTAAGTTTCGTTACTATTATTGTTGTTACCGCTCAATTCAAATAATTGTTAGTATGTCTGTTAAAGTTTCTTAAGTGCTGTTTTCTTGTAACTTGTTCGCCATGTCTTCTAAATTTGGCAATGTTGTTGGTGTGCTTCTGTTGTTTCATATTTTCTCAAGTTTATGTTTGGAAGGGAGTTCCACGAATCGTACCGAATTCTTCCGACGCATCACGCGTGAGGCAAAGCAGTTCTATGATTGATATAGAGCCAGTGTCGCAAAATTGTCTTCAACTTTGTTCCCATAATACTTTTTTAAGCGATGTTCAAAATATTTATGAAGTTGAAAAACAACGCGGTGAAGGATCATTGGAGAAGAGTTGTCCTTAACAAGGGCAGATTTGAGGCTTATTCTGGGGGGGGGGGAGGAACATCAATTTCATCTCACTTTTCTTTGTGGCAATCGGTCACAAATCATCACATTTCTCCCCCCAAAATACATTTCAAATCGAATAATTGGAGGGCACAGTTCCTCCAGTTCCAAGGGGACATGTCCCCCTCATCCGCACCAGGATTAGTGCCAGTGTATAGAGCCCACGGTTCATAAGTTGTCGCGATCACTATAGTCATGTTATCCACGAGACGAGAAATTTCTCACCTCATCTCGAGTCTCGTGAGCAAAACTAGTTAACCCAAGTCTTAAATCTCAAACACAGTTTTAGTGTTAGATGATCCTTAGTATAAAAGCACAAAAACTACAAATGGATAAAGTCATTGTATGAACACAATGAATAGTATTTATCAACGTTCAAAGATCCGGAAGTCATTCTACAATATGTTCTAATATTAAATATGGTTTAATTCCATCCATTTTTTTTTACTCTGGAAATAGTTCATCATAAATAATTAAAATTTTTCTGACCAGAGTATATTGTAAAGTTCTTCCTGCGCAAGGGTAGGTAGAGCTTGATAGAGTAAATTATAGTCCGGAATCGTCTCCCACTGCCGGTTTTTATTATTTAAAAAACCCTCTATAAACAGTATTTTGCAGAAATACTACAATGATGTAACTTCTCTAATATTAGGTAGAGAAGGGTGACCCAAGGCCTGAGCAGCCTAGAGCGGGATCTCCATAGAGCTCCAAAGCAAGCTAGGTGCAGTGGATTAGAAATCCCCAATGCTCCAAAGCAAGCAGAGAGGGGGGTTTAGAGCCACAGAGCTTCGAGCAAACTAAATGACTGAGATTGGGAATCCCGACAGAGCTCTGAGCAAGCTAAGCGGGAGGAAAGGAAGTGTAGAGTTCCGAAGC